>NC_088207.1:39001618-39314356 GCF_037126465.1 Ornithodoros turicata
TACTGAGCACCCAGGCTGTCAAATGAGCCAGCAGTATAAAATTGTATGCCTGCTGCTTTACTGTACGTTTAATCCCATTTATCACAAACGCAAAATCCGTCAGAACGCAAGAATGACCGCGAGCCGTTCAAAAATGACGGACCGCACACTTTCGCCACATTAGACGAATCCCTCCCAGTAGACCACGTCTCCCCTTTCGGGAGCCGCACTTCATGTATCCTGCATATTCATATCTGTAGCTCATCGTCATCATGACAAGCTATATCAATATCAGTGCGTTCAGGTCGAAAGCTCCCCGCCGTTACAAGCTGCAATCCTCTCAATACAGCCGCCTCCTGCTGGATAAACTACGTACAAGAATGCACACCTCCCACGCGCAAAGCCACAACCAGGCTCAACATAAAGCGTCATTATGGGGGGGAGATATCGATCACGTATAAACGCGTTCACGAAGGCACTGTTATGGTTAAAATCCATTAAGGAAATGGTGCATAAGATTACTCGTGATGATACTGTATTACCACTTGGAAGGCATTCTCGAAGGTCGAGGAAAGCGGCCGTTTCAACATGCGAGCCTAATGACGCATGTACGGCAATCGCCTCGGTGGAGCTTTGGCTCAGATTGCCTCCAAGGGGCACTTGGATCCGTTGCTAGTCGCGATATGGGAGTGCCTGAATGTGTTGGTGATATGCGTCTTGTATGCCAGCGATTTCATCGGGCAGTGCAGGAGATTTAAAAAACACACAAAGAAAGAAACAAACTAGATGTAAGCAAGGAATCCATTTTGAAGGTACGGCAAAGCGAGGAAACCGTGAATTTCTCTGTGGTGCCGACCTCCTGCAATATCCACTGGACCGTTTCTGCTGCGAGTGCACTGTATATAGTGCTCAAACTTTCAAAATACAGTGTGCACGCTCTAAAAGGTCAGTCACATTTTCGCGCGTGATGCTATACCTACTTGACAGACAGACTTCCGCTACCACACAGTGAATAATGTGTGCCAGAGAAACGAACGAAAAAATTGTGCTCACCAGGCACTGCGTAACAAAATAAATACGACCGCGCAAACTTTCGCCTTCATGCATTTCCTATGCGCTATACCGATGTAAACACGGCGGTCTCCCAGTGGTTGTGTGCAGCTTCCGCCTAGGGGCGCGAGCGACGCGGAAACCGAAACAAACTCATGTTGGCTAGTGCCCCTATAGGCGGATGCTATACACTACCATCGCCAGACAGCCGTAGCGCATAGGTAATGCATGGAGACGAGAGTTTGCGCGGTCGTGTTTATTTTGTTACGCAGTGTCTGGCAACCACGAGTTTTTCGTACGTTTCTCTGGCACAAATTATTCACTGTGTGACAGTGGAAGGCTGTGCATCAAGTAGGTATCGCGTCACGCGCGAAAATGTGACTGACCTTTTAGAGCACCCACCCTGTACGTTGCGATAGGCTTAAACTCAAAACGTTTGCGCCCTCTACAGGCTTCTTTCAACCTGACATCGGGAGCGCCGCTTGAGCTCTTTCGCACCAGAGGGGCAGCAAAGGAAGACAAACTATTCTGTAGCTCTCTCTGTCATCAGTTTTACCCCTCGTTTTTGCACAGTGCTAAACAGACATCCATAAATATTATTCCGACGCGCGTCTTTTCATTTAATAAACACCCCAAAGGGATATCACCACTGCCCCACTCCAGAACGCGTCAAAGTCGAAGAGCCAGACAATGTATTAGCTGAAGTGACATTTTTGAGATACGAACACTCTGAAAGTCTCTGAAGTTGACTCTCGTTTCACTGTCCGTTATTTATTGAAGGCTTCCAGACCCAGTTTGGAATTCTATGGAACTAAGGAAGCGTAGAGTCAGCTGCTTTAACGGATCTTTTCCTTCAACTGCGGTCCTCTTTCGCTCCGGCGTCTCATTGTGCCGACGCTGGAGGGCGCCCATTGTCTCTTAATTAATTCACCCCTCATTAGGGCATTGTCAACGAAAACAGCAGCGGTGTCTGCTCTTGTTGGGGGAAAAGGCTGAAGCGACGCGTTTTCTGGCCGTCCCAAATTACGAGCTGTAAGCGATCTGATACAATTGACTCAGACTGCCTCTGTGCATGTATTTGAATATACCTACAATGCTGTGCTTCCGATGCTTGCGTCCTGTGCAGTGCTTTGCTCTTGTGTTGCGCTCGTTGCACGTCCTCAACGCTATGTTAAAAATATGTCTTTGGAAGAGAACGACGAAAGGTTGGAAGCTCATGCATGCCTTCTTAAAATTTGATCCTACTACCGACTCTCTTCGCATGTGCTTGAGTTTGAAAGCGGCTCCAAAATTAACACCAAGACCACAAGTTCATGAATATTAGAGGCGCGCGACTGGAGGATACGAAAGACAGGGAAGGACACAGACAGCTTCTGGCAAACATTATCTGCTCTGTGTAGGCTACATTACAACAGTACGTTACAACATTAGTTAGTTTTAGTAAACCACTTTGCAACGTCCCGCTACGGTACACGGTACGAAACGCGGGACTGACGCCGTTGATGTTTTAGTACACCGTGGAAGAAGACGGTACGGTTAATTAACGTCGTAGCGCTCCCGCATGGCAAATCCCGAACCCTGAACCGTGGCGCCTTTCGATGTTACGCTGGTGAGGAGTCCTGTTATTGCGATCAATTTCGTTGCATCCACGCAAGGGTTACTTGCAGTCACCTTGAGCAGCATAAAAATGTTACGGTCGTCCGCACCGCCATTTTGCTTCTCGCGTAGTTGCCGTAGTCTTCTTCTTCTCCTCGTGGAGCCCCGCAACCCGCGTGAAGTCTCCTTTAACACGGTACGCTATTCCTCGAGGAGATCCGTACCGGCAATACGCTAGGGAAGCTCCGCTAACGTCGCGCATGCGCCATGAGATCAACGCCGTAGCAGATATCGTATCGGAGATGCGAAGACGTTCTACTAAAGCTCTCTAGGTTCTCTAAAGACTGTCTCCCTTATGAAAGAATCAGTGATGATCTACCCGATCAGGTAAGGCATCCGCTTGTTGCTGGTAGCCAAGGCCGTGCTGAAGACTGGGAGATGGTGGGTTCGAATCATAGCACCGGCTGTGCTCTCTTAGGTTTACCCTGGGGTTTCCGGCATACTTTCCGGACGAATGTCGGCCCAGGATGCACACTAAACCCTGTCCCCTCTCCTTAGTCATTCATGCTGTCCTCTTTCCATCTGTCCACGTCTGCACGCCGCTCACAGCCAACGTTGCTTCGTGGCACTAGAAGGGGATTTAAAACAACAACAACAACAAAACAACAAAAACATTACCTCGAACAAAACATTACAACAAAAACATTATCAAAATACAACAAAAACATTACCTCGAACAAAACATTATAACAAAAACATTATCTCAAACGTGGACTGTGGCTGCCACCACACGGAAATGTGGTGTTCTTAGACCTGGGATATATGTGTTAGATAGACGTAGAAAAGAATAGACCTGGGGATTAGGAACGTGTAGCTGTTTGCTTGTTTTCGAAAAAGTCATTTGTTAGCCAGGAGTTTCGCAACGCATGATAGAGCACTCCCTGACGGACGCACGGATATCGTCGTGAAGCCACGGAGGTGCCTGTAGCTAAACCGATTACACAGCTGGCCCTCTCCATCACTGCGTGGGGGAACACACGTCTCAGCTTTCCAGCTGAGGCAAAACGTGTTGACACACAGCCTTAATGCCGCGTCTACTTTATTACCTTTCTTTCTTGTCTTTGTTGTTCCGCGTAGCCTTTTGGGGTTCGGAGATCTTGTCCCGTTTATAATATCATTCAGCACTCCCAATCGCATTCGTTGGCTGCTGTTCGTCAGCTACGTATAAGAGGCGTCAGAAGGGCGCGATTTCGTATTCGTAATTCGTAGAAAAGATTTTCGAGTGTGGGCGATATTGCCAGTGGCTCGAATCCTATAGCCTGTCTGAGAGTGAGTATTGCATGTAATCTGATACAGCGCTCATTGCAATTTCGGTGAGGACGGAAATATGTTTGCGCCTGTTGCAGTTTGTGTTGATGAGGACAATGATGATGGGGACAAGAAAAAAAGAAAAAAAAGAAACACGATTGAAGTCCGGATAGCGTCGGACTCGCGACCAGTACCCCTACTGTTTGCCTCGTTTTTCCGTCGTACTCAATTCACTTGGGCTTTCCAGACGTAAATATGGGTGACATCTTGGGAAGCAACTGCACACTTCTTGATCTTACTGTCTTCTATATTCCAAGTTCTTTCCTCATTTCCCCTCCCTGTCTCTTCCCATGACCAGAACAAGCGGAACTTCTGATACAACTGCAATTTGTTTAGTTACTGCTTGGCGCTCTGTACTTTTGGCACGGGTTCCAGAGCGATTGTCATTTCCTTTCCCTGCTTAGACACATTTTAGCGAGCTGCCATTTTGACACTATAGCTGTTTGATATTCCTGCTTGACTCTTGTTCAACGTTTATGACCAAGAGCAAACGAGAATGGTGTTGTGAGACTGTCACAGCTGCAAGTAAAACGTGCTCACCAGTGTAACTACAGTTAAACTAAAAGACGCGCATGTATGATATACAGCTGTTCCGCAGCAGCATTTCGTGAGGGTAAATGTAACGTCATCATTTGGTGCGGGGTACGTATAGAAACATCAAACACGACGCAAGGAAAATACTCGAAAGTATACACCTTCCGAAAAAAGGAAGCGAGGAACAACGAGGACAACCTCCGGTTCTTGGAAGTGGTTTGGCTTAGTAATGCATTGTTATCTTGTTACTGATTGGTTGCTTTTGAGCCCCCCCCCCCCAAAAAAAAAGAACAGCACTCATCATCGTCTTGTTACACATTGTCGGGCTTCCTTGAAAGAGACGGAGAGGGAAAGGGTAAATTGCGTTTTTTTCTATCGATCACAAATCACGAACGGTGCGACGGATGAATCACGTTCCCCTTGCGTTGGTGTCAAGGTGACACAATTTTCTGTTCTGTGACGAGAAATATTTGCACTTTAGTAGCCCTCTACCACACGGGGGACTCGTCTTCCTTGCTTCTACATCCCTCATACAGAGCCTGATTCAGAGCCCAACTTGAACCCCTGCACAAACAGAGTAAACAGGCCTGTCTCGCGAGTACCTGTCAATTTTGCGGACATATTTGACAGTAAGTCTACAACACGAAACGGACTCACAGACACCTTGAACGACCACACGTGTCACACCCGTCGAAAAGAAGTCATGCGCGCGTGTTCATCTGCCAACGCAAATATTAGCATATCACTCGGAATTGTGCTCGGCTATCGACCCCCTGTGAAGAAAAGCGGGAGACCACCCCAGTACACGAGCCGTTCTGCTCATAGCAAACAAGAATGTCCCATCAGGTAGCTCGGACCCACTGATTACGTTAGATGAAGCAACGACAACTTTATTTAAAGACGATGAATGGGGGTTTCATCGCAAGGGGCGGTACTCTACCCCATTGCTGGTGCTGATGTGAGGAATGAAATAATTAATGAGCCCCTTCACAATACGGATCGAAGTCCTATTGTGTCCAAAAAGGTCAAAAGAGCTTTGAGCGCCGAGCGTCGGTGGGCTGGATTCGGCCAGGGACCAACAACGATGCGAATCTATATACTGGCAGGAGTTTCCACTTGTTTGTCACGTATTTGGGCAAGGCTAAAGAGGTGGTACTGAACAACAACAACAACAACAAATAAATTAATGATAATGAATAGGGAAATTCGCCACATAAGGTGCGGCCCACTACCCCAAGGCACAACGGGCAGGAGGAGATGTGTCCTGATGATGAGGTGACGAACGATGCTAAATATGGGTCGATGGTCAGTGGAGTCAGTGAGACATCATCAGAACGGTAGGCAAAACCACAGCACACAAACACATACACACAGCACACAGGTACGCAGGCACATCATAGGGTGGAGAGGAGACCAGTGTCCCGGAGAAAAATCTTGAAGTACTCAAGAGCTTGGCGATGGTCGATCTGGTTAGACCAAGGGCCGAGGTACTGAATAGAGTACCATTTTGCCAACGAAATTGTGCGAGATCTCGTCAGTTCTTGCCGTGACGACACAATACGATTAAACAAGGGTGATTGGTTAAAAGGCTTCCCTCTCACCCGCAATAAAAATGAAGAAAAACTCCGAATAAATAATATCGCATGATAAACCTAGCAGACCCTATCCTTACTTAATGATCTATCCTTTCCACATTTCGTATAACGTCTGCTCGTCTCTGCTCGTGCTCTGCCGGGGAAAATAACCCAGCTGCCTGCCCAGCATTGCTAAAGTGACCTTGCAAAAGTAATAGCATAGCGTTATTATAACGCAGTCTAATGAAAACCAACCTAATGTTACCTCATAGTGCACTGTGCAGCGTCAAGCTGCGCCTGATCCAGACCAGTACCTCATGCCGGCAAGACAAGTACTCAGGAGAGGACAAATGCTCACATGTGCTGGAAGCTTGCCCGCGGACTACGTTGTCTTGCTGCCTAGTCGTTCGCACACTTTTCTTCGCATTACTATAGAAATACAGCATTGTCAACTTTTATGTCATTTGGCGTTCATGTAATGGTATGTAATGTAAGCTTCAACTGTCACGTTTCAATGTAATTTTATTATTTTGTTCGTTCTATTACATCTAGCGCAACCATTGCACTTGTAGTGCATCCATTATATTTGCACGAAACGTGATCGTGGCCATACTGCTTAGCGCGTTCTGCGCATCCCGCAAGCTGAATCCATCACGTACGTCCAACATGAAAGCTTTTCGTTTCCCCATATAGGAGGGAAGGGCTACAGAACTTCTCAATGACGTTTTCCACAATACCAACGAATTCGAAAGTACATGGCGACTGATACCGCTGACATACGACATGCCTTTGAACAGAACTCCTTTGAAGTAAGAGTCCTTTACAGCTCTGAAAGGGGGACCCCTTATTGAAAGGAGTTGGCGCCGTTGACACACGACACTGCCGATCTCTGAGCACACGCCGACAGAAATGTGACGCTAACTGTTCAGAAGAACACTAGGAACAAACACGACGTGTTTGTCAGCGGGAAATTTTAGAGTGCGTAATACACCATGTTTGCATATAAATGGTTATTAATAAGATAGATAGATAAGTGCTTTATTTAGACATTCTATACATTACAAATTATAAGGCGGGACCGCTAGGCACGCCTGTAATGCGGTCCCCGTAAAAATTACAGTGATTACTAATGATCTGATACGCCCAGAAAAAACACAACACTTTTTACAAGACAATGAAAACAACAACAAAAAAAAATGATGAGAAATAACTTTGCCGAGACAGTTTCAGCGTAAATACATAAACAGCAATAAGCGTTACAAGAAGGAATAAATAGAAGAAGTCAATCACAGCAGATTCGACAACAGCCGTTTAAACATCTCAATTGGGGACACTGGTCTAAAATCGGCACTCCGCGATTTATCTAATCTCAAATCTCCAGGTGTTGCAAGACAACTTCTTTCGAGTAATAAACACTTGCAGCACATGGCCTACCTTCAAACACAATATTGGCACAACACTTTCAAGCACAACAGAGGTAATATGGGAGGCAAAGTACTGACAGGCCATTTTAGCAAACCGTGTCCGCAACAGTACAGAATACCTGCTTCATTTTTCGTCAACTTGAGCGATATTTTGTATTCTCGGCATGGGGGTAAATCATTGAAATACACACGAGCTGAAACTGCCGCTCAAAAGAGACAGACGTATGCGCGACGTCAGTGTGACGACACGAGGGCGTTCCCTTGGCGCCAGGCTTCTATCGCTCCTGGTGCAGTATTCTTTGCGTTCCGCTGCAGAGAATACGTGAACAGGCGTGACAGAGCACGCTGACACGTGACTGTCCTGGCGAGGACGTCAGAGGCACGTCATGAGGAGGTTCTCCTGCTTGCTCCTCCCCGTGGAAAACAGCGCGCTGCCGGCTCTCACGACAAAATACGTACAGCTCTGGAAGTAAGTCGGCTTCGAGCGGAAGCGCTCGTAGGACAGTTTGTATCGTCTCGGTCAGACGTATGTGTCTCGAGTTACGTTAAGGAGCGAGCTTTCGCTTCAAATCTCAAGGTGCGAGTGACCAGCGTAGTTATAATAAAGAGTTCTAGAAGATCGGGTACACTCTAAATCTTTTCACACCTTTAAAGGTGTAATAGCGTGCATGGCGCACGCCTTTTTAGGTGTAATTTTCGTAACACCATAATGGAGCACGGTTTCGCACAAATTTTCTTTACTCGAGTGTTGTCTGTCCTTCAAAAATTCAGTCTTGCAACATCTCAACATTGTTCAACAGTATTGTAGACACTTGCGCGTGCTCGATTATCGATTGCGATGCATATATGCATTAGCTCGTACCTACGATATCCAAGACATAATGAAAGCAATATTTGCACTGACACTTGATCTTTAGTAATGCTTTCCAAATTTTGTAAAATATCACCCTGGAGATGCAATGTTACGCAACCAGGTTGAATGTTCATGGCGCACACCTTTAAAGGTGTGAAAAAGTTTACAGTGTACGATCGAGGAAGCTGAGAAATCAGGCAAGTTCAGCCATGTGACATAAGCTACTTCGAAGCGAATTTCCCCAACCTTTCCCGTATTTGTCTTAATAAACATATCCACCCTGGTGGTAGCCAAGGTGGTGCTGTAGACTGGGAGGTGGTGGGTTCGAATCCTATCACCGGCTGTGCTGTCTGAGGTTTCCCTTGGGTTTTCCGAAGACATTCCAGACGAATGTCGTCACAGTTCCCCTTGAAGTCTGGCCAGGACGCATACTAACCCCCCTCTCTCCCACTCCTTCCTGCTGTCCTCTCTCCATCTGTCCACGTCTGTACGCCGCGCATAGCCACAGTTGCTTCGCGGCGCTAACACGCAATAAAAAAAAACATATCCCCCCCATTCATCATCATTACTTTATCTGTTGTTGTTGTTCGAAGGAAGAGCGGGATTGGCTTATCAAGTCTTCGGAACCGTTATCGTGTTATGATATACTAAAACTGCTTCATAAGTAGCGTAATATGCAGCATATTTTTACTGTGTCCCATACAAGCATCATGTATTCGCTCACTGTATACCTCTACCACACACACACTCTCTCTCTCTTTCGCAATCATACCATCACCAAGGGCTCTGTAGCGCCGGAAGAACAGAGAACGTGAGACATAAACACAAATA
The DNA here is from genome assembly GCF_037126465.1 of Ornithodoros turicata. Lineage (NCBI taxonomy): Eukaryota > Metazoa > Arthropoda > Arachnida > Ixodida > Argasidae > Ornithodoros > Ornithodoros turicata. Next base: position 39,010,828 of record NC_088207.1, read on the forward strand.
TCGTTCTTGCAAATCTCTTTTCTTTTCCTCTTTTCGCAGGGAAGCGCACATATCCCCTCTAGTCCTTCGTCCGAGGCTTATCTGTATTCACGCGACGGCGTTCGGGAGAGGCATTAGGCTTGTGGGACACGCTCGCCAATCGGATGTAACTGGGGGATAGGTCACCACGGCACGATGAAAAATGGATTACGCTCACCTAGCTCCGCGAAATCCATCACGAAGCTGTGTTCGCTCCATCTGGTGGGACGCTGTCATTGCCATGGACGTGTGCTTCATTGAGAGGGGACGAGAAAGTTGAGCGCAATCGCATCAACGGTCCAACTCACGTCTGCGGTATGAATAAAGCGCTACAGCGGAGTCTAGAGCGGCCAGATTTTTAGTGGACGCCGCGTGCGAGATCAACGTGGTTTCCGCACACATATTTATGCGAGGCGTTTCATGATCAGACATCCTGCGACATCCTGCCAAGGTCGGAAGTTTGAATATCTCATAACCTGTGTCCTCGCGTGGCTAGAATTTAAGGTGTTGGCATCTGCGTGGATTCTGCAACTATGTTCGTTCTAAGAATTTTAAACGTGAGGCAGCTTTTTAAATTTACGACAGGAGCTTCTTGAGTGATTGTTGAAGATGTTTGAAGGTATAGGCGTGATGAAGGGGGGCCGTAGATGAAACCGCAAGGAAGCAGGCGAGCTGCTGGTTACAAACTTCCAAACTTGAATACCCTGAGATCGAGGAAGAACTGTTGTGTTCGTCAAGTTCTTCCTCAATCTCAGGGTATGCTGGGCCGCTTCGGGACTGTTGTCTCTTATGCCAATGTTCGGACGATACTCCATTTCTATTATTATGCAACCAATTTATCTCTGCATTACCCAAACATTTATGTATAATTATTTTGCTGCAACTGACAAAATATCCTCGTACTGCTGCTCGTCGATAGTATCATGTGATAAACGTCACACGAAGAAACGTAGTCCTGACGCTGACTTCCAATACGGAAATCTATTAGCATGACTTTTATTGCATTTTGTGAATCACGTAGATCACACACAGATACGTGACCAGAACTACCTACGATGAATGCAACAGCTACTAGTATTGCTGCGAAAAATAGTCCTGCGCGTCTTCCATAAAAGCACGTCTTCTCTTCAAACTGGGCAAGCGTGACTCTACGTACTGCAGTGAGTGTGGCGTTGTAGAGGACGTAGAACACATCCTTCTCAGGTGTCGGAAATACGTTGACTCTCGAAGGGTCTTAGAGGCGAGTCTGTCCTGGTGTGGACTCCCGAGCCTTCGATATCGCGAAACTGTTAGGTCCCCAGTTGTCCGACAAGGCGCTGAGGGCACTTGAAGATTTTCTATGTACAACCGGGCTTATGGACATTCTATGACTCGCTGAGTGTATGTCGTGTGTGCCCCCAGCGATTCCGACAATGTGCACGCACTTGGTTGAAACTTTTGAACTACATGTTGAACTCCATCACTTGAACTCGTTCATCTGTTTGTATTTTCTGTGTGTAAACGTCCTGGGTAGCTACCTTGACTTCGTCGCGACGCATATCCCCATCTTTTTTTTCTGCCTAATCAATGTAGTATTACCATTTGTAATTGCCCGACTTAAGGTGACGTGGGGTGTACTACTCCAACCCGCAAGGAAATAATAATGAACGTGTCCATGTTTTCATATACAGTATATGCGTGTAAAGTTAGGTACGCATGTGATCATCGCATGTCCCACTTATCGGAGGGAGCGTCACTTGTTGGCAAACGACTTTGCGCGGATTGACAGCCGACCCCTTGACCTCAGACTCATTTTGGGACCATGGGACACACGAAAGCAGATGTCCGTCTTGCGACCCTTCATCACATTTCTGCAAACTACCGGCCTGATCGACTCTCTCTAAAACCCTGTCAGCGTCGTCAGCATCATCCTCATCACCATCCTCTCATTTTTCCCCAATAGCAATGGGGTAGCATTCTGCTCAATGAGCGGAAGTCATCCCCATATCATCGTCATCATGTATTTCTCTCTCTCTCTCTCTAGGTACGGGGAGGAAAGCCATTAATATGTTAAGGAGCCGCGATAATAACCTTTATTGAGACTGTAGACATCCCATAACATTCAGAAACCTCAACCTAGGAAAGCATCTCTGGACGCAGGAGGATGCCTTCAAAGGCATTCCATCTCGACGGAATTCGCTACCGTTTATGCCGAATTCCGACTATCTCTGTCCCTGCGAGATAAGGCAGCTCCCCGTTCAGACTTCCCTTCTGCCTCTCTATACTGCACGAAACCATAGACAGGAGCGGACTTCTTCCAACGAGCAGTAGTGTAGTATATAGTGAGAGGAGCAGCGCATGGTAATGCTAAAACCCTCGACGTCCCTGAAATTCCCAGGCCTGAGACGAAAAGCAGCGTATTCTGAAAGTGAACTCTCGCTATAGTGACCCCCTTGAGGTTCGGGAAAAAGCACGACATAATTGCTTCGCCCCTATCTGTGTCGCTCTCAGTTCTCTTTAAACGCCGAAGGCTGGGGTCCGCAGTGGCACGGTCTCTCTCGAAAACGCTGTAAATCGGGACCGAGCAGGGGGCACTTCATTTTTATACCTCTCAGCTGTGTTGCACCGGTTGAGCCGTGGAGATTTGCAGCTTTTTTTTTTCGTTCCTGCGAACGGTATAGTACAGGGTGACACATCAATTTAGAGTCCTCTTTTTGCTATAGACAAATCCGTGAAAAAAAGCCGGTATTTATGACGACATTATGGTTTGTTTGAATAGAATATAAATAGAAGAAGGAAAAATGGAAACGTAGGTCCCACTGGTGCGACCAGCTGTTCTATGACGCTTGATGCGTGAAAACACTGAATTATTTAAAAAAGATTATTTAAGCACGTATGTCCTTGACGTAGTTCGCCAGGGCACGCAGCGCAGGTTGTTGGTGCTGCTTTGGCCAGCTCCCCAGTACCTTTTGAAATCAGGTATAGGTCTCTAAGTTATACCGCCTGCGTGTTTCAGTGTAAGCTATGCTATGAAATGCGCATACAGTGGTGCGGATTGCTAGAGTACAAAGTAAGAAAAAAGTATCAAAGTATCGGGTTACGCATTGTCGCACTGTTGATAGTTGGGGTATAGATGGTAACGTGCCATTGTAGATATTATGCGGCAAGGGACACACGTAGAGGACAAGGACAAAGACAGGGACACACATAGAGGAAGACACAGCACGATGACACGTGTTGTGTCTTTCTCTATGTGTGTCCCTGTCTTTTTGCTGCATAATATCTACAATGTTACGCATTGTCACCCCAATATTTCGAAAGAAACCGCTGACATGGACAGCAAAGGCTGAGCAGCAACGTTATTTGCACCTCACTATTTCGAAAGGCGAATGGAAATGTAACTGATCGCGGCTAGTGCAACCCTCGCAACGACCTCTGTGAGCATGGCTGTGATTGGCGGTCTCTTAACCACTCGTCACATGTGTTCGGCCAACAGCGGCAAACTGCTTAGAACATCACCGCCGCCACCACCGCCACATGGTGCATGGTGGCAGTATTCTAACGTTAGTCTACCAGTCTTATTGGCAAACAAGTACCATATCGTGGAGGTAGCGTTACACATCTCATACCTGTCGGAGCCCTCCATGCAAGTTCCACCTTTTTTGTACCCATCTTTGGTAAATTTTCATTTGGACGACAAAACAGCCGGGAACGCAAGAACGACCCTAAAAATACTATCCTTATATAATGACAACTCACACACCGGATGACCGGACTTGCGGGAAATTGCCCAGCCGTTTCTACTTCAGATGTGCTCTCGTTCACTCTTTTCCACTTCACACAACCATGTTCCTTTCTCCCCCTTTATCTCGGACTTGAGTAACGCTATTTCCAGAAAATTGAGCGATGCCTGAAAAGTAAAGAGTCCAAAACCATTCCGAGAAACGTGATTGCTCCAGCCCTCCCAGTCGATGTCCTCTTTCAGAAAAATAGACAAAGTATGTTCTCAACCAACCTTGTGTGTAGGGATTCTTTCAGTTAGGTCCACATCCTTTCATTGAAACTTCACTGAACAATTGCCACAACTTCTGCGTAAAATGTGCCCTCCACGGTAACAATCCGCTTTTCGGTGAATGTAGGCGTAGAAGATTATGGGCTCACAGGTAAGGCAGGTAAGGTAGTAAGAAAAATATGGAGATGTAAGGTCCCACAACGGAGGAGCTAGCTACTCCGAATGACTTATCTGTGAAAGTAAATACGTACATTTGTCGTGTGCATGTGTGCGTGTACTGTCCACAAGAAATTCCACCAGGACTCTGTTCGCTCGCCGCCTTAACTCCACCGTCGTGTCCCTCAGCAGCTTCCTGCAGTCTAATAGCCGAGGGTCTAGTCAGTTCGTGGCAGCACGAACACACACGTCGATGTGAACTGTATCGAGGGCAACAACGCAATAGGATGGCCATAGAAGGCCGGAACCCCTAGTCTGTGGTAGTGCTCTAGAAATGTGATGATCAATCAGAGATGTGTGACCGAGGGGTATCTCCAGTCGAAGACGACATAATAAAGGTTCAGGTTCACGCGACGTACGGAAAAAGATAAGGTACAGGTGCGTCGATCCTGCCTAGGAGACCCAGTTCCGCAGCAGGCAACCACATCCGTTTGCGTACATTATCATGCACTTTGCTGAGCATCCTCTTTGCGACGGACCCCGTGAAATACACGTGGCCTCACAGTCGTGGAATATACTCGAACAACAACAACAACAACAACAAATAAATCGTGACTACGACCTGGGGTGATTCACCACTGGTGGGCAGCACACTACCCCACCACACGCGAAACATTAGATGTGAGATATGAGAATGAAGGAAAACTATTATGTGCAAGTACAACAATTGAGCAGTCCTCCACTGACTGCGCTGCGCCGCAAAAAGGAAGGTGAAGAAAAGAAAACACACACATGAAAGAAACACCAATGGTCATTGAGATGCAGAGGAGGACTCATCTACAGTGTCTGGAGCAAACCGGTAGACAAGAGGAACTCCAAGAACATCAGAACACATCGACAGAAGATGTGGGTTCGATCCCTACAGCTGGCTAACCTTTTCAGTGACTTTCATCTTTCACATCGACAGTGTTGCACGTGGCCCTGACATGGAATTACCAAGAATTGCAGCCAGGTTGAATGCCTGTCGGCTAGCAGTATTCAAATTAACCACAGAGTTGCCGCCTCTCCGTTTCGTAGAGCTCACATTCTGTTAGGACTTGCTCAGTGTTTGCTACGACGCCACATTTGGAGCATAGGCTGTTGTCGCAGTATCCGATCCGCTACTTGAATTGGGCAGTGAAGGCTACATTTAGACGGAGCCTGTGCAGGAGGGACGTAAAATAGCATGGTAAGAATATACTTGAAGGGCGACATGGTCCTCGCGCAATCTTAATAGAGATAACTTCACAGCAAAGTGACAGGTATGGTTGAGGCCGGTTACTATGAGTGCACATTCAGAACAATGCACGAAGGGACAGGAGGACAGGATAGGAGACATTATTAAGACATCCGAATTGTCATCGCAGTTGTTACCATCGGTGGGGAGACGGTAAAGGGTGCTTGATGTGTTGATCCAGTTCTTCTGTTTACGATTCCACCAACGTCGGTGCAGTGGCGTCACTGGGGGGGTGCGGGGCGTGCGGTCCGCACTGGGTGAAGCGACGAAAGGGGTGACGCGCCGCACCAATACTGCCGCTTCCTCCAGTTCTCTGTGGCACGATGACGCCAAAAATAACATGAGGAGCCTTCTGCGAGGCACTCTTTGTTTTTTTCTGAGTGTGGTGTAATATGTTTATTTATCGTGAATCGCCTGGTACGGAAAGGGATCCGTTAATTGGGGCATGGGGTGGGGTGGGGAGTGACACAAAGAGCTCCCGCACAAGGTGAGGCGTACCCTAGCGACGCCACTGCGTCGGTGTTCTCTGCTTGAACTAATAAAGATGAAGACTGACGCCGCACTTGCTTTCCTTCCCTTCATGCGTCTCTTCCAATTCCCCCAACTTTTGCCGGAACTTGGTGTGCTTGCAGTACCGGGACCCTATCATTAGTTAAAGGGAAACTCTCCTAGTTTCGTCATTGTTACATCTTTTTAACCGAGAACTCTTCCAAAAGAAAAAGAAAAACATACCTCAAACTGTTCTTTTTCAAAAGTGCGATAAGGAAAAGTCTGTTGGTCTGTTTCAGTATTTGTCGCTTGTCCGAAGCAAATCCGCACATATAGCTGACCGCAGGATGTAACATATTTATGTTCTGCTGTTCGTGTTGCGTCTGCATACGTGGACGGTATCCTGTTTCGGAGCCTTCTGCTGATTTCAGGGTGCGTCTCGCGCTATTTTGTTTGTCACGTCCGCAGACTGTGGACACGATAAAACGAGACGGATGGCGTTGTTTCCGTCACATCGCGTCGGTAAGCCAGCGGGATGTGATGTAGCGAGCCGTTCGGTGCTGGCGTTACTTCTGTTTGTTCGTTTTTAGTGGTCGTTCGCTCGGCTGCTAAACGTCAGCATCGGTGATCGCCTGCACGTTTGAAACTGAGTTTTGATATAGGCAGAGCTCACGTCGAGCTGTCTTTAAAATGCACATTATTCTTTCCAGTTAGTAGGTCTATGAAGTGAGAAAAAGAAGAACATGCCTGAGCGGGCGCTCGCCAGGGGCTATGACGTTATCGCCCCAGTGAATTGCGGCATTTCGCGCCGTTTCACGCATCTGTGCTTGAAGTATACTATATGTGGTCTGAGCACCGCAGCGAGTGTAAGCGTGGTGACAGACGTAAACGCATAGTATAAGTGTAAACAACTTAAATGTGAGATTGTGCCTGTGATGTGGCACTGGTCTGAAGCGGGTTACACAAGCTCGGCTCAACTCGAGTTCTTGTTAAAGCCTTTATTGACGTTACCCCATAGTGGGAATCAAGGAGCCGCGAGTAAACTGACCACTGTCGTCGTAGCCGTTACAGCTACAAGTGCTAAAAATATCTCGTTTACATGCAGTGAACAGCATGCTTCGCTTTCGACGTCAAAAAAGCATGTGCGTATAACTTAAGAATAGTTAGTTAGTTAGTAAATTAGTAAAACAAAGTAAATAAACTGATAGTGAAGCGGACAGGATTCGTATGAAAAAAAAGTTAGCAGTCGCAAGAACAACTGCGTGAAACAGACAACAGCAGAAATGTCCTACTATAAACACGTGTGCTAGCCAAGCTTTAGCTCTATGCCACATGTTTTTAATGTAATATTCAGTTTACCGCCTTGTGTCCTGGTACCTACCTGGTACCTACCTGGTACCACAGCCTTACAATTCCTCTGTCTTATATTTTCCCCACCAGCGGCATGGCCGAGCGGGTTAAGGCATCCCGCTCGTCGGTGGTAGCCAAGGTCGTGCTGAAGACTGGGAGCTGGTAGGTTCGAGTCCTACCACCGGCTGTGCTGTCTGTGGTTTTCCCTGACATTTCGGCACAGTTTCCCCCTGAAGTCGGCCTAGGACGCATACTAACCAACCTGGGGGCTTAATCGCTTCATCGTCGTTACGGTCGTTACAAGCTAACGACTGGCGGGAAATTTTAAAAGGTGGGCACGGTGATAAAACACGTGCACGGCGCTCTTCGCGCGATACGTGAAAGCCGTGATACACGTCACGCGCAATGTGTCACGTGCCCACCTTCTTGAATTTCCCGCCACTCCTTAGGTTGTAACGACCGTAACGAGTGGCGGGAAATTCAAAAAGGTGGGCACGTGACACATTGCGCGTGACGTGTACCACGGCTTTCACGTATCGCGCGAAGAGCGCCGTGCACGTGTTTTATCACATGCCCACCTTTTCCTTCCAACTCTTCCAGCTGTCCTCTCTCCATCTGTCCACATCTGTACGCCGGTCCTAGCCACAGTTGGTTTGCGGCGATAACAAGGAATAAAAAAAAAATTTTTCCCCTAAAACGCCAAGAGCGTATCTCCTTTGTTACTACAACAAGAATTTCTTAAGCCTCTTGTTTTCGATGTGTGCCATCAAAAATTTCGCCTTCAAATTTACGCGTACGTTAATTGAAATCAAACTTACTTCAAAGGAACACGGATTTGTACAGACACTTCAGAAAACTACACATAGAGGAAATATTCACTGCACAATGAAGGAACAACGTGCACAGCTCGTATCGGACATCTATACTATGCCGAAATGAGTCATAAAACAGAGGTATAGCAGCGATTCCTTAGCCGTCTTTTCATGACTACTGGCACAAATTTCTACCGCACACATCGGGGACCATTAAGGAATAGAAGGAAGAAACAAATAAAATATTAATCCATCCTCCACGAACTTCTTCCCAAGGACTCGCGGCAGCAACAAAATTTCTCCACCGTCTCGGATGTATCACTCGCAGGGAGGCAGTTCATATAGTATATAGTACACCCACATACATAAAAAATAATAAACAAAAAAGAGGCGAAACATACTTATTGCACATCTCAGCTGGAAACTGCCATCTTGACTTTCTTCCGAAGTTTCTTAAGGGGAAGGAAGGAAGGAGATAGATGTCTTGGAGTTCGAAAACGGCGTCGTGGAATGTATTTTTAATACTGTAGCTATGGACGGGCGGCATGTAGCTTTGGAAGAAATGTTTGCAGAAACTGTTTCCAGTTTTGGAGAATAAGATTATTGCTGTTCGCAGAAGTGATTGCGGCTCACGAGTATTGCGGGATCCGATCAGGCTTGATGAGCGAGCTGCATGTAGAAAAAGGAATGCATTACCCGGAAAGGGAATGTTCTTAAAATTCGGCAGTTTGAAGTCGTGCTGGTTCCTTAGATCTTTCGTGGGTCTTCAAAAAAAAAAAAAAAAAGAAACGTGCGCCTTATTGAAAAGTCTAACGTAAGTGAAAAAACGAAATCATTGCCATAAGCGAACGATATCTGTCGTCCGTGCTACGTGCATGGGCTTCAGCATGTTCTGTGGTCTATGGTCTATGGTCTATGGTGATGATGGTCTATGCCGCCCTCGATGGCTCAGTCTTTAGCGTATCCGCCCTCTGGTCCCAAGATCGCGGGTTCCAACCAGGCCAAGAACGGTGGGAATTTGGTGGAAGGGAAGAAGTTGCTCAGAGACGCCTTGTTCCGCGAGGGACGTTAACCGTGTATTCACTCGAGCGACATTCACCGCAGAAGCGGAAGACGCGAAAAACGTCATAGCTTTCTGAGCGCGAGCGCTCAACGTCCAGTGTTCACGAACGCTGCTAACCGTGGGGAATATCCTGCGACACAGCCACAAGGTATTCCGCAGCAGACGACAGGAAAACACACTGACGGTGTCGTCTGCTAAGTGCGCAGTACGCCACTCCCGATATTCCGCACCGTGTGAATGCTCAACATAACACGGGACGGAACTTCGTCTCTGTGAGCAGTGTTTTCGCTTTTTCTTCCACTAGAATCTTCCGTAAGGATGTCGCTCGTGTGAATACACAGTAAATGTGGTGTTCCGTGTGTCGAGATTTCGGCGCACGTTAAACAATCCTCAGGTGGGCAAAATTAATCCACAGACCCGACCACTGTGGCCTCGGCTCATGATTGCAATTGTCTCGCGACGTAAAGCCCCGAATTATTATTATTATTATTATTATTTATTATGATGGTCTATGGTCAGTGATGGGCAAAGTACCTCCAAACTGCACGTAAAGGAACGTATCAACTAGCTGGCATCATTGGTACCTCTAGTACTGTACAAAGTACCATTCTGAAAATGTACTTAAAGTGTACAAAAGTACTTTGAAGTACCCGTAAAGTACACTGTAGTTTGTATCGCTCCGGGCCTCACTGTTCGGTATTGACAAAAGTGAGAAAGAGGGGAGGACCTACTTATTTTGTCAGGAAAAGTCAGTCAGAAAGGATTCAGAGAAGCTAAAAGCCAAGTGGTGCTGTTCACAGTAACATGGCTACGAGCTTGAGGTTGAAAAGATACGTTCCAGAAGAAGGGAACAGAGGTTAGACAAAGACGAGGTCACGGTTTGCTATTCTTTAGTAAATAGCTACTTTGTTCCTTAGCAAGTGCATGGAATAGTTACCATTGAAATTACCATGCTGCCTATCGCAATTCATAACATGTGAACTTGGAACTTTCATTTTGATTTTTGTGTTTCATTTCAGTTTCATTTCATGTTTATTTTCATGTTCCCTCCTTCCTGACCGGTCAACACACTTTCTTGTTGTAAAATGGCCCAAGAATACACAAAAGTTACTTACATACATCGTTTTCTTTTTTGCATTCCCAGCTGGGTATTTGAATACTTGATGGAAATGATGATGATGATGATGATTGGGAGTTTTGTGGCGCAGCGAAAACTGCGATCATAATGCGCCAAAACTCTGCTATTGTTTAAAACGATGATAAAAGACGACGATAAAAGTTAACTTAAAAATAAACTGATTTGTTTAAAATCCAAAGGACTCGAAAGGAGTTGGTCCGACAGGTGTGTAAATCACCATATAAAATGAAGTAACTAAGATATTACAATTCATTCACGATGCGTATATCTCTTAAAAATAGGAAAACGTCCTCGAAAGGGATGAGAGCCTCATCCCCTAGCAATAATGTGGGGTGGAGGGGGATACAGTACTTGTAGAAGATATGGAAATGACGTTGGCGATGCGTCACAAAGGAAGGGCAACTAATGAGTATATGCAAAATGGAAAGGTCTGCGCCACAGTGTGCACACTCAGGTGCATCCTCTCCTCATAAGGTACCCATGGGTCAAATGTGTGTGACCCAGCCTTAACCGACTTGACAAAATCTCGTGTAGCCGGTTTTTAAATAGTTGAACTGGGGCTCCAATACTGTGTGAAATTTGTTATCTGTTTGTCCAGACCAGAAAGCTTGCCACTTCCTGCTGATGACCCTTTTCAAATCCAGCAGTAGATCAGGGAGAGGGATTTCAAAAGGAGTGGTGTCAGGGCAGCGAGAGCTGCACGGTCAGCCCTCTCGTTGCCGCTTATACCGACATGGCTGGGTACCCAACAAAGTTTCAAACTGTACCCTTTCTCATGTATGACAGTTGCTAAATGCTGCACACGTTGAACTGAAAGATTTTTGTGTGACTTGATGTTACAAATGGCATGTATGGAACTCAGTGAGTCTGTGGTTTAACAGACGACGTTATCCGTGTTTCTAGAATATGATTTAGTGCAACAGTAATCGCATACATTTCTGCGCTGAAAATTGTCAGAACACTGCTCAAAGAATGCGATTTTGTACATGTTCCTGAAATCATGGCGCACGATACTCCTGTACTAGTTTTTGAGGCATCCGTGTAAATATCAGTGAGTTCACCGAAGCCTTCCTTGAGGGTCTCAAATTCTAGCTGTGTTTCCACAGCAGGTCTCTCTTGTTCGTTAAATTTGGTTAACGAAGTATCATGTGCCACGGGTGTTCGCCAAGGAGGGAGCATTTGTGGGGCTGTAGCGGGGGTAGATTGTAGCTCCGCGTAAAAGTATAGTGCTCTACATCTTGTTGGAGCCGAACACTGTATACAGGTATGGCATTCGGTTTGTTCATCAATAGCCGTTCGGAACATGTACCCTCCACACAGAGCAGCGCAGGATGCTGAGGGTAACCTTCAATTATGAGCCCATACGACGCACCAAGATAAAACCGTCGGCTTTCTAGGGACCATTCGTTTGCTTGAACATAACGATTTTGGACTGGAGGAGTTCTGAAGGCTCCAAGGACCAGCCTTAATACGAGGTGATGCACTGTGTCTAAGGCCTTCAAAACTGAGGGACGTGCAGACCCATACACGAAACATGCATAATCTAGCCAAGCACGGACAGTGGATATGTAAATGCGGTGGAGGGTTTCGCGGTCCGCTCCCCAAGACCTGTGAGAGAGGATTTTCAGCATTTGTGTTTCAAATTCTTCACATGGGGCAGGAAGGTCATCTTTCTGTCAAAACTCAAACCAAGAAACTTGTGTTCATACTGAACACAAATATCCTGACCTTTCATTTGGAGTGATGGATCCGGAAAAAGACCTCTTGTTCTGGAAAACGGTACGCAAACGGTCTTGGTGGGTGAGAAACTGAATCCGTTTTCAGATGAGGGGGGGTATATGTTTATTCACACAGAGGAGATGTCAGCCAGGCAAGTGCCGGCTTGCTACTCCTTAAAAAAAAGGAAAGAGAAAGAGGAAAAAACAGGTGCGGGAGAAGCCGCGATGGGAACGATGTGCTGCGGGCGGTGAGGCTTGCCGCCTGTGCTTCAGAGGGCGGTCATCATTTCTGTGGCCTTGAGGTACTCGAAGAGTGCCTTGGTAACATCCCGTTGCCCAGGGCGCGGGACAGGCCCGAGGAGTGTAGCGAGCGAGAGGGGGTGGTGGCCCAAGGCTTGGAGGCGTCGGGCGAGGGCGGCACGGGGCGCCGAGAACGTCGGGCACGTTAGCAGGAGGTGGGCTACGTCAGCGATGGCGCCGCAGGCATCGCAGTTTGCGTTGCCGCGTCTGCCCATCTTGTGCAGGAGTGACGGAGTGTAGGCGACGTTAAGGCGGAGGCGATGAAGGAGGGTTTCCTCGGCCCTGGTAAGGTGTTGGGAGGGGTAAAGTTGCATCGCGGGGTCGATGGCTCGGAGAAATGTGTTGCATCGAATAGCGTCTGCAATGAAGTGGCGGGTTTCAGAGGCAGACCATCGACGGATTTTAAGGTGACAAGCTGATGCCGTGAGCGGTAGGTTTGCGGTGGGGCTGACACAGCTATGTGCGCGCCTTGCAGCAGCGTCGGCACGGGTATTCCCAGGGAGGCCTATGTGGCTGGGAACCCACTGGAGCCAGACGGTATGACCGGAGGCGAGAACGGAGTTGTATGACGAGATAGTCATTGCGTGGAGGTCGTTGATCGTCTGGGATCCGTGTGAGCTGATGACCTCCAACGCTGCCTTACTATCTGTAAAGATGGACCAGTTTCCCTGTGGCGAGATGGAAATGTGCTCAAGCGCCGCGTACACGGCAAAGAGTTCAGCCTCCGTGGATGACGTCTCGTTTGCAAGTTTAAATGTGCGCTCGATGTCCTCGTGGGGCACATAAAATGCTGCGCTCGCTCTGTCAGGTACGACCGACCCGTCGGTGTAAACTGCTAGCCGCTGGTCATGTAGCGTGGAGAGGTGCTCCAGGGCAAGCTGACGTGCGACAACGGAAGGAGTGTCATTCTTTCGCCCAAGGCCGGGGATAGTGGAGCACACGAAGGGCCGGTCGAGGGCCCACAGAGGAGGGGCAAAGGACACGGTAGAAGAGGGCTGGGGTACAACCACCCGCAGGCGGTCGACAGCGCCACCAAAGGCAGAGTCGGGGCAGTCACTTCCTATGAGTCGGAGATAGTGGAAGGGGTGCTGCGTTAGGATCCGCGTGTAGACTCGAAGGGTCTCCCTGTCACGCAGGATGTTTGCAGGTGGTTCACGTGCCTCCACGAGGACTGAGTATGTTTCGGTCGTCTTAGGCAAGCCCAGACACACTCGAAGGCTGCGGGCCTGGATATTTAGGAGCTCATGCTCGCCAGTCCTACTCAGGCCGTGCAACACCGGGAGGCTGTAGCGCAGCAGGCCTAACACGAGGGAGTGGTGTACTCGGCGCAGGTCGTCACAAGACGGACCCCACGACAGTCCAGAGACCCGTCGCAGGACGTTCGCAAAGTTGGACGTCTTGGCCGAGAGTGCCTTGATGTGGTGGGACCATGACAGGCGTTTGTCAATGATTACGCCGAGATATTTGCAGTGCGGCACGAATTGGAGAGGGGTTCCAGAGACATGAAGAGGGTAGCGGGCGAATGACCGCCCGGTAAACGCCATACCGACTGTCTTGCTCGGGGAGACACGTAGTCCCCTATCGGCAAGGTATAACACGATGGTGTTGAGGGCGTCTTGTAGGCGATGTTGAATGGCGTCACGTCGCATGGCAGAGGTCCATATGCAAATGTCGTCAGCGTAAATTGTAATGTTGGTACGCTCAGACAAGTGCATCGGGAGTGAAGCCATGATGAGGTTGAATAGGAGCGGACTTAACACACTGCCTTGCGGTACGCCGCGATGGACAGGGAACGGGGCTGTGTCACCTTGCGTGGTGCGCACAAATAGAGACCGATCTGACAGGAAGTCGCGGATCCACGCCGTCATGCGGGCCCCGACACCCGACTCTTGCAGCGTTGCGACAACTGCGCTGTGGAGGACGCTGTCATAGGCTTTCATGACGTCCAGGAAAACAGCGGTTCTGGGTTTTCAGATGACAATTTGGTTAGCCTGTTGATAGTCAGCTGGAGCTGTCTTTCGCACACAGCAAGGTTAGAAGACGGAACACATATTTGCAGATCGTCTACATACAAAGAATACGAGACGGATGGGGGTATAACACTGGCATGTGAATTCATTTTGATTACAAAAAGGGTGACACTGAGAACGGCGCCCTGCGGGACACCATTCTCCTGTACGAAAGGCCTCGATAAAGTAGTGCCCAACTGAATTCTAAACAGTCGACCCTGGAGGAAGTCTCTGACACAGCGAAACAGGCGACCACGCACTCCCAGAGAGTGGAGGTCCCTGAGAATACCATAACGCCACGCTGTGTCATAGGCCTTCTCCAAATAAAAAAAAGACAGAAATACAGTGCTGTTTCCTGATGAAAGCTTCCCTTATTATAGTTTCTAGGCGCGGAAGATGATCAGTTGTTGGGTGTGCAGCTCTAAACCCGCACTGAAAACGGTCCAGACATTGGTTTTGTTCCGGGTAGTACACAAGTCGACTGTTCACCATGCGCTCGAAGGTTTTACCGAGACAGCTCGTAAGAGCAATCGGCCTGTAGCTTGATGGACCAGGTTTATCTTTTCCTGACTTCAAGAGAGGGATGACTGTTGCCAGTTTCCAGTTAGAAGGTAGCATGCCTTCTTGCCAGACCAGATTAAAGAAGTCCAAAAGACTGTCAAGGGAGGTGTCTGACAGATGGTTGAGCATAGAATAAGTGATGTTGTCTGGTCCAGGTGCCGTGGCTTTACGAGAAAACAAGGCTTGAAGAAGTTCTGTCTTTGTAAATGGCTTATTGTAGCCACACCTGTCACCTGATGCGCTTGAGAGTGTTTGTTTTTCCGCATGTTCCTTGAGCCTTAAGAAGAAGTCAGGTGTGTAATGCGATGAGCTCGAAACATTTGAGAAGTGCTCACCAAGAGCATTTGCCTGTTCATCTATGCTCTTACAAACTGTGCCATTTACCTGTAGCAGAGGTACGGAAAAGCTGGCGTAGTCGTCTTTAATTTTTCTTAGTCTATCCCACAGTGCTTTTGAGGAGGTGCTAGAGTTTAAAGAGGATATACAATTTTTTTCCACGACTCCTCCTTGGCTCGGCGTCGCGTCCATCGGGCTTTAGCATGAGCTTTTTTAAACGCGAGCAGGTTTGCACTTGTGGGATATCTTCGAAAGATCCCCCACGCTCGGTTCTGCTCCCTGCGTGTCTTCTCACATTCACTTGTCCACCAGGGTTTAGGACGCCTGTGGAGATTTCCTTTTGTTTGTGGTATGGGTAGTTTAGCAGCATGAAGAATTTTGTTTGTGATCACCTTGTTGGCCTCCTCCACGCCAAGACGATCAAAAGATGAAGGCACAAGTTCTACCTCTTTGGTAAATAACTCCCAGTCTGCTTCAGATAGCTTCCATCGGGGTGGTCGTGCTCTTTTATTACTGGTACCAGATCATTTAAGGATAACCGGAAAGTGGTCGCTACCTCGAGGGTTTTGGTTGGCTTTCCAGTCAACAAAGGGGTAAAGAGTGGGACTGCATAATGAGATGCCAATTGCAGAGAGTGACTGGGTTGCAGAGTTCATGTAGGTCGGCAACCCTCTATATAACAAACAACTTGACCGGGAAAAGAGTATTTTTTCCAACATATTACCACGGTTGTCAGTTTTTGCACTGCCCCACAAAGAATTGTGGGCATTAAAATCTCCCAAAATCATAAATGGTTGAGGCAGCTGGTCGCAAAGCTGCTCAAAGTCCCTCTGACGTACCATAGCTAAGGGAGGCAAGGACAAAGAGCAGACTGCGCACACAGGCCGTAGCCATACAAATTTGCCTAGACCAGATCATTAATCTGGTCTAGGCAAATTTGTATGGCTACGGCCTCAAGGTCTGTTACCATTGGAATGTTCCTTGCAGGGACAGAGAGTGGTACGACAACAGCCACACCACCAGATGCACGTGCTGTGTGCGCACGGTCCTTGCGGAAGATAGTGTACCTACGAAAAGGATTTAAATTTTCCGGAGTTAGGTACGTTTCCTGTAAACAAAGACACATTGCACTGTTCTCCTCATACAAGTCATGAACGTCGTCCAAGTTTGAAAAAAAGACACCGACAATTCCATTGGAGTATAACCTGTACACCCATGAAAAGGACGATGGAAGAGAGAAGCAGCAAAATCCTTATCATGTGGTCGCTAATACAGAACCCCGTGGACTGTTTGGACATGAATGTTATTTAGGGAAGTGTTATCCTTGGTGGAAGCACTTTCTGTGTACCTTTTTGGTCTGCTGCCCCTACCTCGGCTAGATGTCCTCTCTCTCTTTTCTTTCCCCTGAGGGAGTGCACCTGGGATACTAGACGACGACTTCTGCGATAAGCAGTAGTCGTCGTCCATGTCCATGTCTTGCAATGTGGCCTGGGATTGGCCTGCTGTGGCCCCATCCCAGATGGAGGCAGTGCCATCAACTTCAGTAGAAGTTGTGGCTGTCTCCGGAGGAGATCCAGAAACAGGAAGAGACACCTCTGTGTCCCTTCCCTTTTGTTGGGGAGTATTGGGTAGAGACCCAAAAGTCTGGGTCTCTGCAGATTTCCTCATTGGTGCTACTCCCCTGCGCACCACTTCGGAGAAGGTTCCCTTTTTCGGAAACTCAACCTGCGCTTTTGCATCTCGGTACGAAAGATTCTGTGTCACTTTGACCTTCAGCATGTCTTTCTCTTCCTTCCACCGTGGACAGGAGCGAGAGTAGACAGGATGATTACCTTTACAGTTTGCACATCTGACATCCTTCTCACAGGTCTCTGCAGCGTGATCCGTGCCTGCGCATTTCGGACAGGTAGCCTGTCCACGACAGACTCGCGACGCGTGGCCAAAACGTTGACACTTAAAGCACCTCCGCGGATTTGGGATATATGGCCGGACGTGACAGTTGATGTACCCTGCTTTAATGGCAGTGGGAAGCTTATGTAATTGAAAGGAAAGGACAACGTGTTTAGTGGCAATCTCCTTACCGTCTCGACGCATAGTTATTCGCCGCCCTGTCACAACACCTTCATCCTTTAGACCTTCTTCGATCTCAGCATCTGAGCAATCAAGAAGTTCATGCTCAGATATCACGCCGTTCACTATGTTCAGCGTACGATGCCTCGAAACCGTGACAGGTACGTCAGCAATTCTGTTCAGGGAAAGCAGAGTAGAGCTTTGCTGTCGTGTCTGGACTTCGATCTGCAAGTCTCCTGCAGTCAACTTTTTCGTGGAATAGGACTTCCCTATGGCTTTTTCCAGTTCCTTCGCGATCGCAAATGGTGATACTTTGCTCAGGGGCTTAGACTCGTCTTCTCCATGGATGATCAGGACCTTTGCAAACCATGGTTCTGGTGTGAGGTCCAGTGATTGCGTTACTAGTACATCGGTGCGGTGCCGCTTTCGGTACCGATCATGTTTTTTTTTAGTTTGACGAATCCATAAAAGAATGTTGTGGTTCAGTGCAGTAGGTGCGTCGCCCACCATGGAGCCCAACAAGGGAATGTGTCCCACACGCTAACGCATGCCTCTGCACTATACCCTAGTGCAGCTTCTGGAGAGTGAAAGGACTGCCCAAGGTTGACCCTTGCCGTCAAAGAAGGTGAAGGGAGGAAAAAGAAGATAGTGAAGGAGTGGAGAAAGAAAAAGTAATGAAGGGGGAGATGGCGACTAGCTGAATAATCCTGGCCGAGCCTTCCAGGACCACCCGACTACGGGAAGCAGGTGCCAAAGCGGTGTGTTGCTTTCCCGAAGGGGCCCCAAGGGGTCCTAAACAACCTCCGGGTCCACTCAACCGCCAGGATCCCCTTTTCCCCAGACACAGGAAAGCCACGCACAGCTATACGTGGGGGTCTCCCTCCTGCGGCGACCCAACCGTGAGTGCAGGAGGGGGCTACTGCGGCTGCTGCCGGGCGATGGGGGCGCCACTTTCCCGACGCCGGGACTTGATGGAAAGGCACCGAACAAATGTACTTAAAGTACAATACAAAGTACACAATTTGAAATGTATATTTGGAGTAAATCACAAGTACTGCGAAATGTACTTAAGTACTTGAGTGATTGGTGCTTGAAGTAGGTACTTCCCATCACTGTCTACGGCTTCAACATGTTCGGTGGTCTTGTTCTATGTTCTGTGGTGGTGATGGCGTTTGATCTGTATCACAGCAGGCTTAAACGCCATCAATACCGCAACACTCCATGTTAAAACAAAGAGTAATATCAGTCTATGCATTGGCACAACCTTATTAGTTCCTTTCGTGTCGTATATGTAAGTTGGCAAGTTTATAGAAAATTTGCAATGCTGGGGAATGAATTTCAGAATCTGGAGACTAGAAATGGGGGAGTATTTGTGATCTAGGACACTACAGAAGCTGCGGCTATACTCCTGTCTGTTTGCTTTTTTCTTTTTCTTAGAGTGCGCTACCACCGTGGGCATTCTTGAACTTTATGAACGTGGGTTGGGTTGGTGGTTGGTGGTACAATAACAAGAGGAGGTTGAATTCGCGCAAGCGAATTCCGCTACCCCCAAAAAAGGAAACGGTACGATTCTCTGAGCACTTTCACTGGCGCGCTTCGCGCTCATTATATCGAAATAAACTTGAAAATCTCGAGCTTGGCTTATGCCGTTCGTACGCCATTAGTCGCAAAATCCCTCCTCAATTTAGTGGGGATTTAAACTTGACGACTTAAGCCGTTAGGGCGCAGCTTAAACAACATATCGAAAGCCGCGGGCGGGTTCACCTCAGTTGCGTCGCCATCTCAACTCGTACTAATACCTTTAACCGAGCGACGAAATATTCCCATCTATATGTTAATGATTGCTTCTCCCGTAATTACTGCGTGAAAATCCACCTATTCCCACATCACGCAGAAGGCAGGTAGACATCGCGAAAAAAGCAAGATGCAGTATGCATGTACATCGACGCGTTTCGTTACGTGCTTCCCGCGGGATAAAAGCGGCTTTCGCTGGGTTCAGAAGTCCCTGGCTGCATCTGTTCTGTGCTGCTTTCACATTTAGCCAGACGAGTCAGGAATTCCAATTTATTAACAGTTTAATATAGCGCGCAGGAATCGTATTAAGAAGATATAGCTTGGAAAGGATACCTTAATAGGGGTTTAAAGAACTTCCTGGGTGCACTACACTATTCAACCAAGCAAGGGGCGTCTTCGGCAACCCTGTATTCAACGATTCCAAGACAAATTTACTGCAAGTCATTCGCACTATTACCATAATTTTTGTGTACGAGGCCTAAAAACGCGCTTGCATTTTTTACATGGTGTCTTTTTCATTCGTTGCATATTTGTTCTAATAGCGATATGAGAGCGGCATAGATGCCGTTTTGCGCATATAGATTTCTTATATGTCCAGAAGGACACCCTGTCGACATACACACACACATAAAGACCAGCTCCCGTGACATAGTGGTTAGGACGATCGCTTTCCACGACGAGACTGGGAGGTGACATGGGTTCGAATCTTGTCACCGCGGCTGTGCTGTCTGAGGTTTTCCCTGGGTTTTCCGAAGACTTTCCGGACGAATGTCGGCACAGTTCGCGCTGAAGTCGGCCCGGGACGCATACTAACCCCCCTGTCCCCCACTCCTTCCTGCTGTCCTCTCTCCATCTGTCCACGTCTGTACGCCGCTCATAGCCACAGTTGCTTCGCGGCGCTAACACGGAAATAGAAAAAAAAAAGAACATAAAGGGACGATGACGAGATGGGGCTGATGCCGAAGAGAGTGCACAACTACGAGATTAACTAATTATCTAAATTTATTAACTTTAACGTTTATTTAACTTTTTAATTACAAGTTTTCGCAGAACGTGAGATATTTATCTATCCGTCCATATTGAACAGATATATCCATTCACCTATTCAGTACACATAAAACAGCAGTACGCTGCACGATTATTTTATGTACATCTTGAAAATGCGAAGACAGCTATAAGTAAAGGAAACATTAATGGCTTTACCAGTTCACACCTCGTTTTCTGTTGTACACCTTTCAACCGTCACACACATGCTCATCTATTTTGCGAGCCGGCACTCCAACCGACAGTGGAAAAACAAAAGATGACGACGAACAGAATGACGTCCTTGTGAAAAATTGCGGGCGGTGTCCGAGCAGCCGCTGTCGACACCTTCCCCGCTGATCTTCTATCGCGTGATTAATGAAGCTAATCTTATACGCCAGTTTCTAAGAAGGCGAGAAGAAAGATTTCCGATATCTCTCTCATACTCTCCACAGCTATGATGCGCACGCCGGAGGTATTGATGGTCCAGCTTCTGCCCGTGACACAGATAACTAATTTGGGGTTCCATTGAAAACAATATCTCAACAACCAATCCACGGTGACCAGTTTTATTTCGCGCCATCTAAGAAGCACGACAGCCGGCGCAACGCGCTGCGCTTGATAGGCACGGGTGCAAATAATAGTTTGGTAAATTAATAGACTGTAAGGTCTTCTGTAATGTTATTGGACAAGGTGGTCGATTAAAGTGAGGGAGGCATCAGTGGAGGTGGGAACGGGGGACTAGCGTGACGATCAGGACATACCAACAACCATAATGAGGTTCAATGCTTCGAGGGTGACGTATACAATGTCAAAGAGAGATGTTCGGCGGTCTACAGTCTGCAGTCCTGGAACACTGGAAAAAGCAGGACCTGGCGAAGACGATGCACAGTGGCAAACCAAGGGTCAACAATACAGTGGCAGAACCAAGAGGGGGGGGGGGGGAGACGGGGGCGGTTAGGCGATCGCCCAACGCACCAAAACGTCATTTTGTACACTGGATATCCCTCTCTCCCCTCTCCCACTACGCGCTTCGACAAAAGAAACCGTCCCCCTCCCCCTCCCCCCCCCCTGGCGCCCCGGAGCGCGAGTGCTTCAGACTCCAGTCACTTAACGCGACGCAAGCGTAACTCGCGCACCCGGGAGTACAAGACTCCGAGCCGCTCCCCGCGCACCCGTTTTGAAATGGGGGCTTTGAAGTGGACGACAAGCGCCTTGAGATTTGAGATTTTCGGTGACGTACTCCCTCTTGATTGCCAGCAAGACGACCTTAGAAGTGTGAGCCCGGAAGCAAAATACGGACTTACTATGTTACTCGATGCTCTCATTTCGGGAAACTGTAGTATTTTTATAACTGTTATCACGTTTTTCTATTAGTGGACAACTTCCGCACGGTTATTGGCGGTTATTCGCTGGAAATGCTCTGCTTTAATGCAAACATCTTCACGCCATCTAATCTTAACAGTAAATAGCGCCTATGACATCTGTTACAAATTCCCATCCTTCATCTCATTCGCTGTCACAAGGAAAAGTCTTCACAACCGCCGTCGTTTGAATTTGAGTTTGATTATAGAAATTAAACGGAAGATATTGAATTCGTCACCTGACGAATTCTGCTACTCCCACAAAGATCCCTTAACTGAAAGGAAAAACGTCGTTCCGACGTTGCCATAGGTTCAAAACTAAGCCAACGTGTGCTCCGTCTATGCACTGCATGAGCAAGCAGCAGGAAGCGGCATCAGCGAGCGCTCAGCGTTGCGCTCCAAAACTTGCTTTTCGCTGTTTAGTGAGCGCACCGGGTGTCTCATGCTCCCGATTTGAGTACGCCAAGAGAGGGGCGCTTAATTAACGCAACCAAAGGGTGGATGCGCGCTTTCCCCGGCCTCAATGCACGCAGCACGCGCACACTCCCTTTTCACGCCAAACAAGACAATTCACTCGAGCGAATCTTTTAGAATAACCCATTGCGGACAGAGAGAGAACATTAGTTTTAGAAACAGCACGTCCTGGCACGAACGGAAGGTGTACGTGAGTCCTGTTCCACTCTGTGTAGTTAGCTAATGGAACTTTGAATTTCCTACCAACGATTCTTTCGACGACGAGATCGTGTTGCGCCACCCACCACGGAGGCTATGGCGGCAAGCTCATGGTCGGACCCCTGTTTCGTTCTCAAGTTTCCATGTGTCTTCCGTCGGTAGGTTAAGCGATGTAGCATTTGTCTTTGCCGGTGATTCTTTCCTGAAGCCAACCCCAACACTATGAATCAACTTCGGGATATGACGGCAAATAACTGTCCGAGGCTGCCGGCATAAAAACAGACGAAAACACAACACAAGACTTCATTTCAAACTCTGGTTCGCTTCCCGCAGCTGTGTGACCTTTTTTGCGACTGCCGTAATTGAACTTCAGAACCGCAGACAAATAATCATTGTTGATCTATAGTCTACGCTGTGCACAGCCGTGAAACAAAATAGTGTACTAGCCCATCTGCAGAAAGAAAACGGTGTATATACGCATTCGAACTCATACGTTTAAATTCGAAACCTTACCACACATAATAGCCGTAGCTCCACAACATCTCAACATTGAAACAAGCATGGAGTGGTGCTCTGTCTTGGAAACGAAAAGCACTCTTGCTCCATCAATCCGGCGAGAAATAAATATGTGTCCATTCATTTTCCAGCAAAACGGTTTACGAAGATATATTTCCCAGAGTCTGATTCGGAGAAGGACGGGTTGGAAGAAGCAAAAACGCGCAAAGTCCATTCCTTATAAATAACAGACGGCAAGAGACAAATTTTGTTACGCTTCGAGACTCCAAAAACAACGGGAGCCAGTCTCCACATTGAAGACATCTGTCGTATGCGCTTCGCTGCCCCCTGCTGGAAACAATAGAAGAAGGAGCAAGCGCATAGAAGTGGCAGATCGAAACGAAAAGGTAAAAGCAGAAACGAGAAGCCACGCGAATGTCCTTTTGCCGTCTTCTTCTGCAGCGTGGCAAAGCGTTGTAAGTTTTGTCTCGCCCGATATATGACTTCAAACGTCCCCGGATCGCTGTGGAATGTTGGCCGCCTCGCTTCCTTTGAAGTTAAGCATCATTCGTCTTACACTGGCGGTGCCACACGTAGCGATTCCGTCCAGGCATCACTTGTCATGCGGTGCGAGCTCCCATATAGCTCCTTGAACTGTGGTTCCTTTTCAGAAGCAGGCTATGCATGTTATAGGTATATTACAGGTAACATTTTTTGCGATATGCTGTTGTGGAGTGCATGATGTAGGGGCTTTTGAGGATGCAGAACAAAATTAAGGCGATAGTGATCTAAAACCCGCCATGGCAGGAACGTGTCTTGTCTAATGTGCAATGTGAAAGCAGGGAGACGAGGGGGATGATGGGCCGAAACGTCTGATAGCCCTCATTGCCTGACTCTACGCAAGTACATTACCTAACAATTTGGGCATTAAATGGCCGAATTATCTAATAGAAGTGTTCAAATACGTAACGAAGGTGTGAATACATGACAAGCGAAAGAACGTGATAAACTCGTTTCCTGCGATGAAAGGAGTTGTTCCAGCCTCAGAACATCAGTTTATCTCTCGTTTCCTGCGTTTGTGTACTGTAGCGGCGCCACTGTACACTGATGATGATGATGACAATGAAGCTGAACAAACACTTTGGTGCTCACACTGGGCAATGTAACAAGCACGGGCACGAGATCAGAAGCTCCTTTGCTGACTCTCAATACCATTGGTCTCTATAAAATTCGTTAACGACGTGGAATGGTCAACTGCACTACTATCTGACAAAATAGTGAATCCACGAATGTTGTTTTGTATTTCAATGTCCCATCTCCCATGAACAAAACTGCCGAATTCGCTTACTTGTTCACTTAACTGTTTTAGTTGTTTCTGACAGAGCTGTCATATTCTAATGAGGATGTACAACTTCCTCAGTTGTCTCTCGACGTAAAGCCACCAGCTATCTGTACTACTTTCAACACACTTGTCTTACATCCGGAGGCGCCCCGCAATCATTCCCTATCGGCAATGTCACGAACAAAAAAAAAAGAAAAGGAAGGGAGGAAAAGGAAATAAATGATAAAAAGTAAATAAATAAAATGCGGGCACTGACAGCGTGTTCACAGCTGTTATCCGTCCTCTATTCAGCTTTTCAGTTACTCGCTCAATAGGCGACACCGCGGCTAGGGAACACTTGCCGAGCAGCTTGAGATTTCAGACAACTGCGTCGGGAGCAGCATGCCAGATTCCCATTTGCAAATTCAGAGATGGCGGCGGTATTTAGGCTTTAAGGTTAGGTGATTATAGAAAAGAAAGAAAAAGACTTGTCTGTGAAGTTATTGTTGGAATTTTTCTGGGGTGTTCATGGCTGATCATGAAATTGTTTTTTGTAGAGGTTGTTCCGAATATTGCTTTTTGAAGTTTTTCTTTTATGTGGCTGTTTTCGCGTTGCGTTTTTTTTAAATTCCGTGTTAGCGCCGCGAAGCAACTGCGGCTATGAGCGGCGCACAGACGTGGACATATGGAGAGAGGACAGCGCGAAGGAGTGGGGGACATGGGGTTAGTATGCGTCTCGGGCCGACTTTAGGGGGAACTTTGCCGACTTCTGGAAAGTCCTCGGAAAACCCAGGGAAAAACCACTATGCCACGGGAGCTGGTGTTACGGTTTAGTGCAGGGCTAAATTAATTAATCGATTATTCATTAATGGAATCCTTACAATTTAATTAATTGATGAGATTAGATTAAAAATCGGCAAAGCAAATTCTATGCTCCATTTAGTACGTATTTATCCTATTTATTACGTATTTGTTGTTGTCGTTGTCGACCTGTAGGTGTGCTGAACCACACGAATAATGTGCAGCCATCTGGTGCCATGCAGTGCTACTAAGTAAGCACCTATCAGGCTGCTTCAACAGGGAATCACTATACGAAAGCGACACGACAAAGAGTATACGCTGTCAACTCAAAGCTCAGCCACTTCAGAGGAGTAACGCGGCTGGCTTATCGTGTTTTCGAAACCATTATCGTGAACGTCGTCCGATGTACTAAAACTCACTAATATCCGTTAGTTTTATCGTTCCGACGCACGCCACAGCGATTGCGTCGTTCCCCGCGCTCTTTTCGTCGTTGCGCTTCTTTTTCTGCTCGGAGGAAAACTTACGCGTAACGGACTCGAAAATGTTCGCTGAAAGCAAATGTCGAGGAAACATCGTGGCTTTTCATTCGCTACATTTTTTTTTTTTTGCCCCTTACAAATTACCCTGCCGGATAATGCCTTTGAATGTGTCTATGATGAGCCGTTTGTAACGTTTGAATGCGCATTTTTAAAGCGCTGGAACTACTGTTCTTTAGAAGTTAACATTTTTTTGCGGAAAGAAATCTGCCCTTCATGCATCCCACAACACCAATCTTCTTCGCAGTTTTATGGGTAACAGTCCTCGGCTTACAAAGCACGCATTTTTCGTTTGTTTCGTTCGTTTCGTTCTTGAATTATCGATATACGTATATTGGTCCTTGTCTAGAGCTGTCATTAGAATTGTCTAAACTGTTCACTTTAAGGAAAAAAAGCGTAAATTTGGGGGGCAATGACAACGTCAGTGCCAGTTCTATTCCATTGACACTGAAATTTGCTCCCCCGGCTCTGCGAATAGTCCCCGACCCTTGCATAAACTGCCGTACATTTTGTCTCGAAGGGTACTAGTGGCTGTGGCAATGCATTAGACTTCAAAAGGAGTGGAGTGAAACTGGAGTGCGTTTTCTTGACGCAACACTGAAAAACGCAAACCAAGGAAACGTTCTGGGTCGAAACCGTCGCAGACCGCTGAATCTAACCGTGTATTCACACGAGCGCCTTTTCTGACTGCGCAGCGACTGAAGGAGGAGAAGGAGGTATCAGCATTATCACGCAATCATCCAACCATTCGGTCGCGGGCGGAGCTTATCGCACAGCAGAATCTATGAAGCGCGCACGTTTTTATTGTATTTTTGGCGAGATATCAAAGAGCCTTGTGCAACATCACTGCGCTCAGCAGCTCCGTCCGTCAGAAAGAAGCACACGGATAGTTTGTTCGCGGGGCACAGAATCTGACGACTGACGCGCAGAAGGAGGACGGAGCGAAAAAGAAAGCCACCCTCTGTTGCCAATGTTACAAGCTCTATTATTTTTTATCTATTACACCAGGTATTACACATCCGATCTTGTGGAAGCTTGCCGATGAGCAAAACCGAAATGTACCGAGGAAACATGCCATGTGGGAAAAGATCGCTCTTGAAATGGAAAGAGACACCCGGATGTCGAAGCAACGGTAGATGTGTACATCAAAACGGTTTGGGGTCCCCATATTCACGGCGCAGTCGTTGTATCAGTTGCTGTTAATTAATAATAACGAGTTGGCAGCATTCGCGTTCCAAACCAAAAGGTATCGGCTCAGGACGCTAGCAGTTTGGTTTAAAAACGAGAAATGTGTGAGCAGTATCGCACGCCGGGTAAGACAAAGGGGTGCAAAATTTTATCCCCAAGCCGGCCACTGTGGGGTCACGCATATTCATAGTTGTCTGGCATCATAAATTAACCATGTAATGGTATAATATTTTAGGGTTGTCATTACACAAGCCTACATGGCAGCACCCCGGGGTCATCATCACGTCATGCAGCGCATTCACGGGAGGCCACTATGTGCATACATCGTGTTCTGACAAGCACCAACGAGAACGATCAGTTGTAATAAAGGGAGTCAGTTTTCCGCGGTTTCACTATTCTTACGTGTTTCCCATTCATCGCGGCCACACAGTTTGAGAACTGCCACAGCGCTTTAGAGCAACGTGCTTTACCCCTGGACAAAGCTATAGTGCTGAAGATGCAACACGTACGTGATGACGTTATTTCATAATTAGTCACTAGGGGAGCTTCCTATATAACGCGATATGCAAAAAGTGCCAATTCGAGAATTCAAAGATTCAATTCAATTCAAGAATTTCGTTTTGTTCCATAATTTTATATGTATGTATGGGACAGTAACGTACCCCCACCAAAAAAAGAGAAAAAGAAAAAGAAACAGATCATAAGGGTTGTTTGAGTGGGTGTGAACTCTGCCCCGCTATGCCACCGGTATACGCGATGAACGTTTCACTGGGAATGAGTAGTAGACAAAAACATGGCCTGTCCAACGTCTAAAGCAATGGGACCAATGAAACGCAGGAATTGGAAGCTACCAAAGCTAGCCGAAAAAAAAAGCAAGACGGATGGAGGATAGAGGATGAAGGGTAGAGATGCGTTGAGGGTGCATGAGTTCGTCGGGGAGAGCAAAGTATTAGATGAGCCGTTGAGCAAGACCTCCCTCCTGCAGAAGGAGGACAAGGTTTCTTGCTTTAGCGGAACGTACAGCAGAGGGACCACCAGAGACACACACACAATTGACACAAAAAGGTATACGCTCCACTCTGTCCTCCAATCAGAAGTGAGAGCCCTATCATTCACGGCAATGATTGGCGCAGAACCTGCTATGCGGTGAAGCTGTTTTTACTGTGTTTGAAAGGTGCGACCTTTACGACACAGCCGTCTCTGCTTTACACCACACTCAACACCGTCAGACTGCTGCGGAGTCACGGTAAAAAACGACGACGCACAGCTTTCACAGTACTCTCTCCTACACTATTTCCCGCTCACTCTTATTTACGAACGTTTTATGCAATTAGAGGCATGTTTAAGCGAACATAATTCGAACGAACCTGTTGCAGACGGGGTACGGAAAGACGATGACTGGCTAGTATACTGTCCCGCATATTGGCCTCTATACTCTCCTTTTGCGCTTTGCTAAGCGGAGCAGAATGTATTTAAAAGTGGCCGCATCGATGCTCAAAACCTTGCGGTAGACAAATGGGTCCTCGTGTCGTAGCTCCCGTAGAAGACTATTTTGCAGACCGTACTCTTTCCTCAGCAACCATTCATTCGTCCATAGCTTCTTTAACCGCTTCTTTTCGTGGCAGCATTCACTATCGTCAATATGAGAAAAGCAAGAGCCACAAATTTTCGCTTTCTTTCGTCCATTGTGTACCAAGCGCCGTGCACATAAAATTAATGCTGCAACGTTCAACCGCAGCGCGAACGTAATCCCCGGCTTCCCCAGCACCTGAGCCGACAGCACATTGGAACACTATCTGTGTAGGCGTTCCAAAAGGGCGTAGCCTCAGCACCTTATCATTTACCCCTCTCGCTCCTTCAGTCGCTGCGCCGTCAGAAAACACGCTCGTGTGAATACACGGTAAAAGACATGGAGACGTATGCTCCGTCAGTACGCTCCATTGGTTAGGTTAGGTTGGGTTGGGTTGGGTTTGGTGCTTACCTCTTGACGCCTTCTATGTCATCGTTTGTCTACATGGTGCCGACCCCAATGCCGCACTCAGGAACTTCCGCGTGTTTAATATTACCGTATCGTTGATGAGGGCGACTAAGTCTATGTGTTCCTTGCAGGGGCACTGTTCACGGAGGACCAACGATCATCTGCAATGGAGCTGGCTTTTAAGTACGCCGTCATCCGTATCAACAAGGACAAGCACCTACTTCCCAACATCACCCTCAACTTCGATATCCAGCACATACCCAAAGGAAACTCCTTCCGGGCGGCAAAACTAGGTAAGGGATTCTCATATAGAATGCGTCCAATATTGCAACGTCTGGTTACGGCGCAGACCGCCCGTTAAGCATCTTAGCCGGGAACGTACATAGCTGAACATAGTGATGAACGCAGGGAGGTACAGACAAAACGACATACACAGACAACGCTTGTTCCGCAGCGGATGCTTGTCTGTGTGTCGTTTTGTCCGTGTATCCTTTCGTTCATCATCACGTCCAGTTATCATGAGAACGCTCTTCTTCATTTATCGTTCTTTTTTTTTAAGTGCATAGCTTTCATTACTGCACTCGTGGGATGATTCCTACATTATTATTATTATGTGCATGTGTCGTAGGATGCTTTTATTCTGAAACCCTGTTTTACAGGTATCGAAAACAATACACTGAAAGCAAATAATGAGAGCGGTGCGTCAAGCTTGAGGCAGGTGTTCGACTCCTTGCAACTTGAACGTAGATAAACATTCATATCTCACACGGGGATTAACTCTCAAAATGGCAACAGACATTTTTGCATTCGAACATCCACTGTTTTCCACGTTTCACTAAAAGAAGAAAAGAAAAACATTTCGTTTTCTCGTTCTTTTTGAAGAGGGCCGTTGCACGTAAATCTTACGATAAAGCGTGGTTGTATTTTGTGAAGGATGTTGTAGTTTTGGTACGTTCCCATCGAAACGTTCGCGATAATCGCTGGCATAACTCACCCCTATTTCCGCGGCACAGATTCTTCGTAAAGCCCCACCTTAAACCTCCATCATGTGTATATACTTCCGCCAACTGGAAGTCCTTCCACGTAAATCGTATTCCTCGGTATACCTCCACTGCGGTTCCTCCTCGGGCAAATAACGGTACAGATGTCTGCAAACCATGAGCCCCTAGAGCGGACAAACGCCGATAAGAACTTACATGGTTTAAGCGCATGGGAAACGTGCTTTCCTTTTGCCCTGCGGGATCCTCTTCCCTCTGGAGGTTTCGCTGTCGTAAGACGTTGCCCTATTCGTGGGCTGGTCAGTGCATTTTATGATGCTCCCTGTGTGATTCTATAAGATGCCTTCCTTTTATGGAGCGTGCCCTGTCTTCTGACGAATAGGACCTCGTGGTGACGCTTTTTTTTTTTTTTACTGCTGCAGCGTGCCGCAGGACATCATGTGCCCCTTTCTCTCCTCCGTGAATCTTTTTTTTTTTTTTTTCGCGCGTAGACGTGTCAAATAAGGGAAGTTCCCTGTACAGCAAGTACTTTCGGAGATCATGCTTGACCTGAAGTAGGAATTCGCTTCGTGATTACACTACTGGATATCGGTGTAAACTTCGTCAGTAAAAATGGGGTACAACCTCAAATCTGATTATCAGTGGGCATATATTGGCTCTGTAAGGTGAGCGAAATAGATCTCATAAAGGAAATGCCTTCGCACTGCCCTTCTCATCCTTTTTGCCCGGATAATACTAATTTAATTGCTGTGCTTGCTTGGTCTTTTGGGGAATGAGCGCAACAAGTGGCGGGAAAGTAAAGCCCACTTTTCTCACTTCGGTGCATACGTTCAAGCTTGGAACCTTCGCAACTACTGGCTTACACCCGCTTCTACAGTGAGAAATTATTTGGAAAATATCACATAACCCAGAGCTGGTCGATCAGATATTGGCCGTGGAATGGCTAATCGGTTGTCCGGTTGTCAATACGAATAATTATGGGATTTGATTTAGCATCACTCCGACGACAAGTGGAGGTGAATCCTCAACAAAAAGAACTTTATTTTGGCGGTGATGATTGGGGTGTGGATTTAATAATATAAGCTTATCACATGAACTTGAAACCACGTTTATGACGCAGAAACTACATGCCAGTTCCTATACGCCCATACTGATGTGAAAGCACACGCCAAGGAGCTTCACCAATACAGAAAATGCAAAGGTCAAAAGCAAAGTTAAACGAAGAACATCCTCCACACGTTTTTAATAAGACATAATTATAAAACGTTGGTGCCCTCAATAACAACAACAATTAAGTGATGAATGATGGCTCTGGGAATGTCTAATTAGGGTGGATACAGTGGCGTAGCCACGGGGGGGGCTAGGGGGGGCTCGAGCCCCCCCCCCCTACCTGCCACGGACCGACCCACACAAATCGTGCAAATCCGAGGAGAACATAATATATGGGGGAGACCAGTGTGACGATCGCGAAAGTTCTTGCAGTTCATGGCGTCTATCTAAGAAGCACTCTTGTATGGTTTTCAAAGTATGACCTTTTCAAAATACTTCCAATCTCGTGAGACCATCTCATTGGTCATGACAGCCTATACATGTAATCGTATTGTGAACGTCCAAAACTATTTTCGTTCCTTTTTTTTTTTCATCCTCAGTTTGCAGTGTGCACAAGTATGTGTGTGTTGTCGGACACAGGATCAGCGGGGGGTTCGTATCGAACCCCCCCTACCTTGGAGGTCTGGCTACGCCACTGGGTGGATATGTAAAATGACGGTAGATTGGGACTACGGCAGAAACTACCTGCAAAGATGTCGGCGAAGGCATCTTTAAAAGATACTGGCTTGCACGAAATGCAGGCTGGACACAAGCTAGATGTCAATACAATGAAGCATAACTACAAGAAGATAGCTGGCTTCCGTAACGAATATGTGACTTCGATTTCAGGTTTGCACGTCTGGTTCCTGTTACATAATACAGCGAGTACTGAAAGCTGAAATTCACATTGAAGCCACGCGTCCCTATGCCACCCCGCCCACGCGAGACTGGATCGGAAATAAAAAGCCTCATGGAATACGACTAGTCACGGAGTATTAGTCACGTATGAAACATGCAACAGACCATATATATAGGGTGGGATATTCTTATTGAAAAAAGAAGGGGAGGAAAGGTTAGTCAAGCGCAGGCCGACTTGCTATATTCCTTTAAAAAAAAGAAAACAAAAACCATACACACACAAAGGGGAGGGGGCCTTAGAGGCTGGTCGAGAGACCGGAGGCATCGAGAAAACTCAGAAGGGCAGTCGTAACCGCCCCCTGGTTGTGCAAGACTGGGCCGAGCAGAGTGGCCAAAGAGACGTTGGGGTGTACTAAGTTGTCGCAAGTGGCGTTGGAGCACGAGTCGTTGAATACAGAGGCTTACCAGAAGAGGCTTAGGAATACCAGGACGTTGAGAAACCTCGTGGTCTACCAGGTGTTCGCTAAATCTCTCTAAGTTGTCGAGAAACGAAACCGAATATTTTTAAAATGTCCGATACCTTTTAAGCGTGCACTTCCTTATCTGCTCTCGACTACCGTTCGTCAGCAGAAGTGCCTCAGCCGTTTTTGCCTCGATGCCGTCCGATGAAAGGAGATCGCCTGGGTGTCCCCTTCCTCGCCTTCTTCACTCGGTCGGACGATGGATTTGGCTCATCGGTGCAGACGCCCCGGCGTCGTCGACCCATTAAAGAGCCTCGTCTTGCGTACACGTCCAAAGCGCTCTCTTCTCGCCATCACTCTTGCTACGCGCCTCTTCTGTTTTCTCTTGCTTCGTCGTTGTATTGTATTTTACTTCGCTCTGCTCAGAAAAAAATGTGCTCTTTGAGTGAACAAAAGGAGGCTGACGCTTGCTTTGACCCGTGAGTGCCGCCTGAGAAGTGGGAGTAATAGATGCGGTGGCAGGCGGTTGCCTGCCGAAGACCGTAAGGTCTGTGCGCGACATTAGTGTTGTTATTCGGTGCTATACTGGTTGTCCTCGGAAAAGCTGCTATTGTTTCGAATGATAGCTTTGTTTTGATGATCATCCTGCCAAAAAAAGAAAAAGAAAGAGGTCTCAAGCAATACTGACATAACATCAGACGTAGATGCTGTAATGAGAAATTAGACGTTGATATTCTGGTGTGCGTCAAACCTTGATCTTCTGATGTGACATCAGATATTGATGCTTTGATGTGACATTGGAACATTAAGGTCAATTTTCGTCCAGGCCCCGGCTCCCCTGGCGGCAAGGTCATACGGTATGTATACATCAGGATATGAGCAGAGACAGAAACAGACAAGTGCATGTCGCAAAACTCTGCACATATATATTGACTTCCTTCGATGCTTAGGTGTCATCCCCATATCATCGTCATCATGTATCTCTCTCTCTCTCCTTCGATGGTACACACATACCGAAGGCATGCATGCACAAATATCAAAGTACGTAACGGTATACACTTATTTGAGATGTCTCGCACAAGTTTGACTATTAAGCATGATATTGACTGTTATAAACATATCAGTGTATTCCATCTATTCTTTAAGTAGCTTTCTCGTTCTTTCTCATTGCAGTCATTGTCCAATGTATTACGGTTTATGTAACGTCACACGGTATTTTTGTAGCAAATTACGCCAAATTCAGAACCTGTGCTTGAGGACGCAAATACCAAACACATGCCTCACATTTTTACGGATGACTCTTCTTTCGTTTAAAAGAGTGCTTTTCACAATACTTGTTTCTTGAAATCCGAAGAAAGGTGCGGTGCATCAATAAAGTTGAAATGAATCCAAATTACATCCAAAAAGCCGCTGTACAGCCATGAGTTTGTAACAGCTTATACTCTAAGCATCAACGGATAAGTATACCGTACGGGAACAGCTTGGTTTTACAGGAATCCGGTACGTCTCAGTCAAATGCTATGTCAAGTAACATGTAAAGTCAAACAAGCACTAAGCCTACAGGTCGTGGTAGTCCATCCCCGTCCGCAGGAGAGGATCACTCGCAAGAAACCAAACCAAACAATAAATAGTAAATACCAGCAATAAGTAACTTGATTGAGCACCTATACATGTCTTTGAAAGCGTACGGTCATAATCTAGACACGCTGCCGCAATGCACCAAGCCTAGAATTCATGGGTGGCACGTGTTCACAATGTCCGAACAACGAACAAGCGACGGCGAAGAAAATTCTTCAACAAAATTCGAAAAAAATTCTTCAAGCAACCCGGCTCCCCGGCTATCATGTTTCTCTGTGTTTCGCACGCTTGGTGACTCCCGTCTTGCCCTTCTCGTCCAGTCTGTCTTTTTTTGCGTAAAAGCGCTATGCAACTTTGCGATCGAGTTTGGATGCGTTTTCACCAACACCTCGAGTCAAACGCTTCAGTCACGCATGCCTGCCGCTTCGCCGGCAAGAAATGCCATTTCAAAAGACCCCGTTCCACGGCACGTCAGTGTGAGGCAGGCATCGATCGATTTATATAACATGCCGTTTGCACAAAACGCAGTTGCTAACAGTCTCACTGCATTTCGTCGTGCATTCTATCTTCCGATCAGCGCTCATACCGCCTGCGAGCAGGGATGAAAGCGTACGAAGAACGGGAATGTCAGGCACGCACGGATGCATACCTCGCACGTCAATTACACACCTCAAAAACAGCTAAAATCCTGAAGACGAAGCGCGAATCGTTTCGTCGGATGCGCGGCCGGCATACGCACGCTTCGACGTGTCGAAACAGGCGGATATTAATGTGATGCATTGTAGTTTTGCAGAAACTCTTCGACATACGCGCGGTACAATCTGGCACGGATGGCAAGAACAACAGCTTCAAGTACACTCTTAAAAATGAACTTCACCACATAGCACGCTCCTAGCCAACCATCATCACGAATGCCATCGTTCTCTCCCTTGGTTTGTTGAAAACGAGAGGCGGAGCCTATTTTGTGCCGTACATAATGGCACAAAATAGGCTCCGCCTATCGTTTTCAACAAATCGGGGGCCAGAACGTTGTCATTCGGGATGGTGGTTGGCTAGGAGCGTGCTATGTGGTGAAGTTCATTTTTAAGAGTGTAGGGGGGGGGGGGGAGGGGTGTCGAGGTAGCTTGCCGTTGTTGGCCGCACTCAAGTGGGCATCGTCACGACTATAGCAAAAAAAAAAAAAGTAAAGTAAGTAAGTAGGAATGGTAATACGAAGCTAGCACGGCATCTCTACCGTAGAGGAATTATTCACAAGCATTTGAAATCACGCGAACTATTTCGCAACACGGACGAGATGGCGCGCATACGGCGCGTCGCCGTTGTAGAGGAAACTTGTCGATCCCCATGTAGACGTACATCAGCGAGGTCCGAGAACACTAGCGGGGACATCAGGAGTTTCTTCGGCTACATCAAGAATCGTGCATGTCGCTTTCTTATCTAGGATGATGTGTTTCATCGCCACAGGCGATACTCTACCCCGTTGTTCCCGGTAATCTGGTGAAAATATATGAATGAATGAATATGAATGAATATATGAAGATATATGAAGATATAAAAATGAATGAATCTGGTGGAAATGAATGTGTAACACGTCTAGCGAGAAAGTAAGGAAATTTCTGTCTTCCTACGGTCCAGTGGGACCACTTATTCTCGACCGGCAACCTCAACTGCCCCATTTTTTGCTCAATTTAAAGGAGCTATGAACTGTACCAAGTGAGCCCGCCGATTGTGTCGGCTCCAAACGGCGATTTCAACGTGTTGAGCTGTGACACCTTTTGTATAGGTGAATTTGATAGGTGCGTATCTTCAGCACATAGCACGCTCCTAGCCAACCATCTTCTCGATTGACAACGTTCTCGCCCATAATTTGTTAATAGCGAGAGGCGGAGCCTATTATGCATCTATTATGCACGGCTACAAAATGGCTACGCCTCAAATCAACAAATCAGAGACGAGAACGTTGTCACTGGGGATGATGGTTGGCCAGGAGCGTGCATGTAGTGAAATTTATTTTATACCACCACCACCACCACCACCACCACCACCTATTTTATACAGTGTAAAGCAGATCGTTAGGTGTACCTCCGCGTTGGCGTCTGATTGGGCGCTACAATTCTTCAGATGACGTAACGATGGATAGAGGTATCTGGACGGCGGTGCGTCTACTCGCCCGAATGCGAAAGAGAGTCCGTTTTTGTATTAACGCTGCACAAGTTATGAAGGAGAAGAATTGAACAATAAATTGTAAATAGAATTACGAAGCGATGGAAGAACAATATTACATCTGTTAAACCCGTAACTAAATATATGCAGATAGGAGTTCTTACCTCCTTTAAAGCATTCCACCGTCGCGGAAGGCGCATGCGCGTAGCAAAATGTATCACTAAGTGTTATCGGACAGGATTGTCAACGAAACACACGCGACAGATGGATCGTGGATCGTGGCATTGCGACAGATTAAGCTTTTTCTGCTTTTTCTTCCTTGGTTCTTATTTTTTACGATCAATCAATCGATTAAGCTTTATTACGATGGCAGCTTTATCCTGCCAGTATGCGAAGAGAAACACTTCCCCTCGGGAATGAAAGGAAAGAGCTCAAATTAGCAAGCATGGAGCAAATTACTCAAAAGAGGTAGTGTTTACTGGGGCCATCATAATCGAGTATGGTTGGACGGGTATTTTTATCTCCCCTTTAAAAAATCGAAGGCCATCGCCAAGAGAATAACGCATTAGTTGCTCAAACAAGAAAACAATTACCCCACGGAGCATGCAGTGGAAAGCATTTCTGAAAATAGTAGTTAAGCTCGACTACAACTGAAGGATGCTCAGACGAGAACGATATCGGGAGGAAAACTATATGAGGCACGTTGCGTGAGGCACATGTGTGTTCGGAGTACTAAGTTCAAACAGTGTCCCATTTCTCTCTCGCTTTCTTCTTAT
This sequence comes from Ornithodoros turicata, assembly GCF_037126465.1. Classification (NCBI taxonomy): domain Eukaryota; kingdom Metazoa; phylum Arthropoda; class Arachnida; order Ixodida; family Argasidae; genus Ornithodoros; species Ornithodoros turicata. Next base: position 39,047,210 of record NC_088207.1, read on the forward strand.
TCTTCTTAGGATGTTTATTTAATTAACGAGCGCATGGAAATGAGAAACTGCTGAGCGGCCAGTTTGTGGCCGGCGCATCAAGGATGCTAACCGAAAAAAAGAAAAAAAGAAAAGAAAAACTTCCTGATAGGTGGCGCCGTTTTCGAATTGATCAGCCGGGGGATTTTCGTGAAACACCCTGCACACCGGTTAGCATTGAAACACCCGTTAGCATTGGAAATGAAACATGATCATTCATAATGAATATATATATATATATAGGTACTAACAAAATATAAGGCAGACAACGAAGATGTAGGAAGTAGAAAAAAAAAGGGGGAGTTATTTATTTACTAGTGGAAAGTTAAGGGGGGAGTCAACGTTGCGGCGGAAGCTCCGCCTTCGTCAGGACTGAAGAATGACAAATGACACTTGGAGTTTTATACAGTGCTACAATGACGTCACAATCGGGGGGTCCCGCCACCTGGCGGCCGTCAGCAGGTCGAGTACAAGACCTGCTGACGGCCGCCAGGTGGCGGGACCCCCCGATTGTGACGTCATTGTAGCACTGTATGAAACTCCAAGTGTCATTTGTCATTCTTCAGTCCTGACGAAGGCGGAGCTTCCGCCGCAACGTTGACTCCCCCCCTTAACTTTCCACTAGTAAATAAATAACTCCCCCTTTTTTTCTACTTCCTACATCTTCGTTGTCTGCCTCATATTTTGTTAGTACCTATTTAATTTCGCGGTCGCCCGAACCCCTTTCTTCCAGTATATATATATATATATATAGATATATATATTTCATGGATTTAATAGATAATCAAATCATAATTTAATTGCTGTTATTGTTGTTGTTGTTTAGGTTTGAACAGCATATTTCAATTTCAAAGTACACATTAATGCTTCATTGAATCATCCCATTAATGTGTGTGTGTCCTTGAATGAGGTTGATGACGTTGGAGTCCATATCGTGTACGAAGAGACAAGCTCCGTACTAACGAATTCAATGTATGGACCAATTCTCCCGGACAACGAAAGCAACATCTACCAATTTTATCTATAACCGCGAATGCCGTTCCTGTTTCGCCGTGCTACATTAAACTTCCTTCTGATCATTTGTAATCCGCAATGCAAAACGTCATCCCTACGGCGCTCAAAAATCCACAGACGATCGAACACAAACTTATACACAAACGAAACAGCGCATACACAAACGACACGCCGGTTTGCCCGTAATACCAGAAAACATGGGCGGCAACAATATATTCTGCCTCTATACCTAAACACATCTGCATATAGATGGTGGAGAAGCGTTATTTATGCATTCGTCGCTGAGTAAGGCTTTTGCGGAACGACTCAGCATTCAAGAACTAAGTGCAACGGCTGTTGGCGTGAGGAGCAGGCATACAATGCGCAACAAATGGGCAATATACCCCACACACCTAGAGCAGGAGGAATCCCTTTGGAAAACATTTTCTTCTGCTCTGTCGTAAGCTCTATCTTCTAACAATGGGAAAGCTCGAGTATTGATTGCATATTCAACGCACTGAAAGTATGGAAAAGGATGTCTAAAATGACAGCATTTCCAGTTTCCACACTTGATGGCCACGCGTCTAGTAGTAGCAGTTGGAGGGGTATTCGGTCAACTGCAAAGCTTCCGGCAGATGTGTCGAGGGACGAGGTTGGAGTAGGTTTCGATTTGAGTATTCTAAAAGTAGTAGTAGTAGTAGTAGTAGTAGTAGTAGTAGTAGTAGAAGTAGTAGTCGTAGCAGATGTTTTAAACTCGCACGTTAACAATGCATATAATGTTCATCTCGGTCTGAAAAACGCATGACACTCGCATTGAACGTTTTTCATTACAACTCTTTCGTAGGTCGATAAAAGACTGAAATTGTAACAGTCAATAGAGGAATAAATTGTCTGCCATTTGAGACTAATCCCGTGGTCGTGACCCTTGGGACGCCAATTGGACGTTACATAAAACGACATCGTGTTTAAAACAACTGACGTACGTCGATGGCGGCGAAATATGCATGACTCGGGTTCATTTCCACCCCACTTTCGTTTGTATACGGAAAGCAGCAGACTAGAAATGGAAGGTTGTCGGATTTGAAAGCTTTTCGTTGTGTGTGTTAGTGTAAACGGGAATGTGACGCGCGCACGTACGCTGACCGTGTATTCACACGAGCGACATCCCCAAGGAACATTCTAGTGGAAGAAACGGCAGAAAACCGCTCACGGAGCGGAACTTCCGCCGCGTCTTGTGTTGAGCATTCGCACGGGGCGCCAGAATGTAGGGAGCGTCGTACTGCGCACATATAGCAGACGACACCATTGGCCCTGTCGTCTGCTACGGAACATCTTGTGGCACAGCCGCAGGATATTCCTCATGGTTAGAAGAGCAGGAATGATATGATATTGAGAGCTGGCGCTCACGTAACAGCAGAAAACTACGACGTTGCGCGCATCTTCCGCTGGAATATTCTCGTGAACATCACTGGTTTGAATGCACGATGAAATCTTGCAGGGCGAGCGTAAGAACATATTCGACGTTAAAAAAAGGGGCGAGATTGCAAGAACCGTGGTTAACGACATCGATCGAAGGCAGCTCTTTGAGCGGTTCTTTGACCAGCCGATTCGTCCCAGCAGGATCAGAGAACAGCCCACATAATTAAGCTTCGTTATCTTCGTTGGGTTCGACAATACCACGACCTACTAGATTATAGCGACCATGCCATAATCGGCGAACCCAAGGAGGAACCGGGGGAGGAGGAGGAGGAGGAGTGTCGTTGGGAGGAACCCGAGAGGGTTGCCTGCCTGCCTGATTAGGCGGCATTTTTTCTCGGGAAGGGAAAGGTGGTGGAGAGGAGGAGAGGAAAGGGTGAGGTGGAAGACCGAGCGGAATCCGCTCGGGGGGAGGATAGCTGCGTCCATGGGCCGACTTCAGGGGAACTGTGCCGGCATACGCCTATTACACATCTGAGGGAAACCCAGGAAAAACCCCAGACGGCACAGCCGGCCCGCGGATTCGAACCGCGGACCTCCCAGTCTCCAAGCGCACGCGTTACCGCTGCGCCACCGGAGCTGGTCAAGGAGGAACCCGTCCGCACGATCCGCTACTCATCGGCCCGCGAGATCTGCATCATGATTGGACGATGGAAATTTGAATTTTGAACGCGCAGAAGCGGACGCACGAATACCGTAGCTGACGGCAGCAACAGTTCCTATGAAAACGCGTAGAATGATGATAATCAACTTTAGAAGGAATCATCTCTCGTGGGACATCCGCCGCTTCTACAAAAATACCAAGGTAAGCTAAAGTGCAGAGTACTGTAGAAATTGAGGAAGCAATAACCGGGCCGATGAGTAGCGCAACAGCTAGCCTCCAAATGCGGCGCTGGGAAGGGTCCGTATGACATGGTCGCTATAATGTAGTAGGTCGTGGACAATACCAGGTTGCTTGCAAACGATGGTAATGCCATATCACCGACGTCACACACGGCGGTGGGCCAACGCCACCTAGATACTGAAAGCCTCCTCTCACTCCTTCGCCACGTCCAAATAAAAAGTCAGGATACCGTCTGCTTCAGCCAATCGCCGCAGACGATTTCAAACACAGGGTTTCTGCGGCTATAAAGTGGCTTCCCATGTGGCTCACAGCGGCTCGTCTCCATGCAGCTACGGTCGCCGAAAGCGCGGTCGTGATTGGCGGACTCTTAAAGGGAAGGTCTCGTACCTATACTGCCCCATTCATAGAGAGTACCATTTGATTGCCCTTTGTTGAAAATGGGATACTGCGAATTTACCAGGCAAAGCCCGTCACGGTTATTAAATAAACGAATTAAGTTGATAAAGATTGCACAGCATACCGCGATCTATGTTGGCAACAACAACAACCGCTACGTCACTTTGAAGGAAAGTCCATGATCTGATGCAGAACTGCCAGAGCAACGGCAGCAACCGCAAACAGCTGCTTTGCTCTCGGCTCAGCCAATGGGAGACTTACCCACAGGCCGATGCCATGCGTGACGTTGCATGAGAGTGAGGTGCAGGTTCCTTAGTCTTCCATTACGGCACGTTTCGACAAATTCCTCGAAAACGACTTCGTTATTCGGAATGACACTATCATGGTTGTATGTCTATAGTACTCGTGAATATAGTTTTGACTAAGTCTTGGAATCGCCCCGGCTGTGCGAGACCGTCCCCTTAATTACTATATACGTACTGTGCTCGCCACTGTTAACCAATATCTCGTTTCCGTGCCTCCCTCTGATAAGCGCCCGACTATCGGGAAATATTGGAAACAACAATGGACCGGTTGATTGTCACATTGGGGTTGTCGGGTGGTGACATGTGTATGGAGAACACAGCACACAGCACAAAGGAAGAAATACCTCTTATCTGGGGCTTTCCTGAGTGACACTCGTTCGCAGCCCTATGCGTGCGATTATCAAACACTGCACCGCCGATATATGGGCGGGGAACGAGTATAATACAGGAAAACCCAAGAGAGGCACTCTTTCTTCCCTTGTGCTTGAGCTGTTGTCCGTACACGTGTTGTCCCCAAGCGGTACCATGACATTCACAAAGCGATACCACGACAGCACCCGACAACCGCCAAAGTGACAACCGACCGGTCCATTGTTGTTTCCAATGTTTCCCGCTAGTCGGGCGCTTATCGGTTAGCGAGGCCACGGAAACAGGAGACTGGTTAACAGTGGCGAGCGCAGTACCTCACGTCGTCAGGCGATCAAGCTTTGTTTACACAGGTGGTGTTCGACTCGCCCAGTGCTCAACGTTTCGTTATTACGTAAAGTGCACGTACCTTCCGTGATAAATGCATCGCGTCGCTGTGATTCTTCACAAGCTCCCGTGCGAGAGCCAATCGCAATGTTTACTCAGAACCCCCAGGCTAACAAATAATCGGAATTATCCGCTGCCCTACCCTGCATGCATTGGCATCGCAGTCCTACCCTACCCCGACCAGCGGTATGGCCGAGCGGGTTAAGGCGTCCCTCTCGTTGGTGGTAGCCAAGGTCGTGCCGAAGTCTGGGAGGTGGTGGGTTCGAATCCTACCACCGGCTGTGCTGTCTGAGGTTTTCCCCTGGGTTTTCCGAAGACTTTCCAGACGAATGTCGGCACAGTTTCCCCTGAAGTCGGCCCAGGGCGCATACTAACTCCCCTGTCCCCCACTACTTCCTGCTGTCCTCTCTCCATCTGTCTACATCTGTACGCTGCTCATAACCACAGTTGCTTCGCTGCGCTAGCACGGAATCGAAAGAAACATGCAGCATGTCGCCTCACGAATATGCTGACACATCTTACGTGTAAATCTACTCAAATTACCTTTTTTAATTACCAGACTACCAAGATGTTTTTCTCACGTGCTGTCGCGCGGCGTTTGACGTGCGTCAACTAATACGTCAACTTAAAAAGAAGAAAAAAAGACTATAACGCTTGTTATGTGGAAGGGCAGCACCAGACCCCGCAGAGGCCAGCAAATTTGCAACCATTGTTTCTCCTGATGGAGTTGCTCAGTGGATTCTTTTTCTCCGTGACACAGATGGAAAAAGGGGGGGATTTTTATGGCCCTTCCAGATGAGACCCTTTTTTCTCTCCACCCAAAGAAAGGAGAAACGCCTCCAGGGAACGGGGAGCTGACAGTCTGCTCTAGAAGAAGAGATATACAAAAAAGAAACGGTAGAAGGAAAAAGAGAAGGTGTAAAGATGCGGCACTTAACGCTCGGGTCAACAGGCAACGACACTTCGCATTTCTCCCGGGGCTTACGGGAAGAATGACACCTCGTAGATAGCGCTTCTTAGATATCTATTCCTTTCCTCACGTTTTAATTTTTTTTAACAAAGAAACGGGAGACAGACGTAAAATAAATCGTCATGGCGTCTTTGCCGTGCAGCTTTCCTTTTCGCGGCTAAGTTAGTGTTGACTTTAGTGCAGGGGCCGCAGCCATTTCTTTTCTTTTTCTTTTTGCTTATGTCGTTTCGATTACTTTTGTTTATCTCGCATTTTTCAGTTCTCCAGCACCATATACTGTACAGTACATGCGGAGCTAATAGAGAAAGTAGAAAAGTGAAAGCGCAAAAAAAGAAAAAAGCAGAAAACAGCTTGTACATGTCGTATACCAGCACGCCCAAGCATCAACGTTACAACGTTACAACGTTACGTTACGTCGTTCGCGAGAGGAAGGGAAGTTGACAGTCGGTAAAAATTCAGTGATATAGTTGAAAATGGTTAATTGATTTCACTACTACAGGTTACTTCTTTCTTTCTTTTTTTTTTTTCAAATCAGCAAACGTTATGCACTTCAATATGTTGTACACTCGCGAATTGCAGGGAATACACATGTGCAAATGTTTACGCTGTGCCACTGCATGGTATTAAGTTGAACCGTCTATTCTGGACAGTTCTGTACATCAAACCACCGTGTAGCTTCATTCTACGAAGCATATTTCTTGAAAGGCTTGTCGAAGAAAGGTTCTAGATATCAATTTTAGTGTCCAGGGAAAAAATGAAAAACGAGACCTTGTAGTGCACGTTCAGAATTCCCATACAGTTTGTAATCAAGTACTTTTTACATGTACTTTCTCTTTTTTTTTTTCCTTTTTTTTTTGTAGTTTTGCGGTTTGCAGTTTCAGACTTGAAAACCGAACTCCGTTAAATGTACGAGTACTTGATTGCACACAGCCGAATCCGGTGGCATTCTGAAGGCACTCTACAATTGGGAATCTTCTCTTGTTTCTAAAAATTGCTATGTGATAAATTCTGTAATTAAGAAAAAAAATGACGTGCCACTGGGGATTAAATCTCGCCTCTTCAGAATCCTACCGAAATTTATGTCGTCGCAATCTAGTTGTCTCCACGCTGTATGATCCCAAAATATTGTTTCTCCGCGTGACCATCGGAAAGTATCGTAAAATTAATTTATAGTTTTTGAGAAGTATGACGTCATATAGGTTGCCGAATCTACCAAAGCGTCTGGCAACATTGCTCTTCGATGGTCAATATCTGTCTCCCCCTACTCCGCTGCTGGAAGGAGGCTACCAACGTGGTGCGGATAGCGGAGGCGTGCACTGTTGCTAGGAGACGGACGCCAGAGCTCCTCATGACGTCACCTGCTCTTGGAGAATCCGAAACAACGAGACTTTGCGGGTTTCACTGGCGTCACTTGTATTTCCCGTCTTTGAGCGAGGTTATATTCAGTTGAATTGAATTGAATTTACTTCATCTATGATATATATGTACATGTTCGGTTGGCCTGGGGGCGCTCTCGCTCACTGCCATCAACGCCACCTGGTGGCAAGGATAAGCTATTCCCAGCATTTATTTCAGTTATTTCGCGGTTTCCTGCAGTTATTTCGTCAAACATTGTACACATTCACTGAGGTAGGTCGAACACAGGACAGAATTCACGCAATGACGTGTGAAATCACCAACATCGTCATCTACACTTCTAGGATATACTGGAAAACCTTTCCTCCCCCCGCCACCAGGGGAGAAAGCCGGCGCCAATGTCGCCATGCGAAACTCTAGCCGAACGTCCTGTAGTGGGAAGTGAGAGAAAAGCTGTAAAAACAGTTATAATACGAAATCAAATATCATTTTCGGTATGTGGTGGCACTGTAAAACTGGGTGCAAATTACGTGAGCTACCCTCGACATGTTATGCCTCCCCCCCCTCCCTTTCACATATTTACGTCACCGGAACGCGAGGAAATGTATTACGGCTTACACACGTGTAACTAAACAGGACACAGGAAACAGAGACGTACGTGACGAACGTTGGCTTCGAAGCCGAGGTGAACTGAATAATAAAATAAATCAATGCAAGCCCAAGCTACATGATGCACACAGAAAAGGAAAGTTGATCCACCGAATACCGCACACGAGGCATTATTCTTCATTGATGTTTAAATAAAAAAGAGAAAAAAAAAGAAATCGAGAGCGACATTAAATAAAAGCATCGCCGATGGCGTGTACCTTGCACCCTGCCCTATCGGATCCCATTTTAGACACATAGGAAATGTGTTCCCGCGCTGTCCCTACGGCATTTGACGTTAGATGAAAATATATGGCCGAGAAAAGCATGCATTCCGAGCTGAATAAGGCATATTCTCTCCTTTCGCCCGTGTCATTCCGAGAGGCAACGGGCGCTGCGTGCAGGGACGTCGATGTTCTTTGCGTGCAGAGTGGGTGTGGAATGGGGCTTGGGCGTTCTCTTCGACGTGCGGGATGGGGAGCCGGCGCTGTATATTAGATTGTTCCTGCTTGCGCTTTGATTCTGAAAGATTACCGCCCAGAAGTGCGTTGCTCCTTCGCACGTGTGTCGCTCGCACGCACTTTTAAACCTCAACAACATGGTTACGGATTGCTAAATCTCGCTTGGTCTGCTGATTTCATTTCTTAATGCCTTATATCTCACTCCTTCGTCACATAGACGTTTTGAGTCGCGATGTCGTGTGCTTCAGGCAATTACCGCAGGCGATTTTGGCTACGAGTGGCTTATTACAAAAAAAAAGAAAGGAAAGGTAAGCCAGATGGATGTCGGCTTGCTATTCCAAAACAAAAAGTGAAAGGGGGAAGTCAAAAGAGGCAAAGAAAATAAGAAAACAAAATGAAGGAAACAAAAGGAAAAGAAAAATGAAGAACACAAAACCGAAGCTGAAGAATCACACACTCTGGCGGGATCCTATGATGTATGCAGAACTGGTATATAGAAATAAGAGGTAGGAAGAACAGAAAAAAAAAAAAAAAGAAACAGAGAGAACGTAAACAGTGAACATGTGCACAACTGAAGGCATTCCGCCTTTGAAAACCGAGTGCAAAAAGAACAAAATATATTGAATCCTCGGTGTTTGACCCGAAATGCGCGCAATATAATGAATATGGTCAATGAAATGCAGCGGGAGTTGAACCCGCTCCCAACGAATATGCGTTCCGAAGGTCCTACCGTTACTTCACTGGCAGTACCTTTTCGACTGCTTCGTTTCATTGATCTGATTGCTTTGGGCGAAATTGAGGCTATGTGTTGTGTCATCCTATGTGTTTCTTCGCCTCACCTTCTACTGTGATAATGAGTATGGTGGGCGGATACATATTTTACAAATTGCAAGATGCATTTTTGGGTTGGTCTCTCTTCGCTCTTTTGACCCGGGCGCGCCGAGCCCCAAAGGTTGGTGCAGCCTCTTAGCAGGACTTCTCGGAGGAGGCGGTGCCCCCCCTAGTTCATGTTCCGGAGGGGCAAGCCCCCCCCCCAGTCGGCGCCTATGCCTTCAGGTGTATCGGTTTCGATATACGAGTCCCCGATCGCCAAACCAACTTTGTTTCTCCTTTCTGAAGAGTGTACCGAACTTACACAGTCACTATAAGAATTTCGAGTTGTCCCGGAGTCCCCATTTAAAAATCGACCTTGATTTGAAAAGCCCCACCAGCGCAAGAGATCATTCACGCTTTCCTCCAGCACCGCAGGGTGGCGGTTGTGTTTCCTTGGAGGCCAATGACTCTTCAAGAGGGGGAGCGCTTCTCTCCTCCACTCACTGGAGTCGAAGCGGCGTATTCAGTCGAGGATCGTTTAAGAATACGACCGTATAGGTAGCACTTGTCGTCTGCTCTGAACAGGGCCCTTGGTGTTTGTGCTTCTGTCTCGTCCCCTGCCCTCGGTGTTATCCCTTAATCCAATAATACTGATAATCCTAATGTAGTTTCTATGCCAGACAATTTCTCTCACGCCTTTTGACAACTCGGTGAAGAAGGCTCAGACAACCAACGTCAGATATACAGAGCAAATACGGCAGCGCACACACAACGACAAACACGTAAACATGTAACGACAAACATGTAAAGAAAATGCCAACTTTGCTAATGCTCTGCCCCTGGCTTTTCTCTTCCATCTCGTAGCTTTTACTCGACCGACTCCTGCTTGCAACAAGCATGGCGGTGAATACCCCGGAGGCTGCAGAACGTAGCCGAGAAGCACTGAGCAGCTACTGCTTTCTTTTCGTTCTCTCTCTTTCTTTTTTTTCTTTGTTTCAGCGAATATCACAGCGAGAATTACTGGGAGCAGAATCACAAACAACTTCGCGGAACTGGTAGGAGGCTCATCGCCGCGCTGACGCTTTTTATTTCGTCTGAACCGATATACACCACAGCGTTTTGTTTTAACACTTGGACGCAGACCACCTCTCCATCTGCCGAGAGGGGGCGTTACCATACTTCGTTCCATTCAGTGCCGTGTATGCTAAAGGGAGTCTGGCCATTAGGAGGAGCCTAAAAAAGAGACGCGACCTGTCAATCAAACTTAGGCGCATTTTATTGGTTACTGATTTCCATGGGAGCTGCCATGACACCAGATTTTTTCCAAGATGGAGGATGGTGCTTGGAACGGCGAAGCGGAGATTTCGTGACAAAAATTTTTCGAAGACTACTTTAATTTTATACTGTGAGTATATATCCTCATGTACGCATCTGCAAAATCAGCTTCAACTGTCGCTCCGCCATCATTATTTACGCGAAAATGGGATGTTTCGTCGCTAACGTTAGGCCTAGGCGGACGATGTGTGTATTTGGACTGTCGGAAAGTCCCGGCCGGCAATCCAACATCGGTTGCAAAGAGCACTGGACGCTATCAAGAACTTCTTCGTGAACGCGGGGATGGATATCTCCACCGGAAAAAGCGCTGCCCTTCCTTTTACTTGAGGAGAGATGCGGAGGTTCCAACTTCGGATTGGCGACTGTCCCCTCATACAAGTCAAGTTTCACAGGTTCCTGGGTGTTATCCTGGACCGCAACCTCTCGTGGAGAAGGCGCATTGTCTTCATCTCAAAGGCTCAGCGCTGGGGGAATGTGATTCGCCACTTTGCCGGCGTGCGCTGGGGCTGCACTGAGCGGGATCTTCATGTGCTCCACAAAACTCTGGTTCGTGTCTCCCTGCTATACAGCTTGCATGTATTACACGGCATATCAGCCACGTCTGAACACAAGCTTCGGTGTACACTGGCACACAGCCTGCGGACGTGCCTTGGTGTCCTGTGCAGCGCTGAAACGCGGATGGTGATCGTCGACGCCGGAGAAATACTTATCGATGTCCTCCGCCGAAGAGAAACCACCCGACACTACTTACGGTTGCTCGCTCACCACCGGCGCCATCCTCTGGTTCAAAAGCTACGTAGGCGGAAGAACAGTAAACTCTCGCTATGTATTACAGCTGCATCTGGAAACATCCCTGGCTGCTGTTGCCCCGACCGCCCCTTCAGTGGCTCCATGGACACTGCCGAGCCCATCCTTCTCGACACACATCCCTGGCCTCTTGGGGCCGAAGAGCCAGATCGCCGTTCCGCTTCTCAAGCAATCTACTTTGGAAATGATGGATACAAAGTACAGAGGCCGCACGGCTGTGTTCACAGATGGTTCATCTACGTCGGATGGCTCCTTCGCTGCCTTTGTCATACCGGAGGAGTCACTATCATGTGGGTTTCGCCTGTCACATCGTACTTGGTCGACCTCTGCGGAGCTGTATGCCATCTTGCTATCTCTAAAGTCTGTCTCCAACTACCCTCCTCGCTCCTGGGTTATATACACTGACTCAAAATAAGCCCTGCAATGTGTAGGAAGCATGGGCATCCGCGGCTCGTTGGCCCCGGTGGTAGTTAGTATCCTGACGCGCTCAAGGTTCTCGGCGAACGGGGACACCGGGTGACCCTACAGTGGGTCCCCGGCCACACCTGCATTCAGGGCAACGAAGAGGCAGATTTGGCGGCTGCTGCGGCCCACCGTATCTCCAGAGCCGTGCCCATTATCCTCTCCAACGGAGATAGGCGCTTCTACTTGTCTGCGTTGGTGTCACCCTTGGCCCGCCAGCAATGGCTCCATGACATCACTCAATGGTCGCGCCTCCATGCAGTGGACCCGTCATTATCATTAAGGATGCCAAGTGGCTTCCCTCGCAGCTTTACGACACTCCTGCGGCGTCTACGACTCAACGTCGCCTTCACCCCTGTGTTCCGTGTTCAGCTGGGTTACAGTAACACGGCGCTGTGCCTAGCTTGCCACACCCCAGCTACGATCCTCCATATCATCGAGGACCGTGACCGGTACACGTGTGAAAGCCGGGTGCTTCGACGCTAACTTGAACTCCTTGACCATAGATCATTCAGCTTGTCCAAAGTACTTGGCCCATGGAGCTCCCCAGCGCATCAGGGCCGGGCTCTTCGCTCCCTTTTTGCTTTCATGCAAGCCACTGGACTCCTCGAAGAGCTATAAACAGAACTCAGACCTGTCGTCGCTCCACCTTCACCATAATTCATCCTCTCATATTAACCACTGTGAAGTGGGGTAGGGTCCTGTGGCTATACCACGGGGAAACATCCCATGTCATCATCACTTCTTCATTTATTGTTGTTGTTGTTGTTGTTAAGCCTAGTTAAGACCGTGATACCAAGAAAATAGCAAGAAGGGCGACCCTTTTACGTAGGATTTTGCATTATATAATTGCATTTTATTTATACATACATCTTTGCTCATTTTTGATTCGATCTACTTACATTACCTGATTTAAAACTTCATACCGGCAGTCGTCTGCTTCGAAGAACCGCTGTACCGCGTTATACCGCTCTCCTGGCCAATCACTTCTGCCAGCAGCCTTTTCTGCAATTCTGAGCCTTCCCAACATGCCTCTCTCCATGTAGATGGCGTTGATAAAAGTGGGCGCAAAATCCGTCGTGTTGGTCTGTCACCAGCGATATCCGTTTAAATCCGAATCAATCGAGTTACTCCAAAATGGTGGCACCCAGTAAATAAGGGTGAGGTATAAGTACTGGATGGATGTAATAATAGACAACTGTGTTTCGACCTGTGATTGGCTAGGTATCTCAAAAGGTGGGTGGAGCCTCGGGTATAGGCAGGTCCCATTAATGGCCGGGCTCCCTTTGGCATACACGGCACTGGTTCCATTTTAAAGATATGTGGGATAGATGGATGTATAAAGAAAAAATAAGGAGAAATGGGGCGTTAAATTAGAAGGTACACTCTAAAAACAGAACTTCACCACATAGCACGCTGTGCGCTAACCATTGCCAAGAATGACAGGGTTATCGCTTCTGATTCGAAGAGTGACGGGGGCGTACGCCTTTTTGTGGCAATTTTCATATATCCAAATTGCCACCAAAAAGGCGTACGCCCACCTCTTTCTTCGAATCAGAAGCGATAACCCTATCATTCTTGGCAATGGTTGGCTCACAGCGTGCTATGCGGTGAAGTTCTGTTTTTAGAGCGTATGCTTAACTTTTGTGTGTGTTTTTTTTTTAAAGACGTCGAAAAGCTCTTCAGCCTAAGGTTGCGTAGTAACATTTAAACCTTTTATTGTGGTAATTTCTTCTTGGAACGCGACAGTGGGAGTGCCGGTCTTTACATAATATGAGATAACAACGTAGCGCACTCGGTCCTATATACCGATGTCACAGTACACGAGTAAGGCAGAGAGAATGACTCCCTGGAAAAGACATGGTCTTGTTCCCAGCCTCTGCTGCCGATGGACACGTTCACGCCTTGTTTCCTACAGACTGTCGTGGAGTCGACAGCTGGGCTTTACTTGCTTTATACGCGTGAACCTTTGCTTGTCTGCGTTGTAAGCCTTCCTCTTTCTTTTTCCTTTTCGTTTATGCTTTGTGAACGTAGAAAGTAAGAGATTGCGTGTTGGTTACAAAAAGGATCCGCGCACAGCAAGTCGTTTCCCGTGCAAGTAGGGTAAGCCCGAAGTCTTCGTGAAGTGCATCTGCATAAGAAGCAACAAAGAGTGCAATGTCAAGTAGCTCTGAAACAGCTTTTCTCTGTATTTTCTTATTTCATTTTTGTATTCCGCTCTTCCGTCAAACAGAGCAGTTCGCGAGAGTACTTTGGCTCAAGGGATACAGTACGGTCGCTTGTGATGACAGAGAGATGGAGTTTCTTTTTTTTTTTATTCTTCTTTTAGACTTCTAAGCGGAGATTCGTAGGTTGACGTAAGAGCTTGCACTTTTCTGAAGGTCGTCGGTAGCGTATTCTTTCTTTGCAGTGACCACGATGCTGAGGCCTTGTCGTGGATCGGCCACTGCCCCCTCCCCACCCCCCATCATCGTTCGAAGTGCTCAACAAGCCACCTGCAACGTAACAACACCCTTCAGCAGCATGTGCGCTCTTACATTCGGTATTACAGCGACGCAGTTACCTGGAGCAGCGCTACGCACGTGCCCATATCGTGCTCGAAATCACATGTGGTGAAAGTCACAAGGCCTACTGGCGTCCCATGATTATCCCTTGCAGAAAGGCCTGCATGACAGCTTTACACTTCTGAATCCCTTGTTGACAGAGCTGTAAGCATATGTGGATAAGTCGTTTTTGCGTGCTGATTCAATAACAAACTTCAAAGCAAGCCGCTATGCTGCGTATAAATTTGTGATAACGAGCATTAAAACTTTACGATAATATTTTCTCGATAATATATAAGTACCAAGTTGTACATATGGAAAATACAAACTGTTGATGAGTTGATAAGTAAATTAAAAAAAATATGGGTAAAACCCCTGTTTTGCTGCATAAATATAGGTTTTAGTGTATAGATGAGGAAAGTAGGATGGGGCTCGAGGAGACTAAGCCTTTTCCACTGCATAGATTTAACTCTACACTATTGCACGTTGCCTAATGCCACATTGTTCTGCATTGGAGTGTATACACAGGCTGAACTTTGTGCTGAACACGTGGATTTCGTATCGTACGTTCGAATCCTCGTTTCCTCACTGTTATGCTTCTTCTGCGGGTGTGGTGTCCAGTTTGGAAAAATGTAATAAATGAAATACATTTTCCTCGTAGAGGATCTTATACGCGGCTCATACGCATTAGATTTTTAGTAAGTTTCCATACATAAGCCATATTTCGCATCATATCACGTCATACCCCGCGGCGCTAAAAAATGTAGAACAATTTCGTAAGGCTTTTTTCTCCACAAAGTACAGTTCCCAGCAGCATCCGATAAATGCTCTTTCGTGTCATTTGTAAAGGAGGGAAGGAGAGGTGGGCAACCGCAGTCCTTTTCAGCTAATGGATATGTAAAGTCATTAACGAAATGCGGGGTTCCTCCCAGTGGTATCTTTGCTCGGCCCCTGTGAGTCGTGTACCAGGTTCGGGTACTCATTTTGTGAGGAAGAACTTACATGTATCATGGAAGACGTCTGGTGATTATCAAGAAACGAATGTTCGCTTCTTCTTTCTTGGAGCAGAGATGCTCTCTATGAAGAATCTCGTTTCTTGAGGCACGATTAAACTCAGAGAATGAAGCTGGCATGACCTTTCCGTACGTTTTTTGACAACGGTATCTGACGTTGGATCATTGTTTCTTCTTCTTTTTGGTTAATATGAAACAGATACAACGAACACTGCGCTGAACACTATTCCTGCCTATCGTGACTGGCAGTTCTGGGATTCATGCCCAACATTATTTTCAAAATGGAGCAGAAAATATTTGAGAGGCCTGCCCATATATAGAAGAGCAGACGAAACCTCGCTACCGCTGCTATCTTCATCACCATGATCAAACCTTGGAAGAGCAAGCACAAATAGTTATTCTATAGGACAAGAATAAATCTCATAAAACGAGATATGGTAAAAAACGGGCAAAAATTCTAGTTTCTTTGTTTTCACTCTGGTGTACGCTCTTTGGAACTTAACGTGAACCTCAGCACAGTTAGATAGCCCTCGGAAGCAGACATGTACAAGATACTCAAAAATGTATTTAAGATAAGGTAATAAATACTGACGTTAGAATGTAATTAAGATAGAGTATAAATACATGAAGATTAAAGTAATTAAGATAGAGTACGAAATACTTCAAAAAGTATTTGAAATACAATTAAGATACTATTTATCCTTGAACGCAAAAAGTCACCAGTCACTGGTCAATGGGGCAAGTCGCCACTATGTGACATGAATCACCTAAACCCGGCGTATTACGCAAGCCGTCCCTGTGTGATAGGAATAAGAGTCATCTAAACACAAGTCCCAAAAAGGTGACAAAGAGATACCACATAACTCCACGAAGTATGTGTGACCCAGAACAAAGCAAACTTCTAGCAGGTCCCTGCTCGGCGAGGTCAGAATTCGGCGTTACCGCGTCAGGGCACACATAATAGAACTCTCCCTCGCCAAGGATTAGTACACACGGGGCAAGATCTCTAAATGGAGTCTTCCAAGAAGGGCCAATGTCCGGGTCAAGTCCGAGGGACTCAGGAAATTTCCACTGAACAAGCAAGATAATGGAAAGACGAGACACAGAAAGGTTGACAGGGAGATCCAAAATATGTAATTAGAGTATTGAGTAGAAAATATCATAAAATGTATTTTAAATAGAGTACAAATACACAAAACAAAAAGTATTGAGTAGAGTACCAAAATACCGCATATTGTATTTAAAATACAGTATTTTAAATACAATACTCTAAATACGTACAAGTCTGCTCGGAAGGAAAGGGCGGAGTAAGGGCTAGAAGGGAACGGCACAACTCACGTGACAAGCTCAAAATGAGGGTTGTCCTCGGGCGAGCTCCACTCAGCCAAATAAAATGAAAAGTACCAAGACGGAGTTCTCTATCTTTTTCGCGCAACACGCTTTATTTCTGTTCCACAGACGCGGGTGTTGAGCATTTCTGTTCACTAATGGCGGATTTAAAGCATGAGGGAGTTGTTTTGCAGTTGTAGAAAATAATAAAATTCATAGTTAAATCCATGCAAAAATCGAAAACGCCATCCACAGACTGGATTGATTTACCGCCGACTGTTGCATGGGCTTGTTTTTGCTTTACGAATCACTGGCTGCTTAGAATGACATGCGATGTTGTACGAAAGCTTGCTTTCATCGAGTGTGTGGGAAAAAATGCCAATGAACGAGTGAACGCGCTAGTCAACGAGGTTTTTAACGTACGGCCCACGCTCCTCGATACCGTCAATATTCCGCAAGAACTCTGCTTGGCATTTCTTTTGTGAATCATTGTTTGCCGCTTTGTGTAGACGAGTATAGACCAATTTATCCTGGCAGACAAAGATAGAGTGACACTATTTCGCGTGCGTCTTGCTGTTACTTGGGAAACCAACACGCTTTGACAGCAGGCCAGCCTTTCGCGCAGCCCCCTCAGCTTTTCGCTCTTCCCTCGAGCGTCTCATTGGATCGCTCATAAATAAGGTACCACAACAACCACATGATGATGGTCCACGTTGCTTGTGAGGCCGACTACGGCGAGCTCTTTCATTAGCACTACCACCACCATCACCACGTTGGTGTTGTTATGGTGTTGTGGCCCGTTTGCGAATGCCCCCATTATACGCTACGACAGTACGTCTCTGCGCATGAGGGAAAGGAAAGGTTGGGGAGGGGGGGTCGAACTAGCTTGCCGTTGCTGGCCGCAATTAAGTGGGCATCGACTATAGCCAAAGACTATAGAAAGCACGTGACAAAGCGTCCGTCCAATCAGAAAGCAGCACTAAGGGGGCATTCACCTCCGAGGGGGGAGGGGGGCATTCGGGTCACAACCCTACGATGAAAAAGGTGAAGCAACGTGGACCTCACGTGCAGTTGTTGTCATACCTTATTTGAAAGCGATCCAATGAGACCGTTCTACGTGCACGAGAGAAAAGGGGAAAAGCTGAGGGGTGGTATGGTGGCGGTGGTGAAGGGCCTCGCTGTTGTCTGTCACAGAGGTGGGCAACGTCACGATTAACGCCCTTGGGGAATGTGCGTCCTGGGCCGACTTCTAAGGAAGTGTGCCGACACATGTCTGAAAGTGTTTGAGGCGAAAACCCAGGAAAAACCCCAAACAGCACAGCCGGCACCGCGATTCGAACCCAGGTACCTCCCAGTCTCGACGTGTCATGAAAGCATGGTGACTGAGCTGCGCGAAAGGCTGACCTACTTGCATAGCGCATTGCTGCTTTTCTGAGCACACAGACGCTTTGTCACGTGCTTTCTCCAACCCTTTCTTTCTCTCATGCGCAGAAACGTACTGTCGTAGCGTATTGGTTATTATACTGCGTGCAAAAGTACGAGCCTTTTCCAATTCGAGTTCGAATCCGAGTGCCGGCTATGCTGTCTGATTTTTATTTTTTTTTTTGTGAGGGGGGGGGGGGTTCCCAAGACGCTTTCAGACATATGTCGGCACAGTTCCCCTAGAAGTCGGCCTAGGACGCAAATTCCCCCAGGGCGATAGTCGTGACGTTTCCCACCTCTGTGAGGCGAGCCTTTTCACCACCACCACCACCACCTGTTTGCGATGCTGGTAACCACTAGAGCGCAGATTTTCATGCAAATGCGTGTTTTTCTCTCGATATGGTTCCGTATCTGGATGGTAAAAAAACAAATGGTCTTGGTCTAGGACCGATCAGGACGGTTCTATGATGCATATAAATGCATGTTTTGCACGTTGTGGCATATTTCGCATGAAAGTGCACGAAAAGTTCATATTTGGATCTAGTTTCAGGTACGACAGCTTACTCCTTCATTTTTTCATTTCCTTAGTTTTGTTAGTTTCGAGGCGGCATTGGGTCGTACTTCGCAAAAATCCTAGTCAGAATCGAGTTTCTTCCATGTTTCGCCGGGGTGACGTGCGGCAGCATGAAAAACACGAACATACACCTAGCCTGCGTTTGCGCTTCTTTTTTTTTTTTAGGGGGGGGGGGGGGGAATCACAAAATGCAAACCCTTCAGCAACTATGATTTATTTCTGTGGCGCAAGTATTCTTTGCTGTATGCTGCGGAACGAAGGCGGCTTTATTTTACCGTGTTATCCCTAACGAAATAGACACTCTTTCAAAAAAAAAAAAGAAAGATAGACAGTTGGTGCACTGCTTTCGTGCCTTGAACAATGAAAAACACTGTATATATTGAGCATTTTTACTGCATATTTCCAGATTTTCAGTGCATACTTGCATGCTATTGCGCGCTATTTTGTTTTCCCGCTCCATTGAGTGCCCGTGCTCATTGAGTGCTCTATTGATTGAGTGCCCGTGAGAATGTGAGGGATCCCGCTGTGATTCAGGGTTTTGACTCAGAGTGTGTACTAGCCATACAGCTTATGAAATGGAGCAGGTGGCACCCATGGTGGGTTGCTGAAAGCTCCAAGGTTTACTTTATTATACTAATTTACTAACTAACTAACTATATCGGGAGTTTTTAGTGCGTATTTATCCGCGCTCTAGTAATCACTTATCACCCACTACTTCGCCTTGCATTCTACTAACGCTTTTGTCACATGTTGATGTGTACATGACTGCATAATGCATATTAATATATGCCGTGTCGTGTCGTCGCCACACATTCGGGTGAGGCTTACCGTCTTGTGCGTTAGGGCACCGAGAAATTTATTTGGACAAACGTGCTGCCCGCTCCCCGACAAGAGTTGTACTGCCCATTCCTCACACGCAACGTTTTCCTCTCCCCTTTGTCTTTCGGCTGCCGAACGCTCGCCTATTGTTAGAAATGCATGCGCTATGGTGAATAGACCCGTGCGAGTGAGTGAGTGAAAAAGAAAAAAAATTGAGAAAATTGGCACCACCAACGTGGAAGCCGGCTACTCCATACCACATAGAAAACTCAGAAAACATACAAATAATCACACAAAGTCAGAATAGTGAAAAAAAAGAAAAGAACAGTAATGGAAACAAAGGCACAAAAGTCAAAACTTATCGTCGGCACCAATATCATACAGGAACGCGACCAAGGCACGCAGCGCAACCAGACTTTCATGCGGGGGTCGGGCACACAAACCGTAGATAACGCAAGAGGGCGACTGTCACCACCAGTATATGCTCTGAATCCTCGAGGGCGCCACAGTCAGGGCAGTTGGGCGAGTCCGCCTTCCCTATCTTGTGAAGCAGCCGAGTAGTATAGGGAACATTCAGCCGGAGCCGGTGGATAAGGCACTCCATGGAACGCGGAAGAGACGGAGGGCGCGGAAAGTTAACTCAGGGTCGATGGTAAACAGCACAGAGGACGTGCATTGCCAGGAAACCACAGGTTCCTACTGAGCCGATCCCGAAGGGAACGAAGCACGCATTTCGCATCCGATCGCGAAAAGAACACCTTCCCCGTAGACACAAGCTGGTGTGCTCGACACGCTGCAGCGTCAGCTGCGTCATTTCCTTGAATTCCACGGTTACCTGGTGCCCACTGCAATATCACGTCGTGGCCAGCCGAAGCGCGTGGAGTTGTAAGACGTGATGACCTCGTATAGGGGGGCAGAAATGGCGGGTCTGGCAGAATGTGTTTGTGTCAGACCCGCGCGAAGTAACAGGCAGTTCTAGCTGATTAATTAATTGAGGAAAGAATGTGCGTACATCTCGCTACGTTTACTGTTTAGCGCCGAGCGGTGCGCAGAAGACCGCTTTTAGCCAAGCCCGAGGCGACGCCATCTGGTCAACTGAAGCCACAAGAAAAATGTGAATCAACCTCCTGTTGCTTCTAAATGCAACCACACTTGATTACGTTCTACAGTATCATGGCAGTAACTGTTTCTGACTGCCATAAGGCGCCTATTTGCACAGGAGCGACACTCATCGCGCTGGCGACGAACTACTGACTCGCAAGCACAGTCCAGTCAGCGGTACTGCGAGCGGAGGGGAAGCGTCACTCCGGAAACCCGTTCCCATTGAACATTGCGCGCATGCGCAGTCACGCAGACGCTCGCTCGCCCGCTCGGACAAAAACGTAAACGCGTTTGGTTGAAATTAGTAGACCCGTGCGAATAGTGGTTTCAAAACCGAAGCGAGTACGAAGCGAATAGCCGATTTGGATATTCGAATACGAAGCGAATACGATGCGAATCGCTGCAAAATGAAACGGTTTGCACGCATAGGCAGGCGGATTGGAAATAAAGTGCAAACGTACAGGAAACGTAAGCACAGAACAGATACGTTTTAATTTGCAGCGGTATACAAGCGCCAAATCTTTGTCAGTGTGCATTCAGAAGCTGGTGCATTCGAGGACGAAACAGAGTGCAGCGCCATCTCGTTTTGACTTAACGAAAGGTACAGGACGAGTCTACTAGTGCACTTAAACGGTGTCTCTGGCGGTTTCACTATATAGGTTAATTGTTTGTTCTTGCGTGGCTTTTCGCGCGGCAACTATTCGAATGTATTCGGTATGGAAGAGGCATTCGATTCGATTCGCAATTCGAATACCGCAATTCGTACTCGGTTGGGAATTCGAATCGAGCGTGTAAGTATTCGCTTCGATATTCCAAAAATTCGAATATTCGCACGGCACTAGACTTTAGACCTGTGCGCAATGTCAGTGTGGCCGGCGTCAGCGACGTCAGCTCCGCGAACAAATAAATGTCAGCGACAGTGCGCGAGGTTATATGGGTTATATGGGTGAGCTAGTTATATGGGTTATATGGGTGAGCTAGTTATATGGGTTATATATTTATTTACGTCGTCTGAAAACATCGAATAACATCATCGCCCGTTAAGAATCTGATTATTCGCAGGATGTGTCTCCACCTTTCTCTTCGAGTACCGCGAGTACTGCGAGGAGTGCCTGCTGCACCTTCGCAGTACGAATGAGAGCACATCCTTCGCTTCTTGACACCATCTTGCAGAACCAGTGTGCCAAACTAACACCTCCGCTCGATCTTCTTCTTTTCACTATTGTTCTCAATCTGCAACAGAGACATCCTTTTCAGAAACGGAGGCCGCATTTAAAATGCTATCAGGGTTACCAGGTCAGAATCCTGAAAGATTATCAATGCACCCTGAGAAGGTAGCAAACAGTCTTCTATAGCTTCCTTGGCAATTTCCTTCATGCTGTGCAGGTATCAGGTAATATGGTAAAGATCTCCACCAAGCTAATTTTGCTATGGACGCAGGACTGCCGTTTTTAGTAGAACATACACAATATGAGTTGCTAAAACTTAGGATCCACGACATGTTCCGAAAGAACGGTGGTCAGGCCGCGCGCGCGTGTGTTTGTGTCGTTATACTATGATTCCGTTTCCAAGCACAAGATACCTAGCGGACGGACTACACCAGTGGCTACTGCCAATTCAAAGTGAAATACAACTATGATCACGAGAGAAACCACAACGGTGCGTCGGTGGATTAATTTTACCCGCCAGGGGGCTCTTTAACGAGTACTAATATCCCAACACAGACGCACACAGTAATCTGGAGCACGTCCTAGCGAGCAAGAAAATGTCGATCATCAAGGGAGAGAGAAGTCAATGTGTTGCGGCATTAGGTGGGTTGCCTCGATGGAACGGCGTAGGGGCAGCACCAAGAAGCACCCCGCCAAGTAGTCAGAAAAGCATCCCGCCCGTTTGTGGCAGCCAAGGTCGCGCTGACGACTGGGAGGTGGTGGGTTCGAATCCCACCACCGGCTGTGCTGTCTGAGGGTTTTCCGAAGACTTTCCAAACGAATGGCGGCACAGTTCCCCCTCCCTGAAGTCGGCCCAGGACACATACTAACCCCCCCATGTCCCCCACTCCTTCTTGCTGTCGTCTCTCCATCTGTCGACATCTGTATGCCGCTCGTAGCCACAGTAGCTTCACGGTTCTAACACCGAACTAAAAAAAAAAGTAGTCAGAAAATATCAAAGTCGCCATTGCCCAAATTTAGGATTTTAGCCAAATCTGGCAATGCCATGGCTATAATAATAATAGCTAATAATAACTAACCATAACTAATCCCGACGGCGAGCTGGCGGCAAAAGAACAAATCCGAATTAGATTTCCTGTGTGTGAGGACATTAAAACAAAAAAAGAGGAAAAGAAAAAGGAAAACCGAAACAAATTAAGGAAAAAGATGGCTAAAAAGCAAGCGAGATGGTGAAGTTGATGCATAATGTAAAACCCCGAGACTAGGGAACACGGACAGTGTTGTGTCTGTCCTTTCGTGTTCCCTATAGTCTAGGGGCTTTATATTATGCATCCAATTAAGGAAGACGCAGAAACAACACGGGGCAACTGGTGACTGTCAACAGTTGCCGTATGTTGTTTCTATGTCTTGGTTTTGCTGCAGTGTGGTCTCTCATGTATTCGGTGGATCCCACTATGTCCTTCTCAGTTCCTGACCGTTTACCACGCTATTTTACGTCCCTCCTGCACAGGCTTCGTCTCAACGTTGTCTTCACTCCACAATTTAAGTGCCGAATCGGATACTGTGACAGCTGCCTATGCTCCAAATGTGGCGTTGTAGCGAACATTGAGCACGTCCTAACAGAATGTGAGCTCTGCGAAACGGAGAGGCGGCAACTCTGTGCCCAGCTGAGTACTGCTAGCCGACAGACGTTCAACCTGGCTGCAATTATTGGCCCATGTCAGAGCCATGTGCAACACCGTCGATGACTTCTGATGTTCTTGGAGTTCCTCTTGGCTACCGGCTTGCTCCAGACGCTGTAGGGTCCTCCCCTGCATCTCAAGGACCATTGGCGTTTCTTTCATGTGCTTCTTCCTTTTATGCGACGTATAGCGTTGCGCAACCAGAGGACGGGAGTTCAAGAGTTGTACTTGCACATAACTTATCATTTTCATATTTCACATCTCATGCTTCTCGTGTAATGGGGTAGGGTACTGCTCTCAAGCGGTGAATCACCCCAGGCCATAGTCATGATTTAGTTGTTGTTGTTGTTGTTGGTTTTGCTGCTATTTTCGACGTCATCGTGCCAATTAACGAAATAACCCAACTTTCTACGTTAGTATACGGGCATGAAACGCGCTAAGCATATCGGCTCTCTTGGGTAACAGAAAAGACGATGGACACAAAGATGGCTCAAAGTACGACCTCCATACGTCCGGCGTGTCGCGCACCACTCAAACGGCGTCTAACGGTGGAGAAATCAATTGAATTAAACAGTTGTCTAGACAGTAAACCGTGCAAAAGGGAGCGGGAGAGCCATCACTAGACACGGCAAACCACTCCGACAGCTCCTCAATCGGCGGATTCCCTTCCATTACGATTGGTTAGGTTGCTGCGTTTCGCAGAAATCCGATCAGAGATGAGACAAAAAAAAAAAAAAAAGAAGAAGAAGAAGAAGAAGAAAGAAAAGGAATAGACATGTAACTACGATGACGCAGCGCGTGAACTATACCTTAAGTTGTGCAAAAGTAAGACATGCATTTTTGTTTAGTTTTGTGTCGTCGTTGCCTTTTCTTCCTTCTTCCTGTGTTCTACCAAACACGCAGTTCTTCTCAATCCCGTTTGCACGCAATTCTTTGATGGTGACGTCTTCAGCTTTCATCTGGACTGGCTTCCAATCTCTACAGACAGACAACGTGAAGGCGAACTTGAAAAAAAAAAAAGAGAAATGGAATAGAGCAGCTTCCTGAACTTTTCTCTTTGGGATGCGCATATAGTACGGGGAAGCGAAATTGCATAATGCTCTGTCAGAGCTGTCAGGCAGCGGCAGGTAAAAAGACTGGTGAGTGAATCGAAAAATGGGTTCCTAGAAGGCCCACTGGCATTCCTCGAGAATGAGCAATATCGCGTGTGATCTCATATCTCATGCGGCCTCGGTCCAGGCTCCACTTTCGGTCGTCTTCTTCCTGTTGAGCCTGTATTTGTCCGCATGATACAGGGTCTTCATTCGCATAAATGCGTAAGAAGAGAGAAAAAGAATAGCCATCCCAATATCGGTATGCGTATCAGCATTGCATGAGACGCGACTGAGAGTACAGCGTCAGACATGACCGCCAATTTTCACGTTACTTTCATTCTCTCTTGTAGCGTGGATATTGTACAATAACACAGAAATGCGGGTGTTGCATCGAAAGCAACCCCTCTGTGGGCAGCGATACTTCGATTTTTTTTTTTGTCGCGCGCAATTAATAATTTAAATTGTTTATTTTGTTTTGCCAATTGTTTACAATACTTGTAAAGAAGACAAGTTTAACATATATTTTAAAGATAAAATAAAATATTTCTTTCTGGATGTACGATTCGTCAGATTATAACTCAATTATTAGATGATGACGATGATAATAATGATAACAGGAGAAACTAAAAGGTGATTCACACTGCTGCGTTTACGGTTGCGCTTGCGTGTTACGTCCGCTGACGGCGAATCATAGCAACGGAGCATCCTTCCGAATGGAGCGAAGATAGACGTAAGAAGCTATACGCAGCCATGTACGCAGTAATGTGAACCAGCCTAACTCAGATACGTCGCACTCTACATGCCCTAGAAATCAGTGTTTCTACAGAAACGATAAGGTAAAGGAATATGTCGAATCAAAGACCAGCAACGTTGATCGTTGATAACGTCATCGTGAATCTACCCTACCGGAACAAATGGCAGCGTGCATGGCTCAGACTCTTATCAGTTGATTGGGTGCGGACTTGGGAAGCCACGTTATCAACGGACTACCAACACTCACTACTGTGATCACCATCCGATCTACTAATGCACGTACCGGTATCATACCGATGCCAATCACAGTGTTGTGTGACTCAGAGCCTTGCTGAGTGATAAGCTGCGGTTGGCTCCAGTAAGACCACGTTATCAGCGGCTTACTGAAACTCTCTGTAGCCGTGCTTAGCCTATAAGACTCAACCTATAACCTGTAGACCTGTAACCTACAGTTATTATAAGAACTGTACGTTTAAGCCACGCCCTACGCTTGCTGCTATTGGCTACAACAGCTAGCCTCAGCACTCCACGTTGCGACAAGTAGCTGCGCCGACCCCAAGACTACAGGGTCTCTATAGGTGGCACCTGGTGGCGCTGCAGTATAACTTCTTTGGCAGAGACCCAGAGAGACTCTCTTTGGGTTGCCGGGCTACATTTCTCCTGCCGTCCTTAGGTAGAACACTGGTACATTTTTACGGCAGTTCCCAAACTAAAATAGGCCTAGACGACACAGAGAAATAAATATATGCTTTTTCTCTACTTTTGCAGCTTGCAACCTTATCAGCTCTGGCGTGGCGGCCATTTTCGGTCCCAACGACCCGATGATCGGCGCTCACATACAGTCGTTATCGGACTCCTTAGATATCCCGCACATCGAGAGTCGACTAGACCTAGAGCCCGACGTGAAGGACTGCTCCATAAACCTTCATCCTGACCCCCAGATCACGGGCAAGTCGATTAGGGACCTGGTTGCCTACCTCAACTGGACACGCATTGCCGTGCTGTATCAAGACGATATCTGTAAGTACCGGAGCCGGTAAACAAGCAGGTCTTAACTGGGTAGCCCGTTTTCGTTTTGCTTATAGCTTTGATCAGTCTGCAAGAATTAGTGCGGCCGTTTCCCCCGAAGAACGTGCAGTACTTGTTCCGGAGGGCGGATAACTTCACGGCCACGCTAATGGACATCAAGAGCCGAGGCATCTACAGCATGATCATCGATGTCCGACCTCAAAACCTTACTGCCTTTCTTAGAGCCGTGAGTACAGTCCTTATGCTTCCTTCGGGTTACAGAAAATCTAATGAATCCTGAAGGGTTTAGAATACCATCCAGCATAATGCTTTACTTTAGGTACATTATCGAAGGCCTGTATAGGGTATGAGGACCACATTTATTTAAGGATAGGTCGCTCCTCTGGTGTGCTGCCTTGTGTGTACAAGTCTCCAGCATTGTGATAAAAACAGCTAAAATTAGATTATGAATATCTTTGTTTCCCATTACGGACGGACCGCACATTTCTGTGACTTATAACCACCATTAATGATTTTCGGGTACTGACTTTGACTTTCTTCAGACTGCTATTCTTCCACATGCGTCAATGCCTTCAATGCGTCAATGCCAATTACAGGGTGACGTATCTTGAATAGCTTCTTGTATTCCCACGGTTAAATTTACTGCCTTGCAGGGGACTACCGGCGCTTAACTCCCTTGTTTAGTTCCGTAATGGCACGTCGGCGACGGGCTAATCAACAGGCCTTAGGGCTTAATTGAAGCGCTGCCCCGATCGCAAACGAAAGCGACATTTTTATGCTGTACTCGGAAATGGGAAAAGAGCTACTAATTAGATCCTGACACTTCAGATTAATTGGTTCTCGGCGATAAGCTTTCACAGCACGGAAAGTTACCCTTCAATGGGAAAGTTAGGAGCACATACACAAAAGAAAGTTTCATTTAGGCAGAAATTATGAAAAATTACGCCTTCAAGGGTATGAAAATTATGCCTTTCGTTATTGCCGAACATTTGCATGCCCTCATAATGGTAACGACGGTACTTTTAATCTTCCATTCCGGCTTGGGAATGGGCTCTAACAAATTCGGGTTGTACATTATCCGTTGCACAGAGGAATGTAGTGTGCAACAGAAATGACTTTGGGTGACTACAACGGGCTCAAATACTGGGTAATCTCCACTCCTATTTGCTACATCAGTTCTGTCGCTCTTCGGCCGTGTACTGTACCACACAAAAAACAAAAAACAAAATAAACAATTGGTTCAGGAGCCTATACTTCCGATTTCGCAGGAGTGGCCGGAGTGAGTTGCCAATATGTTGGTCAGAATGGCATAACAGATTAAGAACCAGAATGGCGTGACAGAAGTCTCTAACGTTTGGTTGTTAACCGCCGGGTATTCTAACACGTTAGGGTTACTGTTTCTATCATGGCTGCTCAGTTGTTGAGATACTCTTCTTCGCCACCTTGGTTTCTTTCTAGGTATTAGAACGATAAAATGGCGTAGCTACAGGCTTCAGGTGAACGAGCATCATAATGAAGGTGCCTGAGCAATGGGCAGAAGACAGAGAAAACACAACACGAAGCACATTCGTGTTGTGTCTTCTCTGTCTTCTGCCCATTGCTCGGACACCTTCATTATGAGATATAGGTATTATATGAGAGTTCTATGCTTCTCCTAAATCAGCAATGAATATTATTATGCTGTGCTCTAAAACGTCTCACATCTTCTATTATTTTCTGTTACAGATTCTCCAAATTCAAATGAACGATTACAAGTACCATTACCACTTTGCAACATACGTAAGTACAACGAGTCATGCCATAACATTCGGAGACTCCAAGTGGTGTCACACTGTATCTAGCTGTCATAAAATATCAGGCTTTTACGAGGCGGAGGACGACATATTCACATTAGTTCAACTTCGAACGTGCCGTATAGCACGAGCAGCATGGCCGAGAGGGTAGCATTCACTCCTCGGTGGTAGCCAAGGTCGTGCTGAAGACTCGGAGATGGTGGGTTCGAATCCTACCACCGGCTGCGCTGTCTGAGGTTTCCTCTGGGCTTTCCGGTAGACTTTCCAGGTGAATGTTGTCACAGTTCCCGTTTAATTTGGCCCAGGACGCATAATAACACCCCTTTCCCCCACTCCTTCCTGCTCTCATCTCTCTATACCTGTCCACGTCTGTACGTAGCTCATAGCCACAGTCCCTTCGCGGCGCTAACATGAAATTAAAAAAAAAAAAAAACGAACGTGCCGTGCCCTGTGCGCACTCTCAAATCCCAACGTGAGCATTCCCGACAGTCTATATGTGATGTGACCAAAATAGTGCGGGCAAGCTGGGCACGCTTGCGCGAAAGTCAAGGATTCTCCTCAGTGGTGTCCTCAGTAACTCTTGCAGTGATTCGTGTACACGATACCCTCCTCAACGCTGCTCTTTCATACAGCACTGGCAAAACTACTCAGGACGGCGCAGAGAAATGTCCTCCACATTCATGCGGGCGGGCCCTGGTATATCCTGCAGAAAGACGTAACATCTCTTTGAGTTTGAGGAACACAGATAAAAATCGAAGAGGGCATTTTGCGATTTGATTGGGGGGTTTCATCGCCGGGGGCGATTTTTACCTCTGCAGCACATTTCTACACCGACGGGGAACGCTATCTGCGTCCGCGTGTATATTAAACCCATAATTATATTATAAGTATCATAAGTATATTAAACCCACCCATCCCACGCGCCTGCGATCGACCACGTGAAGCAATAGGGGCTGTTCCTATATCGTAGCTGTCATAGGCTTTCATATGCATACGAATGTTTCGATTGCAAATGGCGGAGTTGGGATTCAGAGTGGTGTCTCGCGCGACTGGGCTATCACGGCACGTGCAGTCTCGTGTAGATGGATGCGAATGGATGTGAAGCAAGCTGGACAAGCCTAACCTGAACAAGCCTAACCTGAACTAATTTCACTCGGTATAACCAGGAAACTAGGGAGCTACATTCATAGCTGACGCGTAGATGCCAGTCAGGATCTAGCGCGTTCCGCTTGCGTCACCGCTAATCTCGTTCTCGATGGCTACTCTCATGCTGAACTTGCCCCTTGGTGGAAGCAAACCACGTCTCGTATGTTACACGGCGCTGCAGTCCGATGGCGAATTCCGTTGAGTATGCAAGTGCCAAGTGACTACTGCTGGTGGTCTCAAGAGGCTTTGCGTCCCCAGTGGTAATGGAATGCCCTCTGCTCCCGGTGTGATCAATCAGTGTGCAGTCCGGGTCTCTTTTTCTTGGATTGGATTTACTACGCTGCGTACATGGTGACGTAGCCTCTCAAGGATTTCACGGAACCACTACCTACCATTCATTTTAGTACTCGTTCGTTAGTGCCGCAATAATTTTGGCGCTACCGACAATAAGCACGGAAAAAACGATCGACATTACCGCCCTTATTTTCCACTCGCATGCATGTTTAGTCCGGTGCTGTTCCGCTCGTTTTGCTCAATGCGAACGGGGAGGTCAAAAAGTATCGCCCCTTGGAGAAAATGTTTTGCCTATCCACTCCCAAAGGAGCACTCCGCGTCTGACCTTGTTCTGCCAATCCAACAATTTTTGCACCTTCCCCGGGCAGCATTCTGACCCAGCTGTGCCAATGAAATTCGCCATCTGTGTTATCTACGTCTGCACCACATTTGTTCTCAACAACGAAGAGTGCTCTCTATGCGGAATGGATTGAATCGGATAAAAATAAAATGGAGATGCTGGATGCACAAACGTGAAGCCAGCTACTCTGGTCTCTTGCATTATATTTTACTTGTAAATGCCTAATACATACCTAAGTAAATGCATTTACTTGACGTAAGGTGTCTGAAAGTAGACAACAGACAACACATTTCATGATGCCTGTTGGGAGGTTTTCGACAAACATCTTATTACGGCTTCTGTATTGCAGGACATTGAAGCCTACAACTTAGAAGACTTTCAGTACAACTTTGTGAACATCACGGCCTATCGCATGGTGGACTCTGAGAACGCCACTGTTCGTGAAACCATGCGGGACATGGAAAGGTTCCAGCCTTTTGGACAGAATATCCTCAACAAAAGCACCGTTATAATCGTAAGTAAAGGAAAGAGATTAAAACATGTCAAGTGGAAGACTGATCTTGCGGGGGCAGACAAGAAATCGATATTTGCACTCCCGCCAATGGTGGTTCGCCCTCGAAATATACATATATTGCGCTCAAGACCGTGCCTGACCGAAAAAAAAAAGAAAAAAGAAAGAGCGAAGAACATCTTCGTGTATAGCGAAACTACATTCTGCGTCATGATAATCGAGGGACACCGCGGGTTTGTAAGAATTTGCCATACGTGTTTGCTTTTTTCCTTGAGTAGTACCATCCTAAATAATGTAAGTGCGTACCCAATCAACTTACATGGACGGCACAATTACGTTTCCTTGTGGAGTTAATGCATTTCTAAGCAGGTATTACTTATTCAATGGTCCTGGGCCTGATGGCGTTGCCACTGCCTGTTCAAAACACAAAAACGTGACGGGGACAAGATGGGGATAACTTTTACATAAGCTCATACTGAAACTCCGCTAATTTTTGTTAACACTGCTTCTAAGAACGTTTTTTAAAACCTGTGTTCAGAATGTGCATGACATCAGAAGGTTCTTAAACTGCATATCTAGCATATATCCGCTTCCCCGATTGGCACCCCTCCGTCAGCGTGCATATCGAGCACACACAGAATGCTATACATTCCACTTTGTCGTTGCGACAACCCTGCCCTCGTGAAGCGCGTGCCACTGTAGAGGAGATATAGTTCCCCTACATGAGTTCCACCTGCAACGTCCTGGAGGGGAGTCACGGGTTGAGTAGCACCCCAGCACATCCGGCCGAATGTTGAGAGGAAATATGCACAACAGCAAGCAAGAACTCGAATGTTCGCGCTCAGCACGAAGATGATGACAATGCTCGAGGGGGCGACGATGATCCTTCTTCCTCACTACTTTGACCCCCTCGGGAGACTGGGACTGGGATAAATGGATGCGGACAAAAGGCGTGGTGGCGGTTGAGTCGGGCATTGGAGCAGCTTAGCGCCACCGGGTAAAGAGGTCTATGGCTGTGAGGAGGTATCGATTGCCAGAAGAGGGTGGTAGGGGTCCAACGATATCAATGAGCACGTGGTCAAGTCGGGCGTCTGGGGGAGAGAAACGACCGTGGGACGCGGACGTGTGCCGGGAGATCTTGGAACGAATCTTGGACCCACAGGCACGAATGTCTGCGTTCATCTTTGGCGAAACCAAACGCGCTCTAATCAGGTGCTGGGCTCCACGCGCGCCAGGATTGGGAGAGGTTGTGGATGGAGTCGAAGACGGCACGGCGCAAGGCCAGCGGAACGTAGTGTCTCCGTAGGGTGGAGGAGGAGCCTCAGCACAGCGTAACGTGCGAGCCGCGGAGAAGAATGCCTTCAAGTTTGAGTGATGAGGAAGACCGTCGCAGAGTGGGAAGGTCCTCGTCGTCACGCTCAGCACGGGCCAGGCTTCAGAGGATAAATGAGTACGAGCGGAGATGCGGCTTAGGGCGACGGTGGGCCATTTTTGCTGGCTGAGACGTCCTCCTCAATACGGGTAGTAAACTCAGCTGGGTAGGCTAAATGGCGCGTCCCCCGGAGAGAGTACCGCGTTCTCGCTGAGGTGAACACATGTGTACGCGATTCATGGTCTGTGCAAATGGTAAACTAACGACATTCAAGAAAGTAACGAAAGCGCTTGACCGCAAGGTACGCCGCTAGCAGTTCCTGGCCAAAGGTACTGTATCACGTTTCAGCGGGTTTAAGTGCCTTAGAAAGGAAGGCAAGCGGACGCCAGGAGTCGTCAAACCGCTGATGTATGACGGCGCCAACAGGAGTGCCAGACGCATCCACCATAAGCGTAGTTGGGGCTCAGGGACTGGGATGCGCGAGAAGCATGGCGGATGTTAGGAGCGACTTGATGGAAGCGAAGGTTTCAGATGCTTCACTAGTCCAAGCGAGGGTGGAAGAGAGCGCCTTGGGCTTGCACAACAGCTCCTTAAGAGGACGCAAAGTAGGGAAGTCAAAGTAGACGCAAAGTAGGCAAAGTACGTGCTCAGTGGAGAACAAAACCCCCGTCAAAATTAACCAAGCCGAGGAAGCGACGTACCTGGCGCAGAGTTTGCGGTTGCGGGTAGATGATGATGGCGTCAATCGTCTGGGGAGTGGGGGTTATGCCTTCAGCAGCAACAACATGAACTTTATTGCGAGATGATGAATGGGGAATTTCATCGCCAGGGGCGATACTCTGCCCCATTGCTGGTGGTGATGCGGGGAATGAAATAATGAGCCCATTCACACTAAGGATCGAAGTCCTATCGTATCCAGAAAGGTGAAGAGACCTTTGAGGGCAGAGCCTTGGTGTGCTGGATGTGGCCAGGGACCAAGCAATTTTGTGATACAGAGGGAGCGAAGGTCCAGCTCGTTAAGGGATCCAGAGAGTACGGTTCGGGAAGGTTCGTAGTTTGTGCAATGGAGAAGAATGTGCTCTAGATCTTCTACAGCACCGAAGTGATAGCATTTGGGCGAGTCAACTCGTCTCGAGCGGTAATGCCACTGCGCTGTAAAAGACACATCGAGGAACATTCGATGAACTAATGCGCCATCTTGACGAGAGGTATGTCGAGGCATCCGGAAAGCGAGCGCTGGATGAAATCTGCTCAGCGTGGCTGGGGGGAGAATGTCAGCGGTCCATTGGCGGGAAGCCAGGGGAGTCATGAGGCGTCGAAGTACTGAAGTACGATCTCCTCTCAGCAGCACGATACCTCCAGCTTCGCTTTGCCTTCAGTTGAGACGATGTGTCCGAGGAATTCCAGTGATGTAACCCCGAACTCACATTCCTGGACTTTCATTATGATCCTGTGCTCATCCACTAGGCGAGCAAAGAGCAATTTAAGATATTCGTCGTGTTGAGCGTGGTCGGGGCTCGCAACCAGGATGTCATCAATATAAGCAAAGCTGAAGGGAAGTCCATGGGTAACAGTGTCTGTGAAACACTGAAACGTTTGGGCGGCATCAGCGTTTCCCGCTTACAAACCTTTTGTCCTGACGAAGACAGTGCCACTGTCGTAACGTCGACCCCGTTTCTCATTCAACTTTTAATTTCTGCCCATTAAATGAACTAGTGTTTCTAACTTCCCTAAAATCTGTTGTCCGCGTCTTTTTCCTTCCACAACTGTAAAACTTCGTGGCCGTTTGACTTTTGTACTTCTCTCGACCTATATATAAATATATATGAACTATATATGAACTTATGCTGTTCATAATTGTCACAAAAAAGGCGTACAACTCCCGTTTTCAACAAATCAGGGCAGATAACGATATCATTCGACATGATAGTTGGCCAAGAGCGTGCTATGCGGTGAAGTTCATTTTTGAGTGTGTAGAGATTGAAGTTTTTGTTTTGTTGAGAAATAAGGGCTTGACATAGTCCTCATAGCAATCTTCTCATGTGTAACGAGACATCTACTTATCTCACGGACGGGTTGTGGCGATATTGAGCAGGTGTTTGGTATATTAGTGATATTGATTGGTGTTTGCAGTGATGGATTTTACATCATGAGATATTGAGCAGTCGCATATGGCATCACCGGGCACACTCTTAAAAATGAATTTCACCGCATAGCGCGCTGCTAGCCAACCATCATCTCAAATGATATCCTCATCTGCCCTGATTTGTTGAAAACAGGAGGCGTACGCCTTTTTTGCGACAATTATGAACAGCATAAGTGTCACAATAAAGGCGTACGCCTCCAATTTTCAACAAATCAGGGCAGATAACGATATCATTCGAGATGGTTGGCTAGGAGCGTGCTATCCGGTAAAGTTCAGTTTTAACAGTGTAGTTCCGAACACACTCTAAAAACAGAACTTCACCGCATAGCACGCTGTGCTCCAACCATTGCCAAGAATGATAGGGTTATCGCTTCTGATTTGAAGTGAGAGGGGTGGGGAGGGGCGTACGCTTTTTTGTGGCAATTTTCATATATCAAAATTGCAACAAAAAGGCGTACGCCCCCCTCTCTCTTCGAATCAGAAGCGATAATCATATCATTCGCGGCAATGGTTGGCGCATAGCGTGCTAAGCGGTGAAGTTCTGTTTTTAGAGTGCAGCGTGAGCTGAGATAAATCCTATGTAAACGAAGTAAACAGAAGAGTAACGACATGAAGCAAAAAAAGAAAAGAAACGACACTGCACAGCTCTGACTGTGTGCGCAGTGCAGCGCCTTTTACTGTTATGTCCCGTGGTTGTTTTGCTCGGTCTAATCGTGTTTAAAATGAACCAACAAGCCGAACACTCAACAACAACAACTTTATGATGCGATGATGAATGGGGAGTTTCATCAAGCCAAATCTATTTCAAATTATCCAAAAATATTCCAAATCTAAATCTAGTATGCTTCCAAAAATACGACGACAGTGATTCCGCTACCTGATGATGTCGCTCCAAGGCTTCCTTCCTCCCAGGACTCTTACAGTGAGATGAACACATTCCTTGACTTTCCACAACACACTACGAAGGTAGGCTCACATTACGCGTACATGCCTACCTTCTGAACAGCCAAGATCTTTACTTTGCTTTGACGGCAGAGTCTTGAGTTTGCAACGAAGAGAATTCGCTCCGAGAGGATGGAACCTTGCCGCGTGTGCGCTGCTGAACACGACATAGTGAAAGAAGTTGACATCGTCTTCTCCACGCCACCTGACATCTCCACGACTCTTTAAAAACGGTGCTGCTTGAAATCCCTTTCACGTTGAATAGTGGCAGTTGAAGAAAAGGCACCAGCTGTGGGATTGGCAGAGGGCATTGTGAGGCTTGTGTTGGGTTCGCCCTTCTATATGTAATTGCTTCTGCTACTACGCCCCTAAACACTGTAACTGTAGCATCAGGAAGTAAATTAATTAATTAATTAAATTATTGGAACAGATTTACACGTAAGGTGAATCCACAGGGGGTGATATAAACCCGCCATTTTTGTAACTACCCTCAAGCGTGTGCTTTTCGCAAAACCGCCATCTTGTCCTGGTCACACGCACTCTAAAAACATAACTTCACCACATAGCACGCGCTTAGCCAATCACCATCCCGAATGGCATCGTTCTGCCCCCTGATTGGTTAAAAAACGGAGGCGTACGCCTTTTTTGAAAAACTTATGCAGTTCCAAAAAAGGCGTACGGCCCGCGCTTTCCACAAATCGGGAGTGATAAGGGTATCATTCTGTACAATGGCTGGCCTTCACCGTGCTATGTGGTGAATTTCTGTTTTTAGAGTGCACTCTTAAAAATGGGGGGGGGGGGGGGGTCGAGGTAGCTTGCCGTTGTTGGCCGCACTCAAGTGGGCATCGTCACGACTATAGCAAAAAAAAAAAAAAAAAGGCAAGTGGGAGAGGGGAGTTGGACTTCAAACTGATGCATAGGCAGGACGAGCGGTACTGAGGGGACAGAGGCACACTGTACACTCTTGAAAATGATTTTCACCGCATAGCACGCCCCTAGCCAACCATAATCTCGAATGATATTGTTGTCTGCTCTGATTTGTTGAAAACGGGGGGCGTACGCCTTTTTTGTGACACTTATGCTCATAATTGTCACAAAAAAGGCGTACGCCTCCCGTTTTCAATAAATTAGAACAGATAACGATATCATTCGAGATAATGGTTGGCTAGGAGCGTGCTGTGCGGTGAAGTTCATTTTTAAGAGTGTAGGTGAGAGGTGCACTAGAGTGGTCTTTCCACTAGGCCCGTTTCTTGAAGAAAGCGCACGAGGCCGCGACTTTTTGAAAGTCGTTCCGCACAAGAACCTTCGGGGAAGAGGACGTCCGTCAGTATGCCAGGCCTGGCTTGGGGAAGATGAGTTTCCCGCATAGTATGGTATGCACGGCATTCTGTCAGGATATGCGCGTTAGTCTCCGGATGATTACAGTGTCCACAACTGGAGTCCTCCCTGGAGCCGATCTTGAACAGTTGCGAGTTCGTGAACACAGATCCCGTGCGTAATCGATGGAGCATTGTCTGCATACCACGGGGAAGACCTTTCTTGGGAAGAGAGGTTCTGTGATTCTGCATGATGTCCTGTATGCCAGGATGACGCACCTCAACTAGCTGTTTGACGACCATGTGCCTGTCAGTGTCGGCCGGGACTGGTAAGGACGGGCTGCAGCTGTGGTGTGCTGAGGAAGCTAGCTGGTCCGCTCGTTCGTTGCCTCTGATGCCGACATGAGACGGGATCCATTGGAGCGTAAGCTCACCTCCGGTTACCCTATGCTGGGCACACGACCTCCTTATACATTGGGCTAGGATGCTACCACACATGGGGTTCATCACGTTGTTGAGGGCACTTCTGGAGTTCGTAAGCAAAACGCTTATTCCGGTGACTTGAACCGCAGCAGCTGCGTGTAAC
The DNA here is from genome assembly GCF_037126465.1 of Ornithodoros turicata. Lineage (NCBI taxonomy): Eukaryota > Metazoa > Arthropoda > Arachnida > Ixodida > Argasidae > Ornithodoros > Ornithodoros turicata. The sequence continues at coordinate 39,083,818 of NC_088207.1, forward strand.
AAGGCCAGGAGTTCGGCCGTCGTAGATGAGATTGGGTAACGAAATGATTTCCCTTGCCAGGCCATGTTCATTGACGGGATGTAGTACGCGCTGGTAGCGCTCTCGGAACGGTGGAGCCATCCGTGAACACCAGAGTATGTGTGTGATAGACGTCGCTTATCAGGTTCTCCGCCGCCATCCTGGCCACCAGGGGGCTGGACTCGCCCCTGATTTGTTGAAAACGGGAGGCGGATCCTATTTGTACTATTATGCACGTGCATAATGGTAGAAAATAGGATCCGCCTTCCGTTTTCAACAAATCAGGGGCGAGAACGTTGTCATTCGGGATTATGGTTGGCTAGGAGCGTGCTATGTGGTGAAACTCATTTTTAAGAGTATTTATCATAGAAAACGTCATTTTAAGGTCATGTGTCTCTGTTTACATGTCGTTTTAGCGCTTGCTTCGGCATAAAAGCAAGAGATGAACGTATTTTGCCAGCGTAAACTACACGGGGCTTCTTCCGCGACACGGTAACCCATTTCTCCTTAGTTTAAGTCGTTTAAGCGCATTGCATCCGCTGAGTGCGTCTTACCCGGGGTTGTTATCACATCTTTGGAAGTGGTCAACAGTACGAGGCCTCGTGTACAAAACTGAGCGTTTCACTGCGAGTGTATCGGATAAAAATAATTACCGTGGTGGAAAGATGTCCAAAAAACGGCGCACAGAAACAGCAGTTTGTTTACAAACGGTTTGGCTGCCGATCACGGGCATGGCCACCTTTATAAGGTCACCTGTGCGTTGACGTTTGTTGTGACGTGTGACCAGGACCTGTCCAGAATGCATTGCGCTCGCCCAGCCCGCTTTCGTCTGTGGAGCAATACATTGGAGGGCAGCCCTGGGTGAGTCAGACTATATTTGCATGTCGCAAAGTAGGACGGCGGATACTTTGGACCACCTGGGGTCCTTTAACCCATACCGTGTAGCCCCTCTAGCATTTGGCCAGCTTTCTACTTCCCTTCTCATTTCATCTGCTTTCGATAGCAAACCTAAGGTATCATGTGGTACACGGCAGACTCTCAAAAGCGGAAGCAGTGTGGGACAGCTCGGTGCCTGCTGGTTGGGGCATGCCCCCTCCCCTCTTCCTTCTTTCCTTCTCGCGATGCATTAGTTCCGTCACTCCCTGCAGCCACAATCTTAAAGGCGGCCAATCTTTTGTTGTTCTAGAGAGAGAGAGAGAAAGAGAGGATAGGAGAAATGTTCCTGATGCTGGGAGCCTTCCTTTGGACTGCTGAATTTATCTTATATTCCGTGCTGTCTGGCCCCTTATCTTCAATAGGCAAACGAGGTTGTCATGGAAACCATTCTTGCTGGACGGCTATCGAACGTTATTTTTTGTCGGCAAAAAAAGAAATGAATAACTAAACGAAACAGGATTTTTCCAAGTTCTCCACCTTAGAGCGAAGGTAAACAACTTTCCTTTCTTTGTTGTTATAGCGGATTTTCCTCTCTTCCCTTTTACAGAAGATGACTTAAACCTTCGCGCCGAAAACTTTTCACGTTGTGCCGAAGTCGTAAATTGTGCCATACTGACGACACAGTACAGGCTCCAACAGCTCCCCATAGAGCCCATAGTTTGAGATAATTCACGCAACACTGGGCACATGACCAATGAGAGTGCAACGTTGTAGAAATTATGCAATGCCAGTCGGCCAATCAGGAGCCTTAACTTTGGCTGACCTTTCGACCGGTTCTGGCTACCATCGACTTCTACCGGATTTCACGCCTACCGCCGTTACCCGATATTCAAAATAACTGAAGCTTCTTTTGGCTAAAAGAAATATTTATTTGACACAAAGCACTGATTCAAAGATCTGATACATAGATGCACTGTGAATACAAAGTCTACTGCGTTGCTGACGCACTGTAACTAAGTTCGAACTTGAAGCAAAACGAACACAGCTCTCGAAATCCGACGGGGCCCGCGCTTGTTCTTCACACTCCAACCGCTCCAACTCACGAGGCATTCCAGTTCCGGAGTTGATAGACTGTTCGTGGGATAATAGTCGTGTCCAGGAACAGCACAACACACGTTGAATCACATCGACGCATGAATAAACCAGCGAACACTTCTACACACTGTTCTGCCGATTGACATCACCGAAACACGAAACACAAGAGGACGCCTTGCCGGCCGATTTTATGATGACCACCTTCTTTCGTTGTTTGCAGAGCGGAAAAGGCGCTCGTGTAGCACGTAATTGTAATCCTGTTTTTGTCGTCAGGCCTCAAAATCCGACGGCGCCCGAACGCGTTCTTCACGCTCCAACCGCACCAGCCCACGATGCATTCCAGTGCCGTAGTTGATAGACTATACGTGGGATATTAGTCGTGTCCAGGAACAGCACAACACGCGTAGAATCACAAACTGTTCTGCCGATTGACAGCACCGAAACACGGAACACGAGAGGACGGACGCCGTGCCGACCGATGCGAGCTATAACTATGCTGAAACGGCCGCCGGGACGCTGCACACACATGCGCGCGTACAAAATGCGATTTCAAAACGTTGTCGACCAATCGGAGCGCGCACGCAGTCTGGGCCAATGAGCTTGCAACGTTGTAGATTGGCGCAGTGGTACATACTCTACAACCGCATCCTCGGTTACCTGAAGAGGACTGACAGTACTACAGGCATGTTGTAATCCTGAAACCACCACATGTTCAGACAACGAAGGCATTCTAAACATGTCTCTATGAAGGCTTACGGGGCATCACAGAACATACGGGAAAATGGCGAGCCAGGTATAGGAAAGGGTTGTGGACCGAAAGCGTGTGCCATGTGTCCTGTACCGATTGCAGTGCCGATCTTTAACAGCGGTAGTTGACATAGTTCAGCATAGTACCACGTCAAGAGGGGTACGGTACTATGGATTGTGCGCAAGATGCGGAAATAGAGAATCCATTAATTTGCACAGCACACGAGAGCACGCACCTGTTATGATAGGTGGTAACAAAAGGGAACTAGGAAACAAAAAAGACATAAAAATGAAATCAGACACGTGGAAGTTGTGGCGTGCAGCACTAGTGTAATTTGCGTAAAATGCCTCAGCAAAATTGCTTTTTTTTATAACTTTTGTGTTGTTTAAAAAAATGAAATTCTTGGGTAAACACCCAAGAATTTAGGAAGCCTGTGTGCGTTTGCGTTGGTCTCGCGAGCTCTGAACGGACTATGTTCTGTTGTTATTGTTTTTTTTTTAATTCCGTGTTACCGCCGCGAAGCAACTGTGGCTATGAGCGGCGTCAAGACGTGGACAGATGGAGAGAGGACAGCAGGAAGGAGTGAAGGACAGGGGGGTTAATATGCGTCCTGGGCCGACTTCAGGGGGAACTGTGCCGACATTCATCTGGAAAGTCTGCGAGAAAACTCGGGGAAAACCTCAGACAGCGCTTCGCGAATTCAAGCTGGGCTTACTTGTCTGCGTCGTCCCTATCATTGTCGTCTCCCTCGGCCCATTCTCGTTATTTATGTCACAGACAGCACGGCCGGTGCCGTGATTCGAACCCACGTCACCTCCTGTCTCGGCGTGGAAGGCGATCATCCTAACCACTATGCCACGGGAGCTCGTGGACTATATGTTCGCTCCTAACCGGCGGTCCCATAGAAGTGCAATCAAGGAGCGGACGTGGTTCGTTCAGACCGTGCTTGAGAATGTTTGAGCCCAGGCGCGCAGGCAACGGTATAGCCACCTGGAATTATATCAAATGTTGCAGGTTTTCTTTAGAACCTGAAAAAAAAAAAAAGAGTGGGGGGGAGGACATACACGAGGTGGTCGGTTACAAGTACACTCTTAAAAATGGGGGGGGGGGGCGGGGTGTCGAGGTAGCTTGCCGTTGTTGGCCGCACTCAAGTGGGCATCGTCACGACTATAGCCAAAAAAAAAAAAAAAAAAGGAAGAGAAGGTGGGAGAAAGGGCAGATAGCGATATCATTCGAGATGATGGTTGGCTAGGAGCGTGCTATGCGGTGAAGTTCATTTCTTAGAGTGTAGAGCGGCTACACTCTTAAAAATGAACTTCACCACATAGCACTCTCCTAACCAACCATCATCCCGAATGACAACGTTCTCGCCCCTGATTTGTTGAAAACGGGTGGAGGAGCCTATTTTGTGCCGTGCATAATGGCACAAAATAGGCTCCCCCTCCCGTTTTCAGCAAATCAGGGGCGAGAACGTTGTCATTCGGGATGATGGTTGGCTAGGAGCGTGCTAGGTGGTGAAGTTCATTTTTAAGAGTGTAGCCGCTCTACACTCTAAGAAATGAACTTCACCGCATAGCACGCTCCTAGCCAACCATCATCTCGAATGATATCGCTATCTGCCCTGATTTGTTGAAAACGGGGGGCGTACGCCTTTTCTGTGACACTTATGCTGTTCATAATTGTCACAGAAAAGGCGTACGCCTCCCGTTTTCAACAAATCAGGGCAGATAACGTTATCATTCGAGATGGTGGTTGGCTAGCAGCGTGCTATGCGGTGAAGTTCATTTTTAAGAGTGTACAACTTCGGGGGTTGTACTCCCGCCAACGGACGAATGACATGCTCCCTCCATCTATTACCCTTAAAGGTGCACTGAAGTGACCCCCAATTTTTTTTTCGTCTTTCGGTACCACTGAGCAATGGCGTAGAGTATCGACCCTGGCGACGAAACTCCCAAATCGTTATCACAAAATAAAGTTGTTGTTGGGGTGGTACTCGGGCTCTAAAGTCTATAACTCCCATAACAATCGCATAATTAATCTTAGCTAAATAATCAATTTGGAGCAATACACAAAATACCGCGATTCATCCAAGACGACAGCCAACACACAAAACAGTATCCACATACAATGTGTACAAGGTCTTTTTATAAAGATTGATCGAGTTACTTGGGACGTCCTACGTCCTTCTTGTTCTTGAAAAATATAGGGTGTACTGGCGAGGTTGTTGTATATGATTCCAAACAAGCTTAATAAGTAGTGTGTTCACGTAGGACGCGTTATTCAGCTCGCAATAGGCACCTTTATCCTCGGCCAGGAGACGCTGCAATCAGTGGGCGTCAGCGCCGTGTGCGAGAGAAAGTTGCAGCGATCGATCATGGAGTTTAGGGAGCCGATAAAGCCAGATACAGCGTTTCGCTGGTTTCGCTTTGTGGAAACATACCGCTTTATTTATTTATTTTTCTTTACTGCTACGAGATATTGGAGCCCCTGAACAACAACTTTAGGAAATATAATATTTCTAAGTGCCATTCATTAATCAAACACGTGTTTGGCGTGGAGGGGATGTAAAACGGTGACGAAATTTTTTCGTCGAAGCGCTGTGCGTGTTCCAAGTTAAGGATGTCTTTCGTGAGGTTGAATTTTCAGGATATTATGTGGAAACAGTTTGATTTGTTTGACTATTATTGTCGTTGTTAGCGATACATTTTGGTGTTATTCTCTCATCATTAATTAGTTTGAATCAGTGATGAACCACCAGTTGTGTTTTATGCCTTCTTTTCTTTTTCCGTTTTCTTCTCATTTTTCCTTGTCATTTCCTCCTTCTCTTTTTCAGTGAAATAGCAAGTCCTTGCGTCTGACTGACCTCTCCTCTTTTCCTGCGAATTAACATATATCCCCCCACCCCCCTCCCTTGCCTCTCCGAGTGTCCAAAGCAGCTGCCCTGAAGCGCGCGCGCGCGCGCGAGGCCTGCTCGTACTCTTCCTATCTTTGCAACCACGCAGTCCTCTCTATTACGCGTACTTTATTCGACTCCTAAATGTAAAAGCCTGAGCCTATGGGCACACAGAGGGACGACACGAACACACTAGTGTCCGTCTTTGTTCCCAGACTCAGGCTTTTACATTATGGAGTTCCTCCACCAGGTGGCCTGCATATACGCCATCTTGTCAGTATACTCTATTCGATTTCTGCTAATTTGTACGATTCCTCTGTCCCCACTCAGACTGAACCGGCACTGATGTTCGATGCAGTATACGCCTTCGCGCACGGCCTAAACGATCTGCAGAGAAGCACCACTCTAAGGCCCTCCAACGTGTCCTGCGATGACGAAGTGTCCTGGACTGAAGGCACCAGCCTGTTTAACCTCATTAGCATGGTAATTCATTGTCGTTCATTTAAGGCGCTACGACGTTTTCTGCGACAGAAAACTACGTGTATACCAGAGTGTATCTACTCGCTGCTGTTGGTGTTTTGTACGAGCAATTTTAAGTCTTGTCCCGTCACCACGCTGTGTATGGCACGAACGTAACTTTGGCGATATGGTCCCCTGAGCTGTTTGCTGCTGTCTTTTTAAGTTGCGCCATTCTGTCCCATGCAGGTTGACTTCTACGGTCTCACGGGAAATATACGGTTCAACGAAGGGAATCGAACGAGCCTGAAACTTGATTTGCTCAAGCTGAAGCAAAATTCTCTAGAGAAGGTAGGTATGGATTTTAGTACACGGCGAAAGACTTCCATCGGAAATTCAGATCCGGTTTTTATCAATGCCCAGGGAGTGTCGCTGCTCGTCGTCCGCGCGCTGTAAAATCGCGATGTCCTAAAAAACAGTGCATTTGTGATGAAAAGCGAGCAGTATAGCCGTGGTCACTCGTTTGTCTGTGGCCGTTGGCCATGGTGGGAGGCGAGACAAGTTTAGCGTTGCCGTACTTTGTTGCAAGGTTATCGTATAAGGGAGCAGTGAGGTGACATCTAACGTGGCTCGAAATCCTGTCTCATTCGTCAAGCTGTCCATCAGGAGCCTATCAGTTGCCCATCAGTTGTCCATCAGGAGTCGCCATGCAAAATATTTTCGGTCTGGGGTGTAGTATAACTGCGCAATCAACTTTACAAAATAAAAAATACAGGATCGTTACGATTGTGCAATGCGAATTTCAGCGGTAGCTGTTGTTGTAGCGGATGTTGACGCTTTTATTGCTGATATATGCGCAACTATACTTTAGAGTGACGAGTACTGCCTTGTGATCTGTGAAGTGAGCGGTGATGTGTAGAGCTGGGATTGGCGGGACAAAATATTACTAAAATCGGGACAAAAGCGGGACAGGAAACGCTGAGAAATCGGGACATTTTTCGAGACAACGTGCTTTGATGTCAAAACTGCTTTTATTAGCTTTAGATTATTTTCACTTGTTTTGAATCACCAAAACCGAAACCGAGGGTTTTGTGAATCAGCCACAGCCATTTCCCAAAAGCTTCCCCTTAACAGCTTCCGCTGTAAAAAAAAAAAAAAAAAGTCAGAGAAAGCAGCTGCGGACGGCCGACAGGATACGGGCGTGACGTAGCGACATCCCTGCGTGCCCTTTTTGTTTCGTTTGTTTCTTTTCCGCTTACACCTGCTTGAGCTGTGCCGCTCTACGTCACGAGTCACGTGACCGGGGTCCACGTTACGCCTTCCATATTTTCACGTATGGGCCTGTTGCTCTGGGCCAGGTGGCTCGAGTGAGCAGCAACGTCAGCGCCCCAAATCATGCAACACTCCTTAGTTTAGCAGACGACGCGGCACTTTCAAATACACGGTCTCGAGTTGTTCGCGCTTTTCGAGAAGCACCGCCTTTTCTGTTGATTTCCTGCAGGTTTTGTAGCTTTCCTTGGCACCATACCGTTTGACACGCCTTGCAAAACCCGCTGATGAAACTACTGACTGTTGGGATCCGTGGCCGTTTGGACCCGAAATGGCGCTGTGCAAGCTTCACTGCAACCGCCCTATAGCCTCGTGCGTCCGTGCTTCCATTTTGAATCAGTAGTCTGCGAAATACACGACATGAGCGTACATTGCTCCGTCGCATATAATAATCATTGCGCATAATAAAACAGATTTTTTTTTTGTAGTAGCATTACTATTATTCTGCATTTAGTGTACTAGCTTGCACGCATCTGTCGTTGCTTTTTTTTTTTTTTTTTCACGCGATTGATCTTGCAGGTTGGAGAGTGGTCCACATCCGATGGGCTGAACATCACAAACCACAACGCCTTTCACGACTTCGGCACGACGAATGTCACCCTCCGCGTAACGACGATTGAGGTACGTACAAAAGCGCAGGGAGTTTATTATGGGTCGGGCATTGGTAGAAAGAAATACACGAGTCTCGCAACAATGGGTGCGGACGACGCCATCTTACTTCTCTTTTTTTTTTTACGTCGAATTCACGTCTTTCCGATCGGTTATGCGGCTGACACTTGACAAACTGCACGTAACGTTTTGACGTCGCTGTTTGGTGTAGGGTTAAATTCGTCAGAGTGATTTATCTATCATTGCTAATTAATTAAAGTAATTAACTAGAATAATTAATCAGATAATTTTTAATTAGTAAAATAAAATTCAGTAACTAAAAAAAGTCGCCACAGTAAATTTCTCAATGGGGAGAACCTCCCTATTTTTTTCTTTTCCTTCTTGTGTTGGCATGGTGGACTAGTAAACTTACCATTTATTGCTGAGGTAAGTGTTATGGGGGTGCTTCTAGAATGATCCCCATGAATTCTGTCTCAGCTTCTCCTCACCTAGTTCAACATGCGGATGCTATAAGAGGAAGTACGAAGAGCGTTAATTAAGAAGTGATGTAAATTTAGAACACGACGTGACATGATTCACAGCGCTTACACTAATGTTAAATTCTGTTTCCGGATTGCAACCCATATCTGAACATATTTGCGAGCTTACTGTACGAAGCAAGGTCAAGTGTTAATTAGATAATTAAATTCTTAATTAATTAAATAATCAATTTTAATAAATCAATCTTGATGACTCGGAAGGAAGGAATCATATGGGCATCCTGCTTACCTTCTTGTCTGTTGCCCTGCACTGGGAAAGAGATTGAGTTCGACGATACTGAGAACTGCCGAGCTTGGACAGTTCAGGAGATTGAGCGAACGCTGTAAAAGAGAAAAAAGGAGACGTTGCTCCTCAGAGATTGCCGCTTAAAATATTCCCTTACACAGATATGCGTTTACCGATTATTAACATGGATTATTAACGTAATAAATTTTGGCCATGGCGTAACTTCTTTACGTTTGCTGGAGCGGCAAGCAAAAAAAAAAAAGTTAAAGCTAGCGGAATCTTAACAAATCAACGTACATCAACTCCACAGCTACGCAAAACATTTCGTAATTAATTTCTTTCGCAATTAGCCATACGCGATTTAGTCTCTGAAGGCGCAAGACGGAGATAAGCCGCTTATAGTGACATTCTGAGTAAAGAAGATTGAAGTATTCATCATCCATTCCATTAGCGCGCACCTGAGGCTCACCTATAAGAGACAGATTAAACGCCATTACGCCATTAGAGATATTAAACGCTACGGCCGTAATCGAAAAAGAAAATAACAAAATTGAACGAAACATGTGGTTCCACTTGTTTTCATATTGCCAAGTCTCCAAGATGCCGTTACTGTGGGGACGTGGAAAATCTGGGACACATCCTTCTCCGTTGTCCGCACTACCAACATTTCAGGGACACACTCACAGTGTCTCTAAATCAGCTAGGCTCTCGCCCTCTCAATATGCCAAAATTACTCAGTCCATGGTCATGTCCAGCCCACCAACACTCTGGTGATGATGGTGATGGTGATGTGATAAAGAAAAAAATGGGGATGTGACTTTCGACGAAGTCGAACTGGCTACCCCAGTACGCTTACGCACAGAAAGCACAAACAAATGATGAGATGATGAGAAACCAAAGAGATGATGAACAGAGATGAACAGAGATGATGATGGACTTCAGCATGTATTTCAAAAGTTTCGACCAAGGGGGTGTAAAATGTCGGAATCGTTGGGGGCACACACAGCACACATTCAGCGAGTCATAGAATGTCCATAAGCCCGGTTGTATGTAGAAAATCGTCAAGTTCCCTCAGCGCCTTGTCGGACGACGGATGACCTAGCAATTTCGCGATGTCGAAGGCTCGGGAATCCACACGACCAGCACTCTGCCCTAAGAGCACTTAGCACCACCGTTCTGGACAATGTGGGGCGTCTGTCTTCCCTAAGAGGCTTTAGAAAACACTATCATTAGATTTTCACGAAATTACCGTGGGCAACAGGGTACAGTATCGTGGCGATCAAACACCTCAATCATCATCACCTCAATAAAGTTCTTGTTTGTTGACAAGCTATGCACATCTTACTCAAACCAACTATCTTAACCGGAACCATATGGTTTTTGTGTCTCACAAGGTGATATCTGTGTGTTTCGCAGTCTCGACCGTATGTGATGATGAAGCAAAACAAAAACCTGACGGGAAACGACCGCTTCGACGGTTTCTGCATCGACCTCTTACGAACCATCGCCGACTTACTAGGCTTCAACTACGAACTCTACCTAGTGCCCGACAAGAAATTCGGCGTCGAGAATACGACGACGAACGAGTGGAACGGCATGGTTCGGGAGATCATCGACAAGAACGCAGACTTGGCTGTGGCGCCCATGACCATCAACTACGCCCGGGAGTCTGTTATCGACTTCACAAAACCCTTCATGAATCTGGGGATAGGTATCCTGTTCATGATCCCATCAGGCATGCCAGTAAAGCTCTTCTCGTTCATGAGTCCTCTGGACGTGGACATTTGGCTGTACGTGCTCGCAGCCTACATCATGGTGTCGACCACGATGTTCATCGTGGCCCGGTTCAGCCCCTACGAGTGGCGAAGTCCGCACCCGTGTGCGCGGGACAGCAGCGTTATGGAGAACCAGTTCAGCCTAGGCAATAGCTTCTGGTTCACGATCGTTACCCTGATGCACCAGGGCTGCGACCTCAACCCGAAGGCCATGTCGACACGCATCGTGGGCGCCATCTGGTGGTTCTTCACGCTAATACTCATCTCATCGTATACTGCCAATTTAGCGGCATTCCTCACTGTCGAACGCATGATCACACCCATTGAGAGCGTCGAAGACCTCGCCGAGCAGAGCAAAATCGCTTACGGGACTCTCGACTCGGGTTCTACTATGACCTTCTTCCGGGTAAGCCATTAGCTGCCTGCTACACGGTAAAAATAAATGAGCTCTTTCTAGCGTGTATCGCTCTAAACGGTAAGTTAGCAACTGCAGTGCCGGGTGTGCTTCCCATTCTTGTTGAATTATTATATGTCATCTTGAAGTAAAAAAGCAATCATGAGAAAATTACTTATTTTTTTCGTTATACAATTACAGCATACAATACGCAGGATTGCGAGCACATAAGGCGTCACCTCAAAAAGGGCTATAGAGGACTACTGATCTAGTGCACCAGTTTTGATGGTCTATGTATTCTATGGACTATTTTATGCACTATGGACTAATTCTGTGGAGTCTATGGACTCCAAGCTAGTCGGTAGACGTCGTAAAAGCCTTCAGCCAAGTTACCATTTCACAACTCTTTTAAACTAGCGGGGGTGTCTAGTACATGTTTACAACCGCGTCTTCGACGTGCAGGATTCCAAGATTGAGACGTATCAGAAGATGTGGCGGTACATGGAAAACAGGCCGACGGTTTTTGTCGGTTCTTACGAAGATGGCGTTCAACGAGTGCTGCAAGGCAACTACGCGTTCCTCATGGAGTCTACAATGCTGGATTTCATGGTGCAGAGAGACTGTAATTTGACTCAAGTTGGTGGGCTCCTCGATTCCAAGGGATACGGAATCGCTACTCCTATTGGTAAGTCGCCCCCTCACCTAACTTCTGTGGAACGCGACACGACAACTTAAGTGCTACAAGTTCTTAAGTGCTACTACAAGTGCTACGTATATTATTTACAGCAAGACAGTTTGTTCCTGAAAGTTTTACAGTTGACTGTACGTTCCAGGAACGAAAGGGCAAGACTCCAAACGTCACGCGTCATGCATTTGCGTAACTGCGATGAAAATTGGCGTACATACTTGAAATCTTACTGAAGTGCATTCGAAACGTTTACGTTTGTATACGACGTGCACAATTACTCAACATGAACTCGCATTTTCTGGGGCAGGACAGAGCGTGCAAGAGCGTCCTTAATTTATTTAGCTCAGCAAAAACGTGCGGTTCGCAAGGACAGAGCTAGGGTACCTACTGGACGGGATTCTGGTTAATTCCGACGACCGAAGTAGTTTCCCTCCAAAACACAAAGTAATACAACATATATTGGAAGATATTCAAAAAAAAAAAACAGCAGCAAGGCAAGATGTTTTGGGAAATAACACCGGCTTAGCTACACACGCGAAGGATACTACTTTCGTTGACTCGTTATAAGAACTTACCTGCCTTTCAGGTTCACGGACGTCTTTCGATAGTACACTTCTCGTTCGCAAAATATGCACTATAGGTTTATACGCAAGACATCCTTGCTGCACAAGCCATACAGAATGTGGTGACGCGACAAGCACGTGCTTCATATTACAGCGTGCCTGGCCCCTGATGTGCATATTTTTACGATTTTGCTGCATATTTTGACATTTTTGGTGGATGCGATACTCCGCAGGTACTCAGCATATAATGCCGCTGGTCATGGGATGAGGTGTTGCGCCATTGTGTGGCAACGTGCAGCAAACTGCATATGATAGACTGTTGGTTTAATATTCAATCAGTCATTATATCCACCTTGGGTCACAGGATCTCCTTGGAGGGACAAGATTTCTTTGGCCATTCTTGACCTCCAGGAGAAGGGTGTGATACAAATGCTGTACAACAAGTGGTGGAAGAGCCCGGGTCTCACCTGCAACAGGGATGACAAGAATAAAGAGGGCAAGGCCAATGCCCTGGGCTTGGCCAACATCGGAGGCGTGTTTGTTGTGCTACTGTGTGGATTGGCAGTCGCAGTGATGACGGCAATCGTGGAGTTCTGCGTCAATTCCAGGAAACACGCTACAAACGACAGGGTAAGCTCCCCTGCACATACAGTGAACCCTCGTTAATATGAAACCCTCATAATCTGACATACTTGTCTCTGCTTTGGCGATCTTTAACTCTCTGTGTGCTTGTTCGTGGCCTTCTGTCAAGGTGACTCCATTGCTGAGAACGTACGTGATGATGGCTAGAGAGTTATTTTTGTCATGCAGAGTCAGCACCGCTCGATGATAAGCACATGATAGAAGAAAGACATTCAATGTTGTAGATGCGTTTCTGCAGCATGTTTCTAGTTCCCTGAAACTCCCTGATCATCATCATTCAAATAGAGTGGCCGTTGTTTCGGTTCTAGTTTTCCGGTCTTCGGTAATTATGACTGAATATAGCAAAAACTCGCAATGGTACTGCATCATAGTGTGCACCTTCCAATTGGAAAATGTTTAACAACGCGCATTTCTCTGTTCCTTCGTTATGTCGTACTTTCTTTTTTGTTGCAACGTGTTTCTTCGTGACATCCACCGACAAATACATGGTTTCTTGGTTTCAACATTAATGGTATCTTCCTTATGCGTCACCTTGCAGGACTCGCGTGCAGGAGTATGACGCTATATGCTTATTATAAGACTTTCAGACAACAAATAGAACATTCACAGTGCTGAATTAAGCTTCCACAAAAACCTTAGCGCACGTCCCTCAGCCCTTGTAAAAGGCTGCCATTGTCAAAAAAAAAGAAGAAGAAGCTGTTGTCTTCACACACAAACATTGGATAACGACAACTTCAGCGAATTAGAGAAGGATCCTCACAGGTCCGCAGTCGCAGGTGCCATTCGGTCCCTTGCCGGACATAATCACCACTAATACGACGGATGAGAGCAGTGTGCTCAGATAACCACGTTTTTAACCGGTTCTACGCAGAACTTGGTATTCTGTTCCACGCAGCAATCTCTGTGCTCCGAGATGGCGGAAGAGCTGCGGTTCGCCGTCCGCTGCCGAGCGTCCCGCCAGCGACCCGCTCTGCGGCGGCAGTGCTCCAAGTGTATTCCCGGTACCACGTACGTGCCCGCGGCTATGGACCTCCCGCAGGAGAACGGCATCTTGCAGATGCTGGAGATGCGGAAGTCACCCGTTCATTTCGACTGCGGTGGCACCGACTCCTAGCAGAGAGCTCACGGGGCGAACAGCGTCGCCTCGTCCTCGAACTACGACGTGCCCCAGCTGTGCTACCTGGGCGCGCGACACCCAAACAGCCTGCATTCCGCATCAACATCCACCATTCAGCAGGACGTTCCTATGCGATGTCCTGTGCATCATCCAAGGCCATCGCCTTCTTGAGGGTTTCTCAAACCAGGACACAGCCGGTGTCTCCCGCGGGATGTCCTACAGACTGCTCAGTGTTCATCGTGGCACGTTGACTACTCGGTGTGAACCGTTCTTCATCTACATCACCGGTTCATTTCCTATTTGTTTCGAAGGTGCTGCACTTTGTGAGTGCAGACTTTCGATGACGATTGCCTCTAGGCTGTAGCTTGGACTTGATAACCAATTACACGCGTGTACTTTAGGGAATGAAATTGTCCTAATTGTACATACCTGCGTTTGGACGGTGCAGATAGTCGAATATGTCGACGCTAATGCAATATCTTCTAGTGAAACCAGTGAGATCATATATTTTAGTATACAGATCTATGTGTGTTGTTGCTTGTTGTAGGGAGAATGGCGTTGATGCCGACTCACAAGTATATGTTAACTCCTTACGACAGCGTGGTTGAAATTTTTCCACCGCGGGAGGTTTTTGTTACACTGGCTCGTTTGTTTAATGTAGCTTGTTTAGGCACTTACGAGGTTGTTTATGCGGAAAACGTTTTTTTATTCCCATAACGACAACAAGAGGCAATCTGGATTGTTTACTCGATATAGTCTTCAAAATTACACTGTGACTATGGCCTATCGTGGCACAGCTTTACGGAGCTTCAACGCATAATTTTGAACTCTACACAACATCTTCTTTGCGAAATCATAAGGGCCGATATATACCGATGCATTTACTAGGCGATAAAGCTATCTCTTCTTTGTAGGGAAAGGGGGGGGGCGCAGGATGGGAACCTTCGCTTTGCTAGTAATTCATGATCAGGAGACTGGTGAACATACGGATCGCGGTACGATATGCACAGCTACGTACGCTAGAGTGCTATTTAAATTTACTGCTTGTGCTGATCCCTATGTTTAGCAGCTCTAGGTGCATTGATCGCGAATTACTCGCGGGTTGCCTGCTTGCTTGCTTCTCTGCGTCAAGATAACGTTCTGCTGAATGAGTCTAAAACAACACGTGCTCTCTTCCATTGTACACGCGTCATAACTTGCCCTGACTTCATGCATCAGTAGATCGAGGTATAATCATCGGAACAGAAGGCGCACATAACTTGAATAAAGCCTCATCATCCGGGCACCCCACTAATCATCATTTGACTTATCCTCAAAGGATTTACCGTTAGTTTTTCAAATCCTTCCAAGGGCGACAGTGTTTGACCATATTGTCAGGTGCCGACATTCCGTCTGTCGTCACGTGCACTGACTACAGTGGTTTACCCCGAATTTCGTCCGGGGGGGGGGGGGGGCTGCACAAGGGGGTGCATTTACAAGGACAAAATATTGTGCAATCACACAAAATTTTAGGGGGTATCCTCCAGATTTTTAGGCGCTGTTAGGGGTGTAGGGGGGGGGGGGGCGGTCTGCATAAATCACTGACTGACTAGCTCACACAAAAATGGTAAGGTAATTTTCTCGGCCTTCTGGACACAGCATGAGTGATTGGGGTCAATATTCGTCCGGAATAAATCAATAACGATAACGTGCCCTCTAAGAAAGGCATATCACGTAGCAGGACGGCCGGTACGACACAAGGCATAGGCGATGATTTTATATAACGTACGCACCGACACCGCCGAGGACATAGTTACCTCGACCTGTTTTCATTTTTCTCTGTATACGGTGCGATCACCACCCTAAGTCGTATAGTCAAGCGTACGGGTTCTGAATTAGCTTGAATGAATGAGTGGCCTGAATGGCCAATAGCGTTGTGGTACAATTCTTAACTACCTCCTTATCTTTTTCCTTTCTTTCTTTCTGACTTTCTTGGAGCGCTCACTTTGTTGTGTCTCTCGTCCCTCAGCTCCAAAGTAGAGCTGTCGGACGAGGACATTCGTCCAGGAGAGGGAGTGGTAGGGTTTATTCTTCCCGTATCCCAAAGTGAGTGTGTTTAAAACTGTACCAGATGTGCAGAAAAATGACTCCCGTGATGATGTAATTATGACGAAAAGTAAGAGCTCCGGTATCGTTTTAGGAGTTACGTTCTATAAGAGTGTCCTAAATTTACTTCCGCAAAAGGCTTGTAAGCTTCGTTAGCCCATATGACGTTAAATTTGCACCAAACGCATGTGAGTGCTGACACCTGTAGCGCTCAATAGGGTTCATTGAAATTACGTACACTGTCAAAACTAACAACTCGGCATTTGCCTTCTAAGAACGGCAGATCACGCTCCAGGACGAGAACGGTCGTGCTCGGGTATGATTATGCATACGATGGCTTATTTTATTTTGCAGTTGCTGTGGTCATGTGAAAGAACATCCCTGCGCGAAACACAAAAAAGCGTGTCATATATGCATGAAGAATGAATGCTTCCGATTGCCGTCAATAGTAACTCCTCTAGAAGAAAAAAGAAACGTTTCCTCTACATGCAGACGGAAGACTGATGTCTATGACATGCTCTAAATCTATAGGATCCCGTTCCTGACAGGACAGTTCCCGTTCAAAATGGTTGAGTAATTCTCTGTTTGTTTGTAATGCTAGGTACTATTCGTCTAACATTGCATTCGTTTGAAGCAGCAGGCGTAGCAGAGGCCGCAACAGAAACATGCCGTTTTACTAACTGCATAATAACATATAGAACCGTTCTAATATCTTGCACCACTTCTGTTAGAGATCCAGTTAATAATCCAAACTTGTCTGCGCGATGAACCGTTTTCGATATTACATTGCGCGTTATTGTATTGCTTCCTTGCACGGGTTCTCGGGTAGGTTCAGGTTGCAACTAGCGTACCTACTTTCCTTCTGCATAGGTTATATTTGTACGAATACTGACACGAAACAGAGGCCATTCCAAGAGGGACCTGTAGACTGGCGAGTCGAAACCTTTTTCGCACTAGTGCAAATACCTTATCACCACACACCATCCATCCCTTGTTACACCAAACGGCGATGCACATATTTTATCGAGCATTATTCACAAGCTGTTACTAGTTCAACAAGCCGTCATTACAACGTCCCTGTTACATTTACATTGTTTCTTTATGGACTTGCACACTACTGGAGGAGTATGTTGCCGAATGAAGTGTTTGAAGATGTACCTGAATACTGTCGACGTTGCTCCGGGTGAAAAATCACCCGAGGATTTCGAAACAAACATGTCCGTATGTAGGACCCTTTACTTTTAATCGTGTCGATTGACTATCAGTTTGTGACAAAGACAAACTCGCTTGATGCAAAGAGCTGTTGGGAGCTGAATAGCGTGCGATCGCTGGACTAAACTGCACGAGAGCGAGCTCCAGAATGGTGTGCATCTGAGAACACAATACAGCCCGAGACAGACGTCACAGTCTGTACAGTACAGTCTGTAACCAGTCAACACTGTACAGTTTCACTGTCGCCGCTCATGTTCTAGTTTCTCTCTTTACTATGAACGGTTGCCGACTACTAAATATATCCTCGTTTCAATTCACAGCGCACGTTCCAGATATAGAGAAGAATAGGCTTAGAGGACACCTACATGCAAGAGTTGTGTAGGGCATATATTTGCAGTGTGTATTGAGCTCAATGCTTGCGAACTGAGAAAGTGAAGAATATATCGCTGATTAGTGAGGCATACCGCCGGCTTGCAGGTAGATAGCTGGTATCACGTAGAAAATAAATGTAGCCAAAAAAATACACTCCTTCAGATTAGAAGTCTCGCTGACCGTATATAAGATAGCCCGCGATACGAGGGTAGCCCACTAGGTCTCATAAACGCAAGCTAAATAAAAATGAATTCGCATACCAAGCAATATAGGATGGGTAGCTTGTTCAGCTACTACGAGCAGTGCAGAATGCTGCACACACACACATGTTCCGCCATGGTGCATGTATGACATTGCAACAACTACATCTGGCTGCATAAACCAGTAAGAGAGTAAGTTATAGAAGAGTTTCAGAGTTTATAGAGTCGAGCATGGAGAGCGATAATGCTTTTACACTCCTAAATTGTTCGAAAGCTCTCCGTTTCGAAAGGCGTGATCGAAAGGTACCGTAAAAAGCTACCGTATCGAAAAATACCGAAAGGCGTGATCGAGGGTACCGTTGATAATCGTCACTCGCGTTCGTTAAAACAGACGAGAATGCTCACAATACAGGAGGCAAAAGCCGGGCCTTTGATGCGTCAGACGCACGCCTTAGGTAGCGCTCCCCCACAAAATGAATGCTGTGCACTCAGTTTTCTATGCACTAAGGAGGGTTCTGACGATTGTTTTCAGCTCTCACATACACATACCTGGTCACTTCCAGAGATGTGTATACTGAATTTGGTATATTTTTTGTACAGAGCTTTTCTCTTTCATTTCCATTTCACTCTGTTTCTGTTTCTCGGAATAAATCCATCTCAGACAATGCCCTGCTCTGTGTCTCTCTTTGTTGTCGTCCATCACCTTCCAAGCAAGCATCCGTCGTCCTGCGCGGCACACTGCATTCTCTACGGCCTTTCCGTGAAGAGTGGACCGACTTTCACAATATTGGTATTGATCGATAGCTTTTAGAAATGTACACTGAATGGATGTAACACTTACTACTTTTAATAATTTATATTTCTATGGGCGCTACGGAAATAGAGAAAAACTTGTCCGAAAGTTGCGAAGCGCACCACTAAAATACTACAAGACGTGGGCGAAAAAATTTTGACATACATTTTCAGCAGATACCTTTCTCCAACATTGTAATATCATCACATGTGTATCCAATTCCCCGTTCTCGAGCCATCCCATGCAATATGATGGCATGTGACGCGCCATTTCAAAACAGGCGAACTAAATACCAGGGATGGGCAGTATTTAAATGCATTGTAATTAAAATAGTATTTAAAATATAAATACATGTATTTATAATTTGTATCTACATACAGGCTTGAAAAATTTATTTATAATTATATTTATATACCATTTTTTCGGTATTTATTTTCGTAAAAACTTTATAAATACTCCTAAATATGCAAGATAATAATAAGAAATACTAAGTCCTTGAGCTTACCCTGCATTTGACCTTTCGGTAAGAAGGGCAAAGCAGAGTCTGGAGAGCCGCGCAGTCATACCCTGTTTACCCAAGCACGCACACGCGACAAACGATTTTAGATGGGCCAGCTTTTCACTGTTGTTGCGGGCAACGGTC
The DNA here is from genome assembly GCF_037126465.1 of Ornithodoros turicata. Taxonomy (NCBI): domain Eukaryota; kingdom Metazoa; phylum Arthropoda; class Arachnida; order Ixodida; family Argasidae; genus Ornithodoros; species Ornithodoros turicata. Next base: position 39,103,091 of record NC_088207.1, read on the forward strand.
GGGACAACCCGACTATCTTGCTGTACGAGGCATCATCGTCAAATTTAATACAAGCCTTTCTTCATCGGCACCTGTGGAGGGGTGTTCTCGTTTGCGAATATGATTCTACGGCCGCACAGAAGATACCTAGAAGATGCAGTCTTCGAGAAATTTCAAATGTTAAAATCGCCAAGATAAATAACAAACAAATGATATTGTTCCTTGCTTATTTGTTGTTATGATCATTATTATTTCTGTAGCTCAGGGTGACGCTCCCTTACAGTATTATTTATGGTAGTAGCTATGGTATTTAAATACTGTATTTATATTTTGTATTTAAATACTCATATTAAAAATATTTATGCAGAGTATTTCAATATCTCTTTCAACAAAGTATTTTGTATTTATATTTACTCTAAAATAATACTCATTAATTAATGATACTCAATAATACTCATAATACTCAAAAATGTATTTATGCCCATCCCTGCTAAATACCCACCCGCAACCGATGAACTCAGCTCCAGGATCTCATTCAGGTGTCCCTTTGTCCAGTTGTTATGAGCGACCGCCTGTCCGGAATGGGGAGCATGAGGGTCCCCACATGCGTTACATTTCAAACTTGAAGTGAAACGAACGAATCTGCAGTAGAAGATACTATGCGGACTGGTCGAAAGCCTCTGTAGATTCCATACCTCAAGATAAGTGATTCAGGGCTGTGAGGGAGCTCGACTGAAATTTAGGCGACTTCACGGTTTATGGATCAAGAGGTTCACAAACAAAATTCCCTGCTCCAATTTTCCTATATTAAAATAGTATATTTATTTGTATATTCGCTTTCATGGGTTCTACCTCACTGTGTTTGTTTTCTGCACCAATTAACCGCGAAAACGTCTAGCTTTGCAGAAGATCTTTCAAGTACAGATCACTAAGAATTTCGCTCCTCATGTGTACGCTGAGTAGCAGACTAATGCTTAGGGGTCTGCGCGGGTGTGTAAATCTCGATCCGCACCCGCACGAGCTCTGACAGAACTACCCGCACTCCCGGGTGTGCGGATACAACCGCGGATCCGCACTGCACATGGGAGTACAGGCGGGCAGTACACGTTACAATACTGCAGCAAAACGTAGAAAAGCACAAAAACGTGTGCGCACGTGAAAATGCACTCTTGGTATATTGAAATGGTATTTTTGTATTATTATCATCAAATTATTATAAAACGTTCTGAAAGTTCACTTCTTCATGCTTTTATTTCGCGAAAACGCTATTGAGAAAGAGTATGTAGTCCATTTTCGTTGGCTTGAAGGCTTACCTCCTCTCTTGGAGAGCCATAGAAAACCATACAGCCCAGCCATGGAAAACGACCTTTCACTATAGGCGCGATGCAGGGAAGCTGAGTACAAACTCAGCAGCCACTGCTTCCGAAGGAAACACTTTCTCGTGGTCTGCCATGGCACCGCACTACCATGCGGTGCGGGTGGTGCGGGTACCCGTGTTTTACCGCGACCAGCGATAAGTGAGATTGTCTACCTGCAAACCTCAAATTGCGCTGGTGTTACCCGCACCCGCGCAGACCTCTATTAATTGACTTGTGCTGTCGTATCGCCAACTGTAGGATGGGACAAGCGAAAACTTGACCACATCATATCTCAAAAATAGTACTGCTCTTGCCCTAGAAACAAAGAGCAGTATCAACTAGTGCTAGGGAGGCGGTCCCACGGAACTGCCAATGCCAAACATCCCTCAGAAGCCTTCATTCGGATCAGGAGAATACCTATGGAGGTAGGCTGTTTTCTGAAAAGGTTTTATTGACAGCGATTACTTAAGTGTCACATATGAAAATCAATGCCGACTATACTATACACGAGGGTGCATGCCTATGCCTTGAAAACGACCTTTCCCCTTGTATTCCTTTCCCTTTCACGGCGCACGTTTGCAAGCACTGAAGTTATGCCATTCTTGCTAGAAAGTTGTTAACAGTTTCACCCGGGAGTTAGCAACCTCGACTATGTTGACACAAGTCCACGCAGACGAAAACGCTGTCTCACCCCTCATCAGCAACTGTCTTTCGAGGAACTGTTTCACCTCACTTCCAACACAGCCGACCAACATCATCACGGAGCACCAGTGCCTGGACTGTATGGTGTCCCTGCATCGGGCCTTCCAAAGAGCTTGTTCTGCAATGGCTGTGAACAGAACCCGAAGCTTGCCTTCTGTTGCACCGTACGATCTTGTCTGGAGCCCAGCAGGGAGCCGCAAGCGATATTTTCGAGATAGTATTGACCATACTCTGCGGGCCACAGGGCATTCACGGAAAACATGCACTGCGGGTTCTTCTTTTCGGCATCGCACGCGGGTGGATGTTCGAGAAACTCCCCAACGGCTGAGCCGATCCCGCGTTGGCAGTACATCCCAGGCAGTGCGCCATCGCAGATCTTGAACAGAACTTCGTAGCCGTAGCGGAGCGACGGCGCCCCAGCGGTATCCAAGACGGGGTTCGTCTTGAATGCGGGCCATGACAAGCATCTCTGATATTTTTGTTGGAGACGTTTCTTTGGCACCGACGTCTTCTAGGCTTTGTATTGTGGAGTAGTGACCTAGGATAACAGCGTAATGAGCAGCCGGAGTTTCCGCTTTAGAAGACATATTCAAGGAAGACCGAGGTAAGACAGCTCTGCAGGGGGGCCCTATCCAGTATGCCATTAGTCTTCCAGCCGAATGATCAAGTGCATCTGCTATACGCAACACCTGTCGCAGTGCTAGGGTTTTAGCCACTGTACGTATTTCGGATAAATCCCATTCACCACGCAAAGTTGGACAATGGAGATATTGGCGTGCGACGTAATGTGCCTTACCACTCCAGAAGAATTTGATGATGGCTGAATGCAGTGAACGAACAACAGAGCAAGGGGGTACGCTCACGTGTGAGAGGTGCCACAGTCGCGCCCGTGAAGACTCCTCGTATCAGGTATGCCTTCTCTCTGTAGGAGAGTGCGAACGTGTTCGCCTTGGCTATCTCTTTCTGTATTTCCAGGGTTGCTTGTGTCCAGTTTGACCGTGATAATCCCTTAGCTGTAAAGAGAACGCCTAAGATGCGAAGTGTAGGGCACACGGCAAAATCTAGTTGATTCAGGCTAAAACTACCTAACAAGAGGCGCTTGCTCATGTCTTTGTTCAAGCTTGCACCAGAATACAAAGTGTACTGATCAAACAAATCCAAGATGTGGATGAGTGAGTCCGGGTCGTGTAAGAAACATGTGATGTCATCAGCATAAGCTGTCACCTTCCAAGCACCAGAACCAGGGAGGTGCAACCTATTCACTCTGTTACATGAGATAATACTGCGAAGAAACGGGTCCAAGCTGATAACAAATAGCAGGGGTGACAGCGGGCAGCCTTGTCTAACACCGCGCTCTGTATGAAAGGTTCCACCAATGGCACTGCCGAACAGTAGAGTACTTGTCTGCCGGTTGTACGCAGTTTTGATCCACTGGGACAGCTCTGCCGGAAGTCCATACGCGTCAAGGAGGCAAAACAGGTAAGAATGCGCTACCCTGTCAAACGCCTTCGACTGATCCAGAGACAAAAGTGCTCCACTTGAACGACGATATTCTGTGTATTGTATCATGTCCCGAATGCCGGAGAGTGCTGTGTACATACTTCGACCTTGCACACTGCACACTTGGGCTGGATGTACAATGCTCTCCATCACACTGTTTACTCTTGCCGTCAGGATGGCCATGACGATCTTGTAGTCAGTATTCAGTAGAGAAATTGGGCGCCATGTTGACGAGTCACTGGGATTACTGTTGTCTTTAGGAATCATGACAACGTAACTGGCCATGAATTCGGGGTTCCATGAGGAGGTGGTTAGTAGCCACTGAACATATTCGTGGAAGTAATTGCGGAGTGCAGGCCAAAACATTTTGTAGAAGGCATTCGGTAACCCATCCGGTCCTGAAGAAGATCCGCTTTTCAGCTTCTTCACTGCGTTGTCAATTTCTGCTTTAGTCACAGAAGATATCAACAAGGAGCGTTCCTCGTTTGAGAGTTTGGGCAGGGACTGCATTACTTGGGCAGGGACCTCTGCAGTTGCCTCAGAGCAAAACTGTCGAAAAAAGAACTGTTGTAAAACTTGGCGGTCTGTTCTTGACTGAGCAATGTACTCAGCAGCTGTAGTTGTCTCCGGATCGATATAAATCGCCTGGAACGCAGGTAGCGCAAGGACCCTGGCCCTGCAACAGACCGAGACCGGAAAAATTCTAGTCGCGCTGCCATAGTGCTAGACTTCAAGAGAGCCATTCGTTCTGCCTCCAGGCAGTCAAGGTATGTCTTTGCTTTCGAACAGAGCACACTGGAACGTCGAGCTATGCGTATCTTCTTTGTCACAACAGTTAGTTGCTTGGTACGCTGGCGAGCCTTCGACCGACCCATTGCTGTGAAGAGGAGACGGAGATCTCTCTTGATCTTGGACCAACCGTCGAATGTCGTCTCTGTTCCAAGTAGTCTTTCAGACAAAAATTCGTTCACTGTCGTTATCGTATCTTCGTCGCATAAAGCAGCGAGAGACAATCTCCACGGTCGATGAATTCGCTCTGCTCTTTGAGGTACACGTAGCGTCATCACGACGGCTCGGTGATCTGGCACATACCTTCCACTTTGGGAAACCTCAAATACATCACACCTCCGCAGATAGCTTGTGTATTCTACTAGGGCTCACCTAGAGTCACTAAATAAGCTACGTAGCTTATTTAGTGACTCTAGGCTCACCAAAAAGGTGATAGAAAGCTGTGGTGAGTCAGAAGTCACGCACAAATAGACATGCGTAGATGATGGTGTGGGTACTGCAGTACCTTTGTAGCCTCTGTGGCCGACAGCATGCTGTCGGCCACAAAGGCTGACCTTCGATCTCGTTGCCGAATCAGAAGACTATGATACAGGCGTACAGAATTGTTCCTCGGGGTATCTTTCACCGGTTAATCAGTATCGATAGGTACGTCAGTACTTGAGGCCAATTATCGTGTTCTACTGTCGCACTTACGGAATCGCGTTGTTTGAACACCTCCCCGTTCCTCAATAGTTGCAGGAAAGAGTTAAGGTATATACCTTTTGTCTTAGGGCCCAGCTTTAGGGCCTGCTGGTGCATCTTTACACGGACACAAACCATCAGGAGAACAGCACGCGATGAGCGATCACGGACTAGAGTGGCAGATGTCAAATCCTCTTGAAGCAATACACATATAGGCGATTAAAATATCCTCATTGGTTCTCGAGTTGGTGCTTCAGCAACTGGGGACGCAACAGAGTCTGTGGTGCCTGATGCATTTTCTTCAACGCCGGATGGCACTCAACCCTGCAGGACCTGTATGTACTGTGACAGAGTGGGACATAAAGAAACTGGTAAGTGGTCTACTAACCAGACAGAAGAATAGTCACCTCCGCCATTAGCTGTCGGAGATTCAGTACCTGACAGGCAGCAGATACAGCTATGCGAAAGTGATATTCCTTCGAAGGAAACAATAGCTGCTGAGGTATCTTAATGTGAGGTAATAATCTTATCTTAATGAGGTATCTTAATCTGCTGATCTGAGCACGACAGTGTTGAAGTGTGGCAGTGCAGGATATAAAGAAACGGGTAAGTAGTCCAATAACCAGACAGAATACTGGTCAGCTGTTGCACCACCTGTTCGAGCTGCTGTCACAGAGGCAGTAGGGAGCGTCAAACAAAAGGGATATGTCTTAGAAACAATCAGCAGGAGGAGGGCACCGCCATGTGGTGGTCTGTAGACTACAGACGTTAAATATGACGGGATCAGGCCTGAAAAAATTGGTAAGCAGTACAGTAGCTACAACGAAGAAACGCAATCCGTGGCATCACGTGTTGGTGTCATCATTTGTTTAGAGGAGTGATTCTCAACCGGGGTTCCGCGGTACAAAGGGGTTTCGCGAGGTGGCGCTCGACGGCTATGCCACGATATCCCAGCGTTCAAAATCCATTTCAAAATCCGCAATAACAAAATCCCAAGTTACAATTTGAAAGCCCATATCTGCGAGGTCTGAGTATGAGAGTGTATCAAAATCGGGTATCACTATGGTAGTATCACTGAGCAATATGTGTCAGTTTCTTGTGTTTTCGATGTCGGTCGAACGATTAGGCTTCGTATGGTTGATGCGCAGGAGCAAGACAAAACGAAGCGACGTTGGTTAACTTACGGTTAGGTAACTTGGACTTTGTTTAGGTTGCCAAACTTTGCAAAGTTTGGAGACGACATTTTCCCGCGCTTGTTCGGGGCGGCGCCGGCATCACAATATACGCCGACGACCTCTGCATCTGGGCCTCCTCCACCCGTCGGGATGTAATCCAGCGTCGCTTGCAAGGTTCTCTGGACACTATCGTATCTTACCTCTCCGACCGTGGTCTTTCTATCTTACCCAGCAACACTGTTAATTGTCATGGCATCCACCCGCCGATCCTTCCGCAAACTCCCCCTCCGCGTTGACGGCCAACAGCTCGCCTTCGTACGTCATCACAAATACCTGGGCATAACCATTGACAGGGAGCTGACTTGGTCCAAGCGCGTCAAGGCCCTGTCTACCACGGCGACTACCATCGTGAACGTCCTCCGCCGCATCTCTGGTTCGTCCTGGGGCCCATCATACCCTGACCTTCGCCAGGTGCATACTTCACTCGTCCTAGGCCTCCTGCGTTACAGCTTACCGGTATTGCACGGTCTAAGTTCAACAACAGAGCGCGAGCTTTTGAACATCCAGGCGCGAAGTTTTCGAGTGTGCCTTGGTGTCCCCAAAACGACCGACACCTTCCTGGTCTTGGCTGAGGCGAAGGAGACGCCAGTCCACGTCCTACGCGACATGGAGACCCTGCGCTCTTGTGCGCGGTACCGCACACGACATGCGGCCCACTACATACGGGACATTCACCTACTGTATGAAAACTCAGCTTTCGGGGCTGCTGTTTGCAGACTGGCACAGTCTCTTCCGCCACCTCCGTCGCGCCTGCTATACGCCCCACCTTTGTGGACCTTCGTGCTGCCTCCGACGGACCTGCATATTCTCGACATGTCCCGCAAAAACGACACTCGTGTCCTCGCTGCGCGTCAGTTTGCTCTAGACCATTTGAACTCGGTCCACGGTCAGCGTAAAGCAATTTTCACGGATGGCTCGGTTGTGTACGGCGCGTCGTCTGCAGCTTTCTACATGCCTCACAGCGACACTGGGGAAAATGAAAATGGGGAGTAATTGCATTCCAGGGGACTAGAAGCTGCAATTACTCCCCATTTTACTCCTTTTTTTTCTTAGAGTGCGCCGGATACATCCCTTCGAAGCGGGCTTATGTGATCAACATCCAGCCCTCACAGCCATTTGTGGAAGACCGTGAGCACACACCCCTCAGGACCACCTGGGTACATGGTTTCGGTTTGGACAACAATAAACAACACTGTCGTATATCTGCCGTCGAAATCCGTAGAAATATTGCGAAAAGCAAATTATCAGCGATGGACGAAGAGATATTATGCAACGCGTACAGCGTCTAGGAATCGCTCCGTACGCAGCAGCTCCCAAAAGGCCACCGACAGAGACATTTTCTGACGAAAAAGAAGCTCAGAGACGAAAACATGCCCCGGTAACCATGCCGACAATCAACGGCTACGATAGACTTCCGGTAGGTTCTTGTGTCAACGATTAGATACGATTTTAGCTCCAGGTCAAATTAAAACATATTTCATGGCGAAGTTTGCAAGCTTGCTTGCAGATTTTGCAATTTGCTCGCAAAAGACCGTCCGGCCAATCGGCAACATCCCCTGTGTTTGACGTCACGGCCAGTCAGTTCGCCTCGCAGCCGGGTCTGGGCAACACCTCCTAGATAGCATCAGGCCTGCGCCCATGCGACACAGCGTCACACACGAAGGCCTGCTGTGGATGCTGCTATGACGTCAATGAAAGAGTGAACAAGAGAAATGCTCTTAGCAGATCGCTTACTTCTCGTAGGCATCCGTGAGTTGGGCGGTGCGCACGCCTTCTACTATCTAGGAGGTGTTGGTCTAGGAGTCGCCGTTCACGGCCGTGGTTAATATAGAATATTTTCGATATTTGAGCGATTTTCATCTTCATGTTTCTCAGGGTGAATGCTTTAGTTCAGAGGAACAAATTGAAAATGGTCGTATGCTTGTTTCATGGTCCTTTTAATCCCCGTTCAACCTCGTTCAGCCTCCGCATCCGACCGTGTCGCAGATAACGTCGTTGTCATCGGGATCGGCATACAGATCGCCGGACCAATGTGCCGTTGCAAACGCTCGTTGTAAAGTTAGAGCCAGCAAGTATTCTCATCATTGGCTGACTCAGCCGACAATCCAACAGCACCACGTAGGGCTCTTGTTCATCTTCTCTTGTGTTCCGAAAGCGTCGCAAGACCCTTTAAAGTCGGAGTGAGTTCGGAGAAACTTTGGAGCTACTCCGCATGCCTACGTGAACTTAAGCTTTACAAGTTACAATCAGCACCGCAATTACAAGAATCAGCTGTAATCCGCAATGCGTTATTGGAAAAGTACTGCCAAATAGCCCAATCAATATGGGAAAGCTCAAGCCGACATCTTGCGACGAAAGAATAAATACATGTACTTAAATAAATTATAATTAAAAATAAATAATTCGATGCTCGTACATCTAGTTGGCCTGACCCACTTCTAGAAATCGGCTTCCAAGGGTAGGTCCCTTCACGTCCTGCTGGCACGATCACGGTCCTGCAACACGATTCCCCACAACCCCCCAACATAATAATTGAGAACCTCTGATTTAGAGGCATTTAGAGAGGGGCACAACAGGAATATTTCTTCCCAAATTGCATAATCGACATGCTGAAGAAGCCTTCATATGCTAGTGGGAGTCAACTGTGACATTGCAGGACATACCAAAATTCGTGAGAAGGCCAGTGACCAGAAACAAGACTAGTAAGCTGTGGCATTGCCTGGTAGTCCTTCAGACATGGCTGTACACTCAGGAGAGCGGGAAACCTGCTACGTCAACCAAAAGATTGATCGCTGGCTCAAGAAGCGCTATATGGTGTTGTACTGTGCGGGACAAAAGTTTACGGAACAGGCTCCGGAGCATTCCTTCCTCAGAGTGACACGGCTAGCAGCGGATAATACCGTACGGACTTGCAAATAGGTGACTGGGTTACCCAAGCACATGTCTGTAAGTCCGTACGGTCCCATTCACTGCTAGCATGCCACACTGAGGAAGGAACGCGCTGGAGCGTGTTCCGTAAACTTTTGACCAGGGAGGCTAAGTTCGTTCAGTGTAGAGATAACTTGATGCATCGAGATAAGTATTCGGAAGGAGCCTATTGGACAGTGCTGCGCGCGGTGCTGCCCGCTGTCCAATAGACGCGTTCCGATTGCTATTCTCGACGCAACAAGTTATCTCTACACTGAAAGAAACGTAGCCTCCCACCACTGCACCATAATGCACGTTACCGTACATGTCGCATTTATTGCACTTGCAAGTTGAGAAGGAAAAAAATAAAAGTAACGATAGGCAACCATGACCACCTCTTCTTTCCTGTTCCTAGCAACGAGGTGGACAACTGACTACAGGCTATTCGCGGCTCCAACTGGTTGTTCGCACCTAGCGGACCTCAGTAGAAGAACTCAATTAATAGCAATGACAGCAGCTGGCCCATATGTATCGCGGTGAGCCGAAATTATGTCGAAACTCCCCTTCGTATGCGATGGAGTTTCTCGGCTTACAGAACTCAAGTAGCAACGGGCACTGCCCAGTTCTGCAGTGCTAAAATGGTGCAAAGAAGAACATTCCATGCCGAGATGGCAAAGAGAAAAATGATACTGCCCCAATAGCGGCATGAACGAAAACAACGACGGGAGCGCCTCGAATAGACGGGTCATTCTCAAGAACAGAACACCAACGTTAGCAGACACGAATGCTAACAGACAGCATATAGAGTGTCCCAGAAAACGTGTCATTAAATTATAATAAAAAAATACGCCACCTAGAACCACAGTGTCAACGGCATTTGTTCTTACTAGGATTTTGCCACCTCCTGATGTGAGTGTCATCTAACTTAAGTTTTATTATGTCAGTATTTACGAACTGAACTCGGAAATTTGCCTAGTAAAGTTCGCTTTTTTACCCCACCAATTTGAAGCGTGCGCAGAATTTACTAAAGTTCATGGTAATTGACACGGATATTGAGGAGATTGTCCCATTGGAAAAAATAGCCGAACAATGCGTTTCGGAGTGCCCACAACCAAGCGCTCGACCACTTTTTGCGCGCCCTCGATCTCAGTTCAACGAAAGGAGGTTGCTAAAACCAGCCGTGTATGTTCCGTGGCGCCATCAAGGTCACAAACACCACACGCATGCGCATAGGCAATTAGGAAAGAGGCACATCAAGCGCAATCATCGCAAACTAACAAACAGCCCGGGAATCTGGTAAAACGCGTTTCGATAATACAGTAGAGGACGTGTGTAACGTAGCCGTCGACAAAGTGTATTTACTGAAGCTACTGAACCTACCTACGCAGTAGTCTCTGTCTGGCTCCAGATTCGCTTCTTGTCTCCGATCTCGTCTACTCCTCATTACAGTCCTCACGGATTCCGCTTCCTCATTCTCTGCTACGAGGCAGATCTCGAAACCCCATTCCCATCACAATATGCTACTCCATGTTTAATGGCATAAAAGTGCATTACGCTGTGTATAGGATAAATCTCGATGGAATCGATGGCGAAATAATGAAGTACGGGGGAAGTACGGGGGGGGGGGGATCAATGTCGAAATAAAGAAGTATATACGGGGGTACGGCTGTTTTCAAGCTGCTTGATCAGCTTTTTCAGCTGTATTCCTTTTTTACTTTGGGAACAAACTGGAGAAATGAAAAAAAAAAGTACACTTTTTCTTACTTGATACATACAATACACAAGTGGCACTATCACTACCTACCTCTGGTCCATAACAATCGTGGCGCCTATACACCAAGTCGGTCTCTTCTCCCTTCGATGCTTTACGAGGTAGGCTTTCTATACTGAGTATCATATAAACGTTTTTATTGAATAACTTTTATTAAAATAGTTCCATAAGTTATCAAAATGATAACACACTGTAGATCAACATGCTTTTCAACAAACCATCTCAACCTGGCAGACTTATGCGGCTCATGTGAGACTGAAGTCAAAACCTCCAAAACGCAGTGTAGATTTCTAAACCACGTAATAATTCCTCATATCAAGAACACTTTTCTCTTTCGTGGCCGTATACTACAAGGGAACGAAGCGACATTAGGAAATATGGCACTTCCAAAGTATGTTACAGGAAAAGTCAGCAACACAAACCGGATTGATTCATCCATAACCGCCCCGTTACGCGCATTGAGCATGAAATATTACGAAGGTACTTTCCTGAAACTTCGCTACTCCAGAAGCAAAACTACTTTTTTTTTTCCTACAGCCTGAAAGACTACAAAACGAAATGAAGTGACTTTCTTCAACAAATAACGAAATACCATGTGGAGCACACTACGCGAACCCTAGAATAAAAAGTATAGCAAGTGGTACAGTGACTAAGAATGACATGACGATGACATGGTTATTCATTCCCTGTACAACTGTTACATGTTACTTGATTAGACATTCACTAAATGGTGTCGTGAACAACCCAGTGTTCTGTTCCAGACTTGTTCACGTTTAACTTGGTACCTTCCGTCACTCGGCGCTATGTTACATACAAAAATAACACGGACACACTATAGGTAGATAACTTAAGGTTATTCCTTCTCGATAATGAGATGAGCAAAGTCCATGTACACAGGGTCGTCTGTCAGGGATGTCGACATGCGATGCCCTCAAAAAGCGTACAAGAGCGGTGGTGGCGCCCTTGTTCCATTCTCATGTGTTCCCATTTGAAGGGGGATGGGCGGGGACAGCTAATGACGTAGCTCACACAATTCATACAAATGTATACCAAGTCCCTCATTTGGCAATTCAATGCCGTATATGCATGAGGCGTAGCAAACCAAAGGAGTTTGGATACAGATTTGTCTCGGTATACTCATGATCGTATAGCTCTCGCGTATTCACAGGCTAAAATACACCAACAAAATTTCTCGAACATAGTACAAACATCAAGCTGAAAGATGAGGCCTCCTCCCAGAGGCTAAAGGTATGTGCAATACACGTTACGTATGTACAATACGTTAATGTTTTCTCCGCCATTCCCTCTGTGGAACATATTGCGTGGTTTATCAACTGCTTGAAGCACAAATGCAGAACATGGTATACAATATATGGTGCTTGTAGGTCCCGACCAAAGATTACGGAACACGCGAGCTGAGTACGTTTTCTCCGGTGCGCCACCCTAGCTGCAGGCGGAAGCCGGCGAGTACGGGCGAGTTCACTCCTTCGGAGGGGCGAAGAATGTGCTGCTACGACACACTGTGGTGGTTTCGGTATTGCTTCTGTTGAACGTGCCCGAGAAGTGGGTCGGATTTCACTGCAGTGCTGTCCTAACACCACGTGACTGAAAGATTGTATATGTAAAGTGCCTCGATATTTAATGTGATCGTCCCGTAACGGTTCAATTGTGCAAAAGATACATCTTGTTTCTTTCGCCTGTCACCGCGTCGCTGCTTTCCAATAAAAGCAATCACCAAGTGTTTCCACATGACTAATCCTTGTTATCCCAATGATAGCGGCGAGCTGCCAGCCTTCACAATCGTACAATCACGTGGTGTTGGAGAACACTGCAGGGAAATCCAACCCACTTCGCGGGCATGTGCATTCAAGAGAAGCAATACCGAAACTACCGCAGTTTGTCGCTAGCAGCACACTCATCCGCTCCTCCGAAGCAGTGAACTCTCCCAACTCGCCCGCTTCCGCCTGCCGATAGGGTGTCGCACCGGAGAACAAGTACGCAGCTCGCGTGTTCCATAAACTTTTATCGGGACCTGCAGGATATATGAGAGAGGGAAAGAAGTTCAGTCATTCTGGCCCTGCACTAGGTTTGTGAATTTATACGTCGTTCTGTGCTTTTGATGATAGCTCACTATGTCTTGTCAGTTATTACGTGTAAAATACTGAAAAAGTGCACGTTGGCGTTGGAGAAAACCGTAGCAAGGTATTGTTAACGTAACGGATAAATAGGGCATATGGGTGATGAAATTGTTGTTGTTTGTGAGGCAGTGAACGCCTTCAAGCCCACTGCCACTTGCGGTGCCGTCAGCGATGCCAATCTAGTCTCTTCACTGGGCGTCACTGTTTTTCACTGTTTTTTTTTTTTTGCAATATGGTTTTGAAATACAAGGTTAGGATTTTATGGCCCAAGCTTATCGGTGAGGTTTTTCTTCGAATATCGGTGACTCCTACACTGACGCATCTCCCTTTCCTGCTAAACAGCATTCGAGAGCGTCTGTGTGGTTCGGGCACCGCGAGAGGGGACGCACCTGTACGCACGAATAAAAACTGTCGTGGTACGCCTATTATACACACAAAAGGGGAGCGTTGACAACGCAGCTGTATCTACAGCGTTGGCAGCATTAATATTTTGACGCCAATGTACATGTCACATTACCGATGGTTGTGTCCCTGTTGCTGCGCGCTTCCGGAAAATGAGCTAATTTTCTTGATCGTCATCTTCCTTACCTGCCGAGTAGAGTTGGACCAACTAATTTACTACGTATTGGTAGGTGAAAACAACACCCAAGTAGAGTATCAGGAACAGCTGAAAAAGCGAAAGGTGCTTATAAGTCTTATAGGTCTCTTATAGGTCTTACAGGTCTTGTCAGTCTGTAACATGGGCGTTCTTTCCTTTCAAGCACCGTGTACCGATGTCGTAACAACTCTGAGCAGTGCTGACAAAGGGAAGGAACGGACAAATGCGTCCTCCCTGTTAGCATTCGACAATTCCCCTTTGAAAAAAAAAATTACCTGTAGTGCTCGTTAGGAAATGTGTTCCCATGCCATTGCTCTGATTAGACATAGGCATATGTCACATTACCGATGGTCGTTTGGTCACCAAGTGAAATAAATTTTCTATTCAGCATATGTCAATGAGGCTATTGGCGCCTACATTTGATAAGATGAAAGACCAGCAATTGAAACAATCGGAGGAAGAGTAGTCTACAAAGACACCGAAATGTTTCGTAATTCCAAGAAGAGTGCTTCTGAAAAATAAGAAATTGTACAATTCCGATGAAGTGTGACCATGCTAAGCAGTCATAATATCCTCGCCTGTATTTAAACCTTTCCTTCTTTTCGTCACTCTACCAGTTAACGAGGGAGGCAAGGAAGATGATTCATGAGGCAAACGCAGTTCAACGTGATACAAATTAACACCGTTTAGCTAGCTCTGGCTTCAGTGCGCCTTTGTAGAAGTATTAATAGCTGACTATAGAGCTGTGCTCCCCAGCTTCCGTTATTTAACGTAAAGCGAGTAAAAATTAAAAATAAAGCCAAATATCAATATTCCCTAGTTCTGCAGCACGCAAAAACGATTTATTGTTTCCCTAGTAAAGCTTCCTCTATCAGGGAAACAATGTCAGTGTAAGGCAGCGATTTATAAACAGAATGTGAGGCTCTGTTTTCACAGGAAAATCTGATGTGAGGTTTCATGCAGGGATAGGGTTTAATCAAATGGTTCATCTGTAGAACAAACCGCAGATGCCTTAGGGACGGTCGAATATTCGACCCTCCAGAGCGAAATGTGTTTGCCATAAATAATAGACACTTATTTGTGAATATGTAGCAGCCCACTTTCGCCAGCGCGTGGCCAAAAGTGAGCATGGCATTACCATACTGAGAGTTCCTCGCATCGCTAATCAGAGCAAAAGTACGGAAACGCGCTTTTATTTATGTTTTACGAACGCAACGCATGCACGAACTAGTGATATATATCATAAATACTTTTCCGCCGTGTTCCGCATAATAAATATACCGCAACGCAAAAGCACTCAGTGCACTGGAACTGCGCCCATAACACGGAAACGCACGATAAATTGAGTATAATAATTAACTTCGAAACTGAATGGCCCACAAATGTAGTACTATCTGGAAGGGGTGGCAAATAACAATGATACGGAGGTAGCTTAAGAAGAGCACGAGTTTGGCTCAGGGAAATACTCTTGTTGCTCTCGCTCACGAAATTGCCCAGAGTGCGCACTCGGTGCATGGAGCGCAGCAGCAAACACAAAGCTAAAACTTAAATTTCCTACTATTGTAACGGCACCGGACCGCTCCACAAGACGTGGCAGCTGTCCAGATGAGCGAACACATGTGTGATCCTCCCTTGTGTAACCAGGTGTCCGAAACCGTGTATGGCGAGTTACTCTTACATATCACATGAATCTTAAAAGCTACCACTGACGCCGGTAACGTCAAAAGGGTCTCTAATCTATCGTACTGAAGGTACTTTGAAGGCTCCGGGAAACACACGAAGCACCATACCGAGGCGGCCAGCCAACGCCTTCTAAGAGAGATATTCTGGGATGAGGGAGAGAATGATGGGTGTGGTGGATGTGGTGGATGTTCCTCTGGCTTAGAAGTCGGACTGGAAAGACGGCACAGTTGCGATGCGGTAGTCGCCCCCGTTGCTTTCCAGTTCCAGAGGCTTATCGCTTTTCGCAGGCATTGTGGAGCTCCGGCACGAGATGGCAAATTTCAGCTGCTTCAGCATTTCTTTGCACAAGGAGCCCTGAAGAGGACGACAGATGTAAATACGCTGGCACAATGATACATTTCAAACCTCGACCATCCAACAAACATCCTACTGACTGTGGCCTGTCATATACACGCCATTTGACAAGTAAGGTAGTGCGAGTTGACAAGTTGTCGTTCAAAACCTTAATAGAATTAAGTACAAAGCAACCAGGTCACATTGCCTGTGTCTGCTTTGCACGTCAGCGGTTGATATCAACAACCGCTAATTCAAGTCAATTTTTCCGCGTGTAAATAATGCGCAAAGGCCAACTGTGATATCAGGGGTTAAAACCTCTGAGACTGCCTTGTCTGCAGCAACAAAACACTCAAAAACTTGAAAGAAGTGTGTTCAGGCATCATTTTGGGTGTCCCATGAATGTCATGTCACAGTATGTTACACGTCACACATTAGCAGAGTTTAACGTTACTTTCACGCATGTAATTTATGAGCTGGCAATCTTAAGATCATAAAAACCAAATAGGATTAAAAACTGAGATAGATGCAGCTACGAGCCGATGTCAACCTTCTCAAAAACCACTTCATATACGCTACCCTTTTTATGTTTGTATGTAGGACAGCGAAAGTACAGCGGCTATTTACCTGTCACCGCAACAACCTTACCCCATTATCAATCTCTATCGCTGAAACTGCTTTATCGCAGGAGCTTCTGGTCTCCAGCGGTAGGGGGACGTGAGGCACAGTGAGGTATGGGGCAGAGTGTTACATTGCCGATATCTGCCTCAATCGGGAACCTTAAAAAAGCGAAAATGTAACAGTGTCCGTCAAACAGTGCGACATCGTCATCGGTTCACGCAAATCAGCAAGCAATCGGCAATCGGTAGGCAAATCGTATTGGCGGACGTATTTCGACGTGGAAAAAATATTTTGATGACATTTCTTCGTGGAATATAGCAATAGTGACTTGTATCCTATGCGTTATTACTCTAGTACATGAAAGCGGAATCACTCACAATTCGAATCCAAAGACGGCATGTTGTTTGCTCGCGCTCAGCCACGTGCTGATACGCGCATCTCAATAGATGTGTGATGGGGCACTGTGTTACGGGAGCACGGGCACACTGAAGCGGTGACCTCCAGGGTGTTGAATAGTACGGCCTATACATGAAGTCATGTTGCTGGCAGGAGCGAATGCCGCGGGGGGAAAAGAAGTTCGTTTTCTGAGGCAGAGCAAACGCCTGCTACACGTTCGAAGTTGCCTTTGCATCAATTAATTCGTTGTATGCTCGTGGTATCATGCTCCCCCACTGGTTGTAACACTCTGCCCGAGCCTAGGGCACACAGTTATAAGAGTTCGCTGTCTATATTTTCGCAGTTTGTCGGAATATCTCTTCTTCGTAGTGCCCTATTTAAAGGCAGCTTCGTGCTGCTTTTTGGCCGCCCATGACATGTATTCTTGTATTTAAAGGAACTGTAAAGCAGCAGAGAAGCAAGATATGATGGCGACGTGTCTTGAGACTCTGTTGCCTGTAAATCCCATATACGGAACCGTACGACCGACAACGCTCTCTAAATATTTTTAATTTTTCATAAAAATATCCGGCGTAGTACAGTGGCGCGACGCCTGGTGTCGAACAACCCCCTTTGCAGCGGGCAACACTGTCCAGTATGTATTATGTATGCAGCACTATTTGTCACGATTTTGTTCTTTTGTTGGCTATATTATTTCGTATCATATTTCCGTAGGAGTGCAGAAACCCCTGTTTAGTGTGCTTTTGCGAAAAAAAAAAATGAAAAAAATGCAGCGCTGTTCGACGGAAGCGCCACCTGAACCAAGTGTGGAGAAATCACAGAATGATCGACATAACGGAAAGCAATGGTTCTGAGGATGACGCACACAGTGCACAAATCCCGACGCTGTCTGGCCTTTTTAACGACTTCCACATTTCAACTGTTCATTATTTGTAAAACCCCGAGACTAGGTAACACAAAGGGACAGGCACAACACGAAGTTTGTTTATCCGCTTTATGTGGCTCGTTGTGTGGATTGCAGGGGCGGATTCTGTAGTGGGTTGTTTGGTCGGGCCCAGTGTTATACGCGTGCAATGTGGTTGCCGCAGTACTCGGCAGAGAGTACGGATCTCTTCCGAATACTATTACAGTGTTGCCCGTAATCTTTAATTTTAATTTTCTAATTAACTGCACCGCCTATTGGAATGAAATTTGCGCCGTTTTCATACTCATGGCTTGGACTATCGAATAGCCACGCTAAATTAAATTGGACCTCTGGCGCTTTACAGTGCCCTTAATGACGAAATAAATTATATCAAATGATATCACAAAATAACGTTTACTTTGTATGACCCGTATAAAAATGATTTGTTCTAGCCAGTGGAGTTAAAAATGTAAAGTTTTCTTTCCTGTGGCAAAATACAAAAAAAAGTCGACCTTTTTCGTCTGACTATGCCTCACGTTACCCTAACGCGCTGCACCGTCGAACCTGCTCTTCATGCCATCTATGATACGTGGTACCCCACCGATTACTTATAGAGTAGTAGCTTGTGACTTCGAAAATCGACCTCAGACACCAATATTCCTGGATTTTTGTAATAGCCAGCGTGGTCGACAGCCACTCTTACTGTGTACTTACTTACAATACCGTGTACTACCAGCAACGAGATGCACTGTTTCTATCATCGTGTACTACAGTTCTATAGAACCGAGCTTTTCGATACATCTGACTGACCTGCTGTGTTGGCATTTGTTCTATGATGGTGTTACGCCAACCTCCCAGCTGTGCTACTCGCAAAGTCATTGTGACGGCTCACGGACGAGGTCAACGTCTGTTCAGCTGACACGTGCTACGCACCCTGATTGTGAGTTCTACAGGGTGTCTCACGTAACGTGTCAAAAAATTATATTTAAAAATCTGCACGTCGGAAAATTATGGGGTCAACGGTATTCGCCTTCAGAGAGTTTTTGCCATTGTGTGAGAACACTTTTATGAATTTTTCGCCATGGGAAATTTAATTCTCCGAATTAAAGTCCGGAAATTACCTAGTCAACCTAACATTTTTTCGACAGATTCGGGAAGCACGGGTCGGGTTTTGCCCACCACGGAAAAATTCATTTCGTGGTACAAAAGTAAGGAGCGGAAAAAAAATTGGGAAAATAACCCATTTCGGGCCTCGCAAATTGCCGCTTGCCTTTCGCATCCCGTCAGAGCGCTCCGGGAAGCGATGCAGTCGCCCCGCCCCTTCGCCTTCGACCCTTCATATCATGCAGGTTGGCGAGCCGTATCACTAAAGCAAACGATAAAAAAAGAAAAAAAAAGCGAAGCGTAGAACAACAAAAGAAGATAAACGCAATCACCAAGTGAACCTGTCGCTGAAAACATGAGGGCGTTGGGAGGGGAATTAAAGGGGCGGGGCGACTGTTTTTCATGCGTCGCTTCCCGGAGCGCTCTGACGGGATGCGAAAGGCGAGCGGCATTTTGCGCGGCCCGAAACGGGATATTTTCCAATTTTTTTCCGCTCCTTACTTTTGTACCACGAAATTAATTTTTTCCGTGGTGGGCTAAACTCGACACGTGCTTCCCGAATCTGTCGAAAAAATGTTAGGTTGACTAGGCAATTTCCGGACTTTAATTCGAAAAATGAAGTTTCCCACGGCGAAAAATTCGTAAAAGTGTTCTCACACGATGGCAAAAACTCTCTGTAGGGGAATACCGTTGACCCCATAATTTTCCGACGTGTAGATTTTTAAATATAATTTTTGATAGGTTACGTGAGACACCCTGTATATGCAAAGGGTAGAGATGCTCCCCAGCGCATCCTGCCCTCTGGGACATTCCCTCATCGTCATCAGGACTCGTGTAGGGGACGCAGTCTCATCTACATTATCAACTTAGCTCTTCGCACCCCATGCTTTTGCCCGGCATTACAGGCCCTGGAAGTGCCTCGAATCATACCCGCGATTCTGTAACCTCGCTTCATCCCATCACCCTGCTACGTGGCAATCCATTTTGTCCCGACAGGGGTGGCAGCTGTGGAGATTCCGTACTTCATATAGTATACGTTGGTTTCGGCGCAATATCACTGGCCGCGGCCATGACGCCCCAACACTTCTGTAATGGCGACTGGATGACGTCAGGTAAGATAGCTCCTCTCGAGGAAACTGCCGTATTAGTTGCGGCGCCTATCAGTGGGCGCGGCTATGACGCCCCACACTGCCGTATTGGTTGCGGCGCATATCACAGGGCGCGGGCATGACGCCACCACACTGCTGTAATGGCGATCGGGTGACGTCATGCAAGGTGGCTGCTCTCCAGGAAACTGCCGTAGTAACAAGGAAGATCCACGAGCAAAACTAAAATTTTAAATAAGGCGATGACGAGAACACTCTAGTGATTGTGACGAATACTTAAAGACGACATGCCACTGCACTCTTAGAAATGAACTTCACCACATAGCACGCTCCTAGCCAACCATCATCCCGAATGACAACGTTCTCGCCCCTGATTTGTTGAAAACGGAAGGAGGAGCCTATTTTGTGCCGTGCATAATGGCACAAAATAGGCTCCTCCTCCCGTTATCAACAAATCTAGAGCGATAACGTTGTCATTCGGGGTGATGGTTGGCTAGGAGCGTGCTATGTGGTGAAGTTCATTTTTAAGAGCGTGGTTACCTATACTGTCTGCACAAAGGTTTTGACATAATTCGTGTCTACTTTAGCCGTGTGCTCTTCCCTTCGTTGGGCGCCCTGTATGCCGCTGTTACTTACTGAGCCTTCCCTCGACGACTTCCTAGCCTTGTAGAGGAACTCCATAATTGCCACGACAGACGCTAGCCCTAGACCTCCTAGTAGGACGACGAACACACCACCCACGTTGGCCAGGCTCAGTTCCGTTACGGCTGAAGATTTTTTAGAGTCATCTGCGCACTTTCCGCCGCCTTTTCTCTCTTTCCACCATTTTTCTTTGAAGCTATGAAGTTTCCCAGCTTCTTGGAGTTTTAGAATTCCACTTGACAGAATTTGACGGTATGGAGATTCTGAAACGGATAGATATAGGACGATGAGGTCACGCGGCAATAAGGTAAGCTGTTCCATCACTCCTGGGATACTTCACTTCAATAATGTGTGAGAAAATATGCTTCTTTATTGTTCCAACGAAACGTGATAACATGATGTTTCAATTGCTTCACATTGCGAGGCATGATCACTCATAATCACTAGCAACGCCAGAGCGGTCGGTCTCTCTGTCACACGGGCGGTCTTCACTGGTTATTGAAACCAACGGCCATTGAACATGCGCATAGCGCCATCTAGCGTGTAACATGTCAACTTCTCAAGCAGCATTGGATCCAATGCTCCCTGGCAGGTTGCCACATTGCACGCTTGCGCGCATGTGCAATGGCCGTTGGTTCCAATGACCATTGAAGACTGCCCGTGTGACAGGAGTGTAGTTCTGCCCACCTCAACGTTCTTTAACGTGAACTGTAATTTCAGCGCTTGGGTGTTTGGCGTACCTCACCGACGGTTCTGAACAGTTTGTACCATGCCACCAAATCGCTCGAGTCCTCTACCAGGTTTGATCCCGCAACCTTGTAATCAGTAAGCAACGTAAAAATTGAAGCCAACGTATCACCTTGAACTATATTCATATCACCTGTGTTGCGCATTGTAGTAATAAAACTGAAATTGCAAAAAAAAAAAAACAAGAAAAAAAAAAGTAAGTGCTTCCATAGCAGGCGATGGGGGAAGCGGGAACCATTATGGATGCAGTAGACCGTGTTCTTAGAACAGAACGAAGTACCGTGCAATCATTACTGCAATGCTACAGGACCGTATAGCACGTTTTCATTGGTGAAGCCCTGCTTTGTAACTGCTCTGATAAGATTTAAAAGGGTTCTCACTTTTTTTCGTGACAATTCCATATCCTTTGTTGTCTAGAAGTCCACCAATCTGTGTCAGGTTGCAGTTCCTTTCAATGATGTACTCGATGGAAGCAGATTCCATTAGATACGCATAGTCACCCGCCATGACCTTGTCGACACCTTCGTCATTTGATGCCACGTATACTTCTTCGTGACTCAGCATGTACTTATGCATCTTTCTGTATGTGGGGATCTTAGATTCCTGAAATTATAATAGAACATCGTAAAGCAGAATATAGATAATCTGTGGTGCTGTTTATTGTCCTTTCGCGGGGTAAGTCCATTGTAGAACTTACGGCGAAGAAAGAACGTGTGCTCCCAGATTTGAGGCAACCATACTTTATGGAGGTCTGCTTCGCTAAGTCCTCCGCATTCTCAATGGGGTAGTTTGTTTTCTCTACCGTCAGGAAAGCAGCCAAGTTGGCGGTGTAGGATGATATCATGATGAGCGTGAAGAAATACCAAATACCAGCTACCGTTCTTGTTGACATAGCTCTGGAAGATAAGAATAAGTACCTTACAAAGCAACTGCTTCCTGGTTCGCTGTGCATTAACGCATTTTCTTGATTAGACAAAATCAATCATTATAATTGACTAACTGTAAGAACAGTGAAGCATCAAGCAAGCGCCCCCCACTACATTTTCCTGTACAACCATCCTGATATTTACTTCCGAAATGACTGTATGTCCTCAATTTTTCCAGTTGAAATGCATCTAGGGTCGGAACTCAAACTTCTATGATTTAACCATGCAAGCAGCCGGTCCCAATCTTGCAACATTATCGAGGGAGGGGCTCAGGGACACTTGCTCGGCACTAAACGGTAATTTATGTATTATGGCTACAGCATAACATCTGCAGAATTATGATTACAGGGGCCAAGTTCAAAGTACCACCTAGTATACAATATAGAGGTAGTGCTCTGTGTGGCCTACACACATCATGCTATAAAGAGCCGCCGACGTAACTTTGGGTTCCCGAGAAATGACGAACGGCAGGTAAACCTCAAATGAACTTACTTAGGAGCAAGGTCGGAGCCTTGCTGCATGAGGGATCCAATGGTGAACCATAACGAATTTAGAAGACTGAAGTTGTTCTCAAGCACCTGGTCCTGCTGGCGGCATGGGTGAGGGTTGTCCCATTCGTAGGGACTCAGACGGCCTACCAGGAACAGTACCACGGAAACGCCGACGTAAGCGCCAACCACATACGCCCAGACCTCCATGCTGAAGGGCCATAGAAAACTGAAGAGTGTTGTCACTTTCTCTGTGGGCTTCTTGAACAAGATGCTGATACCCGTGTTCATAAAAGGCATGGTAAAATCTACGGCCACTTCACGTTTTGATGTGATGGTCAGGTCTGCAATCGCCAGGTCAGCTTTCTGGAATAGTAAAAGAACCGCCAATGGGTTAGACAATAACACTGCACAACACAGCTCAGAGTGAAAAGTCCGACGTGGTATTTATGCGACAGTGAAGTAACCCAGAATAGGTTATTACACGAATTGGATATGGCTAGATTAGATGGGTGGTGCGACGAAATGAACAGGCCGCAACAGATGTAACAGATGTAATGTAATGAACAGCCCCCAACAGAGTTCGCATAATCGCCATGCGTCTTGTTGTTGTGGCATTACGTCAAGAGGAACGGTATAGTTGTGGTCGGCAACAGTATCGTTATCGTTCTGAGTGTTCTATCTTGTAATTTAATAGAGAATGTATTCAATCAATAGCAATTACTTAGGTGTACGCGGGGTCTCATTATCTCGCACCAGGCGCAGGCGTCCCTCTAACTTCCCCCTCCACTAGCTCTCAACTCTGCTTCCTTTGGGCTCGCTTTCCTAAATATGCTAATGCCATTGGACACATGATCGGCAACGTGACGGCTCACAAGATGCACGACCAGCTCCCGGCTCAGTGGTTAGAGCACTGGCTCAGTGGTTAGCGTGCTGGCCATGTCACGTCGAGACTGGGAGGTACCCGGGTTCGAATTCCGGTGCCGGCTGTGCTGTGTGTGGTTTTTCCTGGGTTTTCCTCAGACGCTTTCAGACATATGTCGGCACAGTTCCCTTAGAAGTCGGTCCAGGACGCACATCCCCCCAGGGCGTCAGTCTTGACGTTGCCCACCTCTGTGATGCCGCCAACGGCGAGCCCTTCCACCAGCACCACCACGACCACAAGATGCACGTCTACGGAGAGCTCACTTGGTGCGTGTTTTCATTCAGTCCCAGGCTAGCCTTCGTAGCGTGAAACGCGAGAGGCTCGTTCATTTCGCAAGATCACGTTCAATTAAAGCTATTAAAGCCTAGGCGGAACGCGTTCTTTGACAATGCGAAAAGATTCTGCGGCAGCGGCTTCTACTACAGATGGCAACATGGTAAGAGAGCCCGGAAAGCCAGCACTAGATACGCAGAGAATGCACCCTGCACACTTTGGCTCTATACTGACTTTGTATAAAGTAGAAGGAGCCCCGAAATATGTGTCTCTTTCTGTTCTTTTCTCTTTTTTTTTTTTCCTTCCGACAGTTAAGGGCCGAGAGGACGTGCTAGTCTTCCGCATCAAGACTGCGCGGCAACTCTTTAACTGTTAAAGAGTTGTTAAAATATGTGGACAAAAACACTCAATTCAGACAAACACCTGTCCCACGTAGTGACAGAAGGTTTCGTTTTTTTATTGTTTTTTTTTAATATTTACTTCTTGTGTACTCTACGAATGGAATTCAATAGTAGTGACTAAAACACTTACCCCGCTCACGACTTCGCCAATCATGCCGTTCCATTCCCCGGCTTCGTTCTGTAAACCGTAAGCGCTGTCTTTCACTTGTTGAATCTCATAGTTGAAGTTGAGCTGATGGGACAGCTCCTGCATGAGGTCAACGCAATAGCCTTCATACCGATCGTTTCCCACTAGATCCTTCGCTGATTCTTTAAGCATCATGTAGGGGGGAGTCTGAAAGGAATACGAAATTAAGAAGGAGTCACTTCCCTAATCGACGTTATTAGATTAAGCAAGGACTGCGGCTCAGACGCACAGGACCGTGCGTTGGACGTTGCACAGGACCCAACCTGTCTCCGACAGGTCCCGCGTCGGTTTATTGTAAACCCGAAAGTTAGTCTTTGAAGCCGCGAAAAAAAAGGATCCGTTGGAGGTACAAAGTTGCAATCAACGGGTTTCGTGTTGTTGTATCGCACGCTACAACTTTCTCATTGGCATTTTTGCTCTAATTCTTATAATTAAAAATGGCTAATTAATTTCAATTAATTAATTAATTACAAAACAAAAATAGTCTGGGCATCCTCACACCACTGGTAATACTATGCAGTCCGTCTTTTTGGAGCGCAATCAAACATGTTTTTCAAGTTTGGCTCATTTTTCCTGAAACACCCTGTATGTCTACGTCCGAACGAGTGAGAAGAGGCACTAAGGGATAAATGAGGTGGCATTTAACGTCGCTCGAAATCCTGCCTCATCTGTCAAGCAGTCCACCAGGCGTCACAGCGCAATATATTTTCGCTCTGCGGTGCGTTATAGCTGTATAATCGAATTTATAAAAAAAGAAAAAACAGGAGGAGAAAGCAGCCGCAGACGGCCGACACGGTGCTCGCGTGACGTGTTGGAGGCTCCGTGCCTCGTTTCTTTGTTGTTTTTTTTCCTTCGCAGCTCACGCGACGCTTATACATGCTTGAGCTTGACGTATGCTACTCCCCTCACGTGACCAGTGATGTACAGCGGCACAGCTCAGGCATGTATAAGCGGCGCGTGAGCTGCGAAGAAAAAACAAAGAAACAGGGCACGGAGCCGCTGTACGTCACTGGTCACGTGAGGGGGAGTAGCATACGTCACGACGTCCTCCCGTTCTGCGATGCGCTTTTTTCACGAGAGGAGAATTTTTCAAAGGTGGAGGGGAACACAGCCCTCGCGCTCGCTCTGTAGACGCTACATAAACTCATACCTGCGCCCATCGTCCTTTCGCAGGAACTCATTTTAATTGTTGGAAAACGCACGCACACACACACACACACAAAATCGGGGTATCCTCAGTGCTCCTCTAAGCAGGCCGTCTGTATCTAGGTGGCGTTGTCCCGACACGGGCGGAGAGCGAAAAAAACCCAGGCGGTTCACTGATCGTTGCTAGGAAACAGATGCCAGTGTTCCTGGTGACGTCACCTAGTCTTGGGGAATCCGAAACTATGAATATTTGCGGGTCTCTTACAAAAATTCGTGGAAGCGCCTAATCATTACTCGTGGCATTTATATTCTGCGTACTAGGTCTTTGAACGCGTATTTTTTATTTTATTTTTTTTGTACGAAATAAAATAAATATAATTTTTTAGTCAATTGCGGCACTTTAACTTATCAAACTGAAGAAGTCAAGTTGTAGATAGCAAATGACATCTTCACCCTAACATGTCGCTTCTGAGCCACCGAAACGTAACTAACGCATGTTCGCTTTGTACTTACGAGAACTGTGGTGACTATCAGCGTTTTATTTTGTAAAAACAAAGAGTTGTAGTCCGACGTGGCGTTTTCATCAACCGTAACGTTGTCCCTTGGCGTCCATCGCCCTACCTGCAACAAGACACCCATAAGCATTGGTACATTCGCATAGGTAAGAGATACACAAATTATGTGAAAAAGAAAATAATAAACGCTCTGAGGACAATGCGTATACTTTGCTGCTATCTCTATCTAGTACAGAAAAACGGAAGCACCATGACAAGTACAATATTTCGAGTCTATAGAACCACGTTACGTGTTCTTCCTGAGTTTCGCTATCACTATAGACAGCTTCAGAGAGAGGCGTTCATGTCTTGCTCCACGCAGCGGGCGGGCCAGCGCGAACGCGACTGCGCAGAGCGTCGTGCTGGGAACGGGTTTTGGAGCGACTGTTCCCCTCCTCTTGCCCTCCTTTTAAGCGGAGTGAACGCGTCCGCCGCCAGGGCGACGAGTCCTCGTTCGTGCTGAGCACCAACGTTCATGCCAGCCAGGAGTAATGTTACTGTAATCTACTGCAGAATGTCACGAAACGTGGTTTATTTTGACAATGGGATGGACTCGCCTATTTTGCACACCTTGCATTTCGCTCGATGTGTGCAAAAAGAGACGCACACTTTCTGTTTTCAAATGAGTCGTGAAGAAAATGCACATGGTTTCAGGCAGTATTACGTGGTGAAAACAGTGCCCAGTTCCTAGGGAACATCTCCTCCTTTCCTTTCCAGACATCCGTCATCTGTCGCAGTAAACGCAACAAATTCTGCCTTTTCTCGGAGCAGACCAGTCTTGTCCACATATAGCCCTACGTGTTTTTTCTTGGACATACGTCCGCAGACTCTCTGCACGGGGACACGCTTTTGCTGTTTCGATATCTGCTCAAAGCGAGGCAATCTAGAGTTACAGTTCCTGATGACGGTAAAACAACCAAGCAGCTCTCACAAAAGCAATTTTCCTGTTTTGCAAACAGATTACGACGGTTTTCTTTTTTCATCCGTGAGAACTGGGCAGCAGACACGGGACAATAGCGGAAAGGAGACAAACAAGATCGATCCATGTCATCAAAGGTATGCACCCTCGCGGAGCGACGCAGGTAAAGGGTGCTAATGCGGAGTCATCAAACCGACATTTAACTTAATTGTACACGATTATGCGCCGTTGGGCCCACCTTCCCGCCAAATGAAGATTAAGCACCGGTCGGCATTAACGCTCTAGAATGGCACAGAAAAGTCCTAATTGCTCTTCTGAAATCACGTTCGCAGGGCGCACAAAAAAAGAGAACGGAAATCGCAGCGCACACATAGAGTACTTATATACAGGAGTCGTTTCGTCCCCCAACATCGAGCCGAAAAGCCAAGGCGTTTTCACACGATAGACGTACATAACATATGCGGCTCTCAAGGGGTTCATTTCGAATGAAATATTGACGCCATCCGGTTTTCTAAGAGAATGCTTTTTGGAACGTTTGTTAAATGAGCGGGCACGTGACATTTAACATGACTCGTAACACTGTTTCATTCGTCAAGTCGTCCATCAAGAACCGCCATGCAAAATATTTTCGCTGTGCAGTGTATTGTGAGCTGCACAATCAACGTCATAAAAGCACACGGAAAGAGTAGCTTCGGACGGATCGGCCCGATCTCCACGAGCTCCCAATGCTCTTCTTCTTTCTCGCCGGTCTACGTCACGAGTCACATGATCACCGCCCTCGAAGAATCGCTGACGTACTTCTTCCCTCGCACTCTTACACGCTCTTTCGAAGAGTGGAGGGTTTTTTAAAGGTGCGCACAACAAAGGCATAGCGCGCGCGCGCTGCGTCCACCTGCGCTCGTGGTCCTTTCGGAGGAGCACATTTTATTTGTTGAGCACGCCGCAGCGAAAAAGAAAACGAAAGAAAAGAAAAAGAGAAACCGGTCAAAGAAGTCATTAGGATCCATCTCATAGAAGGACATTAAACGCTGAAGCCACGCGTCGTGCGAGGAGGGGTACGGAGATCGTCACAACCGTTGTATTGGACTTGGATTGTACCCAGGACTTCGCATCGTGAGCATCGCTTGCAGTAAAGAGTCTAAAGTGGTGGACGTTGACCAGCGAGCATCACACATGCATATACGTATATACAGACTGTGGTTTCAGCGAATGCAACAAAAGAAAAACTTGCCTTCTGCAGCCCATCACTCTTTAAGGCCATTATGTCTAAGACGAAAGATGAACGAAATCCCTGCGGGTCGAAACTGACTAGTCCAGTAAGGCCTTGTATAGAAATCTGCAACGAAACACAGCATTGGAGAACGACTGTGATCAAAACCTGTGACCTAAAAGCCTGTGACTTTTCTACTTTCTTTTTTTTTCTGTGTCAATACATGTCGATTGCACTTGCTGTTGCAGGTGCCATAAAACGGCAGACAGGAAGTTTATGCTGATGGCGTAGTTTAACAGCTTGTTGTATGTAAACAAGTTTGTAAACAAGTTGTTGGCAACAAGTTAGACATGCGACAGAGAACGCTTAATATTTTCTTAACATGCTAGCAAAATTGTGGTAAAACGGCTCGGGGCGACGCCTGGTGGGAAATAATCCGCAATTCGTCAACCAACAGTGATCTGTGTTCCCAACTTATTTGCTGCTCCAGATGGCTACGTAGCCGATAGTTTCCGTTTTAAACCCAGTGTTATCAGCATGCAATGTAGTTTTGGCACTGTAATTGAGGAGCAACGCGCAGTTGGTGACTACTTCGACACAGCATTGCCCGTAACTTTCAATTTTAATTTTCCAAAAACTATGACCGCAATTGGGTCAAAAATTGTGACTATATAGCGAACAGATAAATTTTCGGATATTGTACGTTCTACTGTTCCATATTTACCTTTTAAAGTACCTTTTTAGTAGCTTTTAAACCGTTTTAGATTAAACGTGCCTGCTGGTATCCTGGTATAGCTTTTTTTGGATGCATTCATGAGTAAGCTTTGCGTATGCTTCAAACCGGATACGAGTATACTGCAAGTACATACACAGGTTTCGCAATACATTCTGTGCAACGCAAACAGTGAAAGATTTTTGTAACGATGGATTTCCAGTGCATTTTGTCACTTTTGTCACTCCTTGCCGCAGGGCGGAGTTGTAATCACCGAATGCAGGCGGCGATGTATGTACCGCTTCCATGTTGATCCATCGACGCAGACATGTAGGGGCATCAGTGAATTATTAACAAGAGCTTAAAACTTGTGCATCCATGTTAAGCTTGTCACTAATTCTCACGCGCTTCAGTTCCAATCAAACCGGATACGAGCATGCAGTAATGACAAAGAAAGAATCGCTGCTTGTTCGCATTGTGTGAAAAAGAATGTAAGGAACAATGTTTAGAAAGATTGTATCGATAAAGTGAATATGATAATGCGTTTCCTGAGCACGCATACGAACAAGCATATTTATTTCAAGTACTTACGGGCTTCATAAGGTTTATGAGGCTGCTGCCATCCGAAGAAGAAACTGCCACATCGCACGATATGACTGGAAATTCAACGGATTTCGTCGAGTCGAGTTGATTGAGACCGTTGGCAAATAGTTTCACAGCGTCATACATGAGCGCTGTCTCCGTCTGTGAGAGCAAACACAGGTTAAAAAATACGACGGAATAGTAGAATAAGTGCAGGGCTTTCTTTATTCTACCTTTATTTATTTATTTTTTGTCCAAACGACTATGAAGGCATTCACGAAGATGGCGTGCAAGACAAACGCATTAAATTGTAATAGACTAATAGTAATAGTCCTCGCACTTTCCAGTGAACCTCAAAAACTTAGCCACGAGTAAAATAATTCTTAAGCAACAAGGTTTATCTGCGCTTTGCTGGTAGCTGTACGATGTTGTACGATGTTATGTGCACACGTATTTCTCTTAACTGGTGTCATTGTATATTTTTCATGTTCCATGTATCCATGTCGGTGCGCACATGTAACACACCTGTGTAGATACCCTATAGCAGTGATGGCCATTAACTACTTCTACAGTAACAAAATACAGAAACCGACACTGAAGATTTTTGTTTAAGTTTAATTTGTACAAGCTTTCGCGTGGAGGTCCACGCTTCCTCAGGTACAAAGTCAGGTGGTGACACACATAAGTATATATAGTATAGCCATATACACGACTAAACATACAGCTGTACAAAGAAAGGGAAGGGGAAGGAGGTATGGTGCCACATGTCTGTGCACAATGAATAGCTGGGCAGACGGATAAGTGACCTCTAACCGTTTAAGAACAGTAAAAGGTGTTATTGTGAACAAAAAGGCTCGCCAACCCAGTTTCGCGGAAGGGGGGGTCAGGAGTATGGGAAACGAGTGGCCCAGAATGGACAAAGGGGAAGGTTACGGATTATCTAACGGAGTGCCAGACGGTGACTGAAGCGAAGATTCAAGAATTGTGCACAAATAAATATAGATATATAACTATTAAATTGGCATAAGCGGATATAACGAGCCAGGACTAAGATTCAGACCATTTGGTGTGAGACACTTGAATTGCGAAATTAAGTAGGACTCCCTATTCTTACGTTTGATGTCGGTGCGGAACCCAGATTCTAACAATATAATTTTCAAATCAGTTTCAAAATCGTGATTAGGTTGATTGAAATGAATGGCGACAGAAGTTTGGCGGGCATTTAGGATATCAAATTTGTGGCCGTAAAATCTTTTTCTCATTGTGTTGGAGGTTTCACCGATGTATTGTGAATTGCACTTGCAGCAGAATATCAAGTAACAAATATTGGGTGAATTACAGTGGAGTGAATGACGAATTTTCAAACAGAAGTCACCCAAAGTACTACGGGCAATAGTGGACGGCGCGATAAATTTACATGTCTGGCACCGTGCACTACCACAGGGATAACAACCCGGCGAGCGCTTCATGATGCATGATGACGTGAGGATGTCGCGCAAATTTTTGGATCTACGGAATGCTACTAATGGGGGAGTCGGAAAAACTTCCTTTAATTGCTCGTCAGCATGTAATATATTGAGGTGGCGTCTAAGAATGGAATTGGTATTGACAAGTGATTTATGATATGTAGTGGATAAAACTACATTACTTAAGTCTTCTTTGCGTTTCGGGGTGAGTAAGGACTCCCTGGATAGGCTAGATGATTTGGCAACAGAGTCATGAATGAGTTCAAGTGGGTAATTTCTTTTTTGGAAATCAGATACCATTTGCTGAGCATGTTTTACAAAATCAGTCTGATCTGAGCAGATTCGTTTCAGGCGCAAGAACTGACCATATGGAATACTCCTTTTCTGGTGATTAGGATGATAGCTTTCATAGTGGAGATATTGGCGCTTGTCCGTTGGTTTCTTGTATAGTTCAGTGGTCAGCCTACCAGATTTACATGCCACTGTCACATCAAGGAAGTTGATCGATGACCTTGAATAGTTACAGGTAAATTTAATTTTGCTATGCAGAGAATTGAAGTCATCAAAAAATGACTGCAAAGATGCCTCATCACCAGACCAGAGGACAAAAATGATGAGGCATCTTTGCAGTCATTTTTTGATCACTTCAATTCTCTGCATAGCAAAATTAAATTTACCTGTAACTATTCAAGGTCATCGATCAACTTCCTTGATGTGACAGTGGCATGTAAATCTGGTAGGCTGACCACTGAACTATACAAGAAACCAACGGACAAGCGCCAATATCTCCACTATGAAAGCTATCATCCTAATCACCAGAAAAGGAGTATTCCATATGGTCAGTTCTTGCGCCTGAAACGAATCTGCTCAGATCAGACTGATTTTGTAAAACATGCTCAGCAAATGGTATCTGATTTCCAAAAAAGAAATTACCCACTTGAACTCATTCATGACTCTGTTGCCAAATCATCTAGCCTATCCAGGGAGTCCTTACTCACCCCGAAACGCAAAGAAGACTTAAGTAATGTAGTTTTATCCACTACATATCATAAATCACTTGTCAATACCAATTCCATTCTTAGACGCCACCTCAATATATTACATGCTGACGAGCAATTAAAGGAAGTTTTTCCGACTCCCCCATTAGTAGCATTCCGTAGATCCAAAAATTTGCGCGACATCCTCACGTCATCATGCATCATGAAGCGCTCGCCGGGTTGTTATCCCTGTGGTAGTGCACGGTGCCAGACATGTAAATTTATCGCGCCGTCCACTATTGCCCGTAGTACTTTGGGTGACTTCTGTTTGAAAATTCGTCATTCACTCCACTGTAATTCACCCAATATTTGTTACTTGATATTCTGCTGCAAGTGCAATTCACAATACATCGGTGAAACCTCCAACACAATGAGAAAAAGATTTTACGGCCACAAATTTGATATCCTAAATGCCCGCCAAACTCCTGTCGCCATTCATTTCAATCAACCTAATCACGATTTTGAAACTGATTTGAAAATTATATTGTTAGAATCTGGGTTCCGCACCGACATCAAACGTAAGAATAGGGAGTCCTACTTAATTTCGCAATTCAAGTGTCTCACACCAAATGGTCTGAATCTTAGTCCTGGCTCGTTATATCCGCTTATGCCAATTTAATAGTTATATATCTATATTTATTTGTGCACAATTCTTGAATCTTCGCTTCAGTCACCGTCTGGCACTCCGTTAGATAATCCGTAACCTTCCCCTTTGTCCATTCTGGGCCACTCGTTTCCCATACTCCTGACCCCCCCTTCCGCGAAACTGGGTTGGCGAGCCTTTTTGTTCACAATAACACCTTTTACTGTTCTTAAACGGTTAGAGGTCACTTATCCGTCTGCCCAGCTATTCATTGTGCACAGACATGTGGCACCATACCTCCTTCCCCTTCCCTTTCTTTGTACAGCTGTATGTTTAGTCGTGTATATGGCTATACTATATATACTTATGTGTGTCACCACTTGACTTTGTACCTGAGGAAGCGTGGACCTCCACGCGAAAGCTTGTACAAATTAAACTTAAACAAAAATCTTCGGTGTCGGTTTCTGTATTTTGTTTATGTGATCTACAGGACTTGACTCCCCTCTTCGTATACGCTTCTGTTACTTCTACAGTAGTTTAACTATAACTACTAACTACTTCGCGATGGAGTAGTTTAACTAGTAGTTCGACTACTTTTCAGGGGAGGTAGTTAAAACTACTTCTTTAACTACTGCAACGTATTTTAACTACATCTAGAACTACTTAACGTTGTCCATCAACACCAATCCCATTCTATAGTGTTGTTGGACACCGAAATAGGAATCACAAGCAGTGATAAAAGTGAAGATTTCGTACACATGCACGGCACAATTGCTCTGCACCTCCGTTCTCATCAATCAAGTAGCTCAAGGTAAAAGTCGGAAGCACAATCGTGCCGTAAAACTTGCGGCAAAATCGGAAGTAGTTGGCGCCTGCAGTAACCTAACTATTGTAGTTAACTACTCGAAATAGTAGTTTAACTAGTAGTTGCCACTACATTTCTGCAAGTAGTTGATAACTACTTTTTAACTACAATCTGGTAGTTTAACTAGTAGTTTAACTACATGTAGTTAACTACTGGCCATCACTGCCCTATAGAGCCTCTGTCGCAATCTTCTTGGCGACGTTGTTTTCCGGGGACATTCTTTCCGGACCCCACTCATCACACTGAATGGCGAAAGCGATGCTTCCGTACAGCGCGCTTCACCTGACGCTTGCTGTCCTCAGGTGAAGCCTACTTGCTTTTCGTTTTTGATTATGCGATTTCCTTTTTGATTTGCTATGAGCGGCGTACAGACGTGGATAGATAGAGAGATGACAGAAGGAGGGAGTGAGGGACAGGGGGATAGTGTGCGTTCTGGGCCGACTTCAGGGGGAACAGTGCCGACAGCGTCAGGTGAAATCAACTTGCTGTTCGCTAGCATGTCCTGTAAAGCGTGCTTCTTCGAACGCTAACAAGTGTCAGGTGAAATCAACTTGCTGTTCGCAAGCATGTCCTGTAAAGCGTGCTTCTCCTAACGCTTACAAGCGTGAGGAGAAGCCGACGTGCAAAAATGGCGACACCAAGCGAGAGAATGCCGGAAATTTCAATGAACACTACAGCTGAAATACTGGCTGCGCCATTGTGAGAGAAGTCAATGTCGGTGATATTCGTTCATAATTAATTTCCGTGTTGCAAATTTCACTACTCTTCGAGAGAACGAAAAAGAACCACGTGTTCTTGCTATCAACGCTAAAAAGACGGCTTGTTTTCTTTTCCGTCTGTTACTCGAGAGAACTCACATGAGTTTGAGTTCTGACTCACCCTAATTGTTTCTGGGACGGGTATCCTATTGTCTTTCCTGGAAGACATGGCCGCCCAATCCTTGAGAAAGCCCTGCAGTTCTGGACTTTCCACATCTACCAGTCGATAGCCCGTGATTCTTGTTTGGCCGTACTTGAATTCTTCCAGATCCACTGTGTGCAAATCCTTGAAAAAGACGCAGTCATTGCAAACAATGCCGCGCTTTATTGTTTCGGCAAACCAGACTAACAAGCACCAAAGGCAATTCCGTCTTCCTCACGACAATGCATTCCTAGGATACAACGAGTGCACAAGGGGCACCAGGATTATTGGGAATCCCCATTCGCCGATACAACGCCAAATGGCATAGATTTCGCCTTGATTAACTTTTTTGTTGCTACCTCCTCTTCATCCTTCCATATCACTTCCATTTCATGTGGTGTGTTTCTTGCGAGTAGCGTGGACCACGCGTAATATTCTCTGGGAAGCTCATTTGATTCGGTTCATTAAATGTGTTCGTCACCATGGTCTGAGTTAATGTAACGCTGATTTCAATATGCTGCTAGACTGTAGAATGCTAAGCCAGCCTTTCGAACATAATATTTTGTCTTACAGAAAATTGCATGTGTCACGATATGACGCAGTCATTGTCCCCCTTACTATACTTCTCTCCATACGGACACTGTTAAGCACTACTCCTTAGCTAAATATTAATTTATATGCATAGCGTCCAATGGTAGTGTAGTATAGTGTAGTACTAGTGTAGTGTAGTAGTATAGTACTACTCACCAAAGAGGTAATGAGGTAGCTGTGTCTTTCAGTTAGCATTCCAACTTGCTGAGCCTGCGCACATAATTCAGAATATATATTTTTTTATTGACACACAAATATATTTATAGCAGTTTACAATTGGGACCGCTATATAACCCTGCAATGCTGTCTCGGCGAAGAATAAATTACAGATTACACTTCACAACTGCCTAAGGGAGCAAGTCAAATATCATGCTGGAAACTTGTAAACAAAATAAAAGTGAAATATTTGTAAACAATGTATATGTAATTACTATTTGTGGTCACAATACGTCTACCAAAAGTGTTTGTGCCCGCACGAAGAAACAACTCGCGCAGTTCACATTTGAACCGTTGAAAATGACTAATAGAGGGGAGATGTAACGACAAGTCGTTCCACGCTAAGTGAGGGCGAGTGTGGATTTAATGAAGATTTTCAACGTTAGCATCAATTTAACCAAACTATATCGCGTGTATTGAGTCCCCAAGCAAGGCTAGTCTACACCCTAAATTTTATAACGCACTAGTGTCGCATGGAACGGCCGCCTGGTGGTCACAAGACGTATAAGTTGCCAGCCCGAAACAGCGAGTATAGATGTTGTGGCTGACACTCAAGCCATCGGCTCCGCCGTGTCCTCCCTGAATATGCGCGTGATGAACTCCTCTGCAATGAATGTGTACAGGATATTTCCCAGGTTCTCGAAGCCTTTTCTCCCAAGAGAATGGACCGCTGCGTCGTTTCCCGCACTTAGGGTGGTTTCTCCGGTTTCTCCGAGCGTGGGGCACTCTGCTTCAACACATTTCCAGCACGTTTTCGGCGGCCCCTCTGCAGGAGCTGCTCGCATTTCATCTTCATGACTCTTATCGTTCGAAATATGGAATGTAATACCAGCCGTTAAGTGTCATGTTTGTGTACAGTCAACCCTGCACTTATGAACGGAAAATTCCTGGAAAAATCATTCATAAATCGAGGTTCGGACTGAGAAAGGAGAAGTGTATTCTGTAAGGCCCTTTCTAACTTTCTATTGCCCTTTCAGAACTAAACATTTCCGTGCCTTACGGTTTGGATCAAGTTATAAGTTGTCTTCCTCGGAGGAAACGCGCATTCGAACGTCACACGCATCAAAATGGATAACTACATCACCACCAGTCGTATAATTAATAAAGGATACGCTATATGAGTAAATGAGCATTTGCTCCTAACGGGACGTTAACTGCAATTTGCATTTTTCCCATTGGCTTTAAAGCTGTCACATTGAGAACAAAGTTGAGGACGCCGCTTACATGCTTGAGTGCAGTGAAAAGGTTTTCACGCTTGACGTCGAGCACGATCCGGGTCTCTTCGGTCACTTTGATCTTCCAGAAGAGGTCGCGGTAAGGCTGTCCCATATGGAACTGATACATCTGGATCACCCAGTCGTTGGAGCGAGCTTCTTTCAGAAAATCTTGCAACCTTATTATCCCTGCAAATGTAACAATACAAAACGTCCTGCACGGTGGACACAGCACAGAACTGCACGGGGGCACACATTATACGCGTTGCGAGTCCGAACGTAATGCACACCCCGCTCGTGTCTCCCAAGCACACGCTTGGCTTAGCAAACTCCGGGGACCGATTCCTCCGAACCTTTATCTTCACCGTACCGACTGCCGGAAACCCAACTTTGTCTCACCTTAAGCCTGAACAGGGATAAAAGCTGACCGAAGTGACTTTCCAGTATGTACTCCATACCAGACATGTACTGCATACACTATATTTCCGTGTCAACAGTTTATCGGTACGTGGGCTGCGACAACCTCTCTGACTTGATGACTTTGTATCGGTCACAGCTTCGATTGGGACAGTGTTCTTGCTCACAGTCACAACACATCGGGCAACGTGCAATCCAAGCTGCGGCTTGTACAAAGCAAGAACGGCATTCATAGCGTATCACTGCGTTACATCGATGCTCAGGCTACAGTCCAGGTACTGAGTGGGTCGAAGAACTCTGCGAAGGCTTCTGTCACGTTGCACCAACGGCATGTCCTACTCTAGCGACACAGTCACACTGTAACGCTTCACATTCTCTCCGTCAAGTGACATGAACAAAAACAGCATTCTTACGCTCAACAAGGCTGGCAGAAAGTGCGTGTGTTCGCTGTTCCTCGAAAGGAGACTGGATTATAACCCAAAGCTACCTTCTTCAACTGCTTCTTTCAAACCTAAAATACCCTCAGAGATGTGCGTTCTTTCTAACATTAAACTAACACATTTCAGAACACCACTGTCCACACTATAGCGACCCAACAAAATTCAACTCCATCAAAAAGCTCGTTGGAAACTTTTCTTGAGCAACGAGAAATCTGCTAACACAGCACGACGACATTGAGCAGGAGGAATTTCAAGCTTTCAACGACAGAAATAAGGTTCTTCCCCCTCCCTGCTATACTATGGGCTGTCGCAGAGCGACACCGTCACTTCCAATAGATGGTCAGTCCTTATCGAAACGATTTCTGTGAAACTTTCCTTTGCTTTACCCCACCATCATTGGTGTAGAGTCTTCTGATCCCTTTCTGTTCTTTCTGTTTTCCCGACGATTTGCGACCAGTACCTAAAAACAGTCATTTTATCTCTAACTGTCCTTCCTTATTCCTTTCTTTCTCTCTTTTTTCTTTCTGTCTTTCTATGCTGTAGCTTCTTGCCTCGCGCGAAGCAATGGCCAGCTCCTCAACCTTTATTTACTTTTGCCCGACTTCGATCTCCATTGCTTTCGTCTGAAATGAGGGCAAAAGGAGAACGCTTCAACCAGATTTGTGGCGAGAAAGCACTTTTCGTCGCCTATCAAAAGCTCGCGGTTCCTGATTATTTTATGTGTACTGATGGGTATATGGAGCATGGTACGTGGAAAAATTGGAAAAGTTTCGTCTATCTGCTTGGCCCTGTTTGGGCCACACGATACGTAGTTCATTAAACAAGGAAAATAAATAAATAAAAGAAGCACGCAAGAGTACAGCAAGCACAGCGGTTCCCAGTAATACAGGCAGGGCTGCCTCAGCTCTATAATAGACTGTTCCATTAAAATGGCCGTTAACTGAAACTTCGTCTGCCTTGCAAATATCGCGAAAGTCCGTCGCTAATATGCGATTAGGCCTCGAGGTTATATAGCCTCTAATATTACTTGCGATATAGTATTATGGACTTCTCCGGCTATGTCAAGGGCCGAGACAAGCGACGCAGCGCAGTGATTCACCGAGAAGTCGCTGTGATGCTATAAATATTCCCTTTCATGAGCTTTATTCGGCATGGTGGAGCAACACAGTATTACATTAGAGTATTACATTACATATCGTTGTGTGTTATCTTGTATGAAGGCTTAATTTCTCCATTAGGCAAGTACTGGGTATTGAAACTGCAGATATAATTATGTAGTTAGTATTTTATTGTACTGTCGTATTTGGTTAGAGCTCTTTGTTCAGTGCTTAATTGGTCTATTACACTTGCATTGAGTTATGAGAATACCAATAACATTGTTATTACTCTAATGGCTGCACAGTGTGAATGGTGGAAGAGCCTTTGTCAAGCCTTTTTGGCTTTTTGATCTTCCTTCCACTTCTTCTTTCCAAGGAAAATAAAATAAATTTGAATTGACTTGAATTGAACACGGTCGAGTCTACACTCTAAAAACAGATGGTGGTGGTGGTGGTGATGGTGAAAGGGCTTGCCGCAGAACTTGACCGCATAGCACGTAGTGCGCCAACCATTGCCGCGGATGATAGGGTTATCGCTTTTGATTCGAGGAGAGAGGGAGGCGTACGCCTTTTTGTGGCAATTACCATATATCCAAATTGCCACAAAGTGGTGGTGGTGGTGCTCGTGAAAGGGCTCGCCGTTGTCGGCCTCACAGAGGTGGGCAACGTCACGAACTGACGCCCTGGGGAAATTGCCATAAAAGGGCGTACGCCCCTCTCTCTCCTCGAATCAGAAGCGATAACCCTATCATGCGTGGCAATTGTTGGTGCAGCGCGCTATGCGGTAAAGCTCTGTTTTTAGAGTGTACCATGTCGGCGTTTTGCACTCATACAAACATTTGCAGTTTGTTGGTATCCCTTAACCATAGTAGCTTCGGCGCATATAGATGCATATCAACATCGTTTCTTTTCGGCCTCCAATACGCTATGCAAGTAGGTCAACCGTCTGATCATGTCCGCAGATTATCTGTGTCCCCGCGTGCCTGGGAAGCGACCTCATTGGTCTTTCTCCCTTGCCGCCTCTCATGCGCGGAGACACACTACCATAGGGTATAGCTAAGCATAGGCTAGCAGAGCAATATAGCATACCACTATAGGCTATACAGTGTACGTTGTGGTATGCTTCCCGTGCAGACGTATGCCATGACTTTGAAATGTCAAACCTTCGCAACCTGGAAGCTGGACTCCGTCGAACAACACGGCAATCTCGATAAATGTGTAAGAATGGTGCATTTCAAAAACAGAGTAATTGAACTGATACCTTCGTGGTCCTCGTACACCAGTGCAAAGGACTCCCACCTCCAGGTCTTGATGAGATCTACGTAGGCCTTGGCCAGAACCGAGGGCTTGGGGAAGAGATTGATGGAAAGGTCGTCCCTCTGCAGCTGGAAATCCCATCTCATCTCGATGTGCGGGATGTCCAGCGCGTCGCAGATGGACTGCACGTGGATGCTGGTCACGTCGGAGGAAGGGCCGAAGATGCCAGCGATACCTTGGCCCAATAAGGTACATACTAAGAGAGAGAAGCAAAGATATGTGTATGGGAATGACATATGTCACGGCTGTGTGTCGGAGCTGTCACAGTAATGTTCTATTTTGTATACGAATATGCATTCCTATGGTTATTAGCGTCCCATTCATCAGCATGGCTTACCCTTCACATAAAAGTATGCACGTGACCCATGTTTTTCGAGGCACGTTACAGACACCCACTTTTCAAGACGCTTCTGAAAAAGTAGCATTCCTTATTCCCCTTGCGAGTCTTTTGGTGTGCATAAAGTGCAGTTCTTACACATATGTACGCTGCGTAAGAGCCTTGCAGACGCCAGCTAGCGCAAACAATGTCTGATCACCTATGCGACGTGACGTAGTCATAAAGTGTCCGCCAGTCAAGACCGCGCTTTCAGCGGCTGACGGAGACGGAGACAGCCGTCATCAGCCCCATGGACAGCCGCTGGAAGCCACAGAAAGCCTGTGTTTGAAATCGTCTTCGACGATTGACAGAAGCAGACGACATCGGGACTCTGTATGTTCACGTGACGAAGGAGTGAGAGGAGGCATTAAGCAGGCTTTCCGTATCGTGGTGGTGGTACCCTTGCACACAGTATGGTTGCGTTGCATGCATGCGCCAGAGCCGCGTACCAGTGCACCCTGAACTGAACAGTGCCTGCTCGCTGCTTCCTCTCGCTGCCTCCTTCGGCACGTGACACACAAATGTCTGGTGTCATGTGCTTCAGCGGTTCACTTCCGACGACTTCAAACCACGACCTACTACTATACTGGAGACTTGGACATACGCAAATGTGCAAAGCTCCCAGCACCGTGGTAGTACAGTGAACCCTCGTTAATATGACCCCCGATAATATGACATACTCACTTTATTACCGTTTTTCTTGGGAACCGTGGACAAACGACGGTGGCAATGATGATAACAATGTACATGTCATTTCAGCTCTCCAATACTGCTATGTGGCGCTTCTAGCAGCCACTCGCCTCCATAACCCGACTCTCCCAATTGTATATTTTTATTTTACTTTCATTTTTCTTTTGTCCTTTCCTTTCTTCCTTTTTTGGAAGTGGACATGCCGACATGCCGTTTGACTGACCTTTCCTCATTTTTTTCTTTGTTCTAATAAATATATGCCCCCCCCCCCCTTCGATTCTCCCATAGGCTATAGATAGCCGTATGTCCAGGTCTCTAGTATAGTAGTAGGTCGTGCTTCAAACTCATAAATCCTACAGCCGTACGAGCGGCTGTGTGTTCTCCTCAATGCGGCCCGTCTCCATAGCAACGGTCGCTAAAGGCGTGGACGTAAACTGATGAAAATTAACTGTTCTGAGGCTTGGGACACACAACAAACAAACATAAAACATGCCTCAATGTCCCCCCTGCCCCCCCCTCCTTCGTGCTGTCCTCTCTCCACCTGTCCACATCTGTACGCCGCTTATAGCCACGGTTGCTTCGCGGCGCTAACACCGAATAAAAAAGCCTCAATGTGTGTACGAATACGAAAGACCAAAATATGGCAGTCGTCGCAAAAGCAAGGGTACTGCACTGGACCGGCAATCGAGAGGTACCTCGTTCGATTCCCGCATCTCCCTGGCTTTTTCGATGACTGTCATATTTATATTTATATTTAATACATTATATTCATATGTTCTACATAAATTGATACGTCACGTAGCGTAGCGAGCCGCGCTTCTCCTGTCCGCGTGGTGTTTTTTGTCTGCTACGTATACTTCACGCCAGACAGGAGCGACACATCCTTGTACATTGATGCACGCACGCACCGGCTTCCAGGGGCACTCTAAGAGAACAATTAATCTGCCAATTACACGCATCGAACGCAGAACATTGTGGAGCGTGCTGTGCTCCCGCAGTGGAGAGAACCACCTGCTGACGAAAGATGCAGCAGCTAATTAATGAGTTTATGCAGTTCATGAGCACGGTTGCCTGTGCATATCAGATTAAAAGAGCTCAAGCAGAGCGTCTCATGCTCTGGGCCAACAAAGAAGCGTCTACAAGATAAACATGGGCCTGCGCGCTGCCCGATACCTCCAACAGGTGGCTGCACTCTGCCGATCGATATAACTGCTTGTATCGATCGGTGGAAAAGACGACAGCGACACAATGGCAAAATGGGACAAGAATAGTGTGGTTCATATTCCACGACAAGCACATGCACTCATCCAATTATCGTGCTAATTTAATTGTTGCGTATCTGATAATGACAGTCTGCAATGAGGACATGTCACATGTATTTCTATTTTTGCTGTGCCCGATGTTTTCTTTCTCTTTCCTTTTTTTCCTTCCTGAACCAGGTGGGCTCGCAATATACTGATGTCCTTGCCTGGTCGAATTAAAGACGCCCGGTACTGTCGAGGGAGGAAACGCAGTGCATATAGGAAAGTCAATAGAGCACGCGGACCCCGCAACAACAACAACAACAACAAATGAGTTTGTTAGTTTGTTTGTAAGGAAAAAAAGAGAGGAGAAATTGAACTCGTCTCCCGACTTATTCTGCTACTGCTAACATAAATTCTCACCCACCCCCCCTTCCACACACACACACATGCACTCCCCAAAAATACTTCTCATGTGCTCTACTCGCAAGTTCGCTATTCACTATGCACATGTTCGCTATTCAGAAGTCGACTATTCACATGTAACAAACAAGTAACAACAATAATAAATAACAACAAATAAGTAATGATGATGTAGTGAGATGTTTCGCCGCTGAGGCGGCACCCTATCCCATTGCTTGACGGGGAGAAGGTGGTGAATGATGATAAACGTTCACAATTCACCCCGCAGGTAGTCATTCATATATCCTATATATCCCGCCACACACATACATGTACTGTCGGGGTTCTTATTTTTCTTCTGGGTTTTCCTCAGACGCCTTTGTCGACACAGTTCCCTTAGAAGTCGGTCCAGGACGCACATTCCCCCAGGCCGTCAGTCGTGACGTTGCCCACCTCTGTGAGGCCGACAACGGTAAGCTCGTTCGTCAGCACCACCACCACGAAGGAGTAGCCTATTCGACTATTCGAAAGCGTGTCTGTACCTTTCTGTACCAGCGAATTCACAAATGGATTAGCCGACTAGAAAAGGTCCTGAAAACCTAGCATTACTCCGACACAGACAGAACAAACTCTGACAATGAGTTCCAATTCGAGCCGCATTATAAGCAAACGCTGCGGATCAACTCCCATGCATTATATCATGTCCACCTTTGCCGACCTTCGGTCAGGCTGACCTTTCCGAAATAAACGTATATCTCCCCCCCCCCCACACACACACACACCTTTGGCGGGTGATTGCTCACTCGCGTTCACTTTCAGTACACGGTGATTTTCAACAATCCCAGCACGCTCTTTAGAAATATATTTATCAACTTGAACAATTTCAAAAGGTTGGGCCGCGAAACTTATAGATCTCCTCCGCTCTTATTCCCATTCAATCCGTCCATGAGCCCCATACCATTCATTTCTATTCAAGACACCTTCCTTTGTAAACATAAATCTCTTTGGCGTCCAAGTGCATTTGATCCACAACTCTTCTCAATGTACACTCCTCTCTCAACGTAAGCACGCCTGCTTATACTATGTTCGTTCTTTCGTACGCATGCCATTCGAGTCTCCCAGTCATGCGTTTTCTTCCTTCCCAGTTTTTCTTCCTGCGTCGTTTTTCGAGGGAGCCGCTCCAAAGTGAATTTGTAAACCCGTTTCTACGCCCCGCCATGGCCACAATATGCTAGCAAACTTCGGACGCATACCGCTTTTCAATCAGTGTCAGACTCCTGCACGATGCCTGATACCGAGTCCAG
The DNA here is from genome assembly GCF_037126465.1 of Ornithodoros turicata. NCBI lineage: Eukaryota > Metazoa > Arthropoda > Arachnida > Ixodida > Argasidae > Ornithodoros > Ornithodoros turicata. Next base: position 39,146,764 of record NC_088207.1, read on the forward strand.
AAAGGAATCGGCAAAAGGCAGGAACGACAGCGAAGAACCACGCTTAACGGTTGCATGTGTTCACGCGAAGGCCATCCATATTCAACGCGAACAACTAGAAAGAAACAACAGGACATCTCTCAACATAATAAATTAAAAGTTTCGAAAGAAAATGTGGCAGAAAACGGCGCGCAAAAAGTGGTGCCGCGGTGCAAGGGGGAGCTAGCCTATAGTGCTTGTGTTTACTGTCATAGCGTCGGGGAAGGTTGTTCGTTTGCGTTTAATATCCTGTCACCGCTTCCACCCGGCTCGGTTGATTCTCAGCCTATGTGCTTTAGTGGGCTTATCCGCTTTGTCTGTTTCGGTAGATGGACACGAACTGAATGCAGGAACAGAGCGGAAGCGGACCTACGCACAGCGCTTGCACCGTCATTTCAAACTGGCGGCTACCATTTATTTGTCCTGGCTCTAATGATGTCACGCTGACTATGAAATCCGGTCAGCTCAAAAACGGAATATGAACAGGATCACGTGGCCTCAAGACGACATTCTGGGTGACATCCAGACCAGTGACCAGGACAAAATGGCGGTTTTGCCATCAACGAACGCTTGAGGATGGGTACAAAAATGGTGGGTGTATCCCCGTGTGCGTTGCTTTGCTGTACTTTTCAACATGCACGCCTACCGACGCATATTGAGTGAAAGTATTTTTGCGACTATGACTCGGTGTAACCTGACCGGGTCTATTGTACAGCAGAAAATTCAGTGTATCAAAACGTTTATGCGGACACTATGCTGAAGGATCGTAAGTTCATGATCGAGACGTGTCGCTTTTCCGTGTACCAGCCATTAGGTACTGATCAGCTGAAGTCGTGCCTTCTTTGCTGTAAACCGGACTGTTACAGCTGTAATAATGTAGCTCTGATAAAGGCCTCTGCGAGTGATTACTACGTACTGTGGAAAACTTCCGTGTTCTCTATGCATTAATTACGCGCGAGGATCCCATATAGTGTATCCACTCACAGTGTGACAATCCGGCATTTGTTTCATTTTGGAAATACGCATTGCCATTGGAGGATCAAAGAAGTGATATTTAACGTGGCTCAAACTGTGTTCCATTCAGCAAGCAATCTTTCAGCAGCCACCATGCGCAATAGTTTCGCTGTGCAGTGGTGTTGTCGCTACGCAATCAAATTAACAAACAAACAAACAAAAATCTCCTGGAGAAAGCAGCCACATCGGCCCGGCCCAACCTCCTCGCCTGATGACAGCTACCCTGCGAGCAGCCGTAAGCTTTCGTTTGCCACCGAAACTTCGTTTGCCACTCCTACCGATATGACTCTCCTGCCGCACAGGCGACGCTGCGAGTCGCCTGATTGGCCCTGCCATCGGGGTTGCGAGTGTCAAGGGGTGACGTGAGCCTGTGAAGTCGGCCCAGGACGCACGCCCCCCCCCCCCCCTGCGAGAGTCGTCTAAGCGTGACCCACTACGGCAAGCAGTTCCACCGCCATCGTCACCACTACCACGAAGTGACGTAAACCCCTCTCGCCTCTAACTCCTAAACTCCTAGTTTAGGAGTTAACTCTAACTGAGCTAACTCTAGCTCTTTAGCTCCTAAACTCCTCTCTTTACCTACACGTTGATTGCAGAAGTGGAGGGCTTCTAGAGGGTGTGATAACTTAAAAATTAAAAATAAATAAAAATCATGGAGGGGCATTTTTCTGCTGCTCGATGCTCCTCACTTCGAAGTGGTTTGCGTCACATGATACTACAGGCCCTAAAAGTCAGTTACTGACTTAGGATCTACGCCTTCTCGATCGGTTATGTGGTTGACAGTTAAGAAATTTCATCTAACGATTTTGCATTACGGTTTCGTGAAGGCTTAAACTTAATAAGAATTAGTTAACCTAGATAAATTTGTAAGGTATGATTAATCAAACGAAGTCAAATGTCACCAAAATAACTTAAATATATACAACAAATAACGTCCAAAACCTTGCGGACCGAGAGTACCCCTAAATGTTTTACGTACGCATATCAAGACTCACACCACGCACCCAATTACGCAGCCACGTAATTTCTCACTACACGGATAAAGAAGAAAAGAAAAGAACAGGCACAACCGGATCAACTTCCATTCGAGGTAACGACCGATAGCAGCGAAACAGGTTGGAAAGTAACCGATCTTGCTATGAGATACGGAGCCAGAGCCCAACTTCTCCGGAGTTTTTCTGATTCCTCGTAATTACACTGTATGGGGGCTTTGCTTGCCGTGCAGCGAAATTCGTCCCCGTTCTTTTCCTCTTCGCTTTTACGTTTGTAGGCCTCCACTTTTTGCGAAGCAGAAATCATTATCCCAGACGAGGAAGATTTATGACGATACCACTCCTTCCTATATGAATAAAAGATAGCGTTGAATGTTGCGATGGCTTCCGCTATATCGATGTCTGAAACAGATACAGCAAGGAAAAAAAAAGAAAAGGAAATAACGGGAACCGAACACTAAGCCGAGTCACGGCAAAAATTCGATTCCCCTGTCACTCGCGTTCGGGAAACGGTATGTTCTGCTGTGCAGTCCAGCTTTCGCTTTGATCACGTGCCTTCATTCTCTGTTTTTGTTTGTTTCTTCTGCATGCTCGGTAATGGAAATTACACATAACATATTCAAGATTGAAAGATGAAATGATGTTGCGACGAGTCCTCAATGTGCAACAACAACAATATATGAGGGGGGGGACCCAAAAGAAACCGGAATTATTTTCTGAAAAATTGTGTTTTTATTGTTGCATGCTCTAACTTCAAACACTTTCAAAGTAGTCATCCTTTGATGCAATGCACCTGTCCAGACGTTTTTTTCACTGCTCAAAACAGTTTTGGAACTCTTCGACGTTGGTGCTTTTTAGTGCTTGTGCCGTTTTCTGTTTCACTTCGACATAGGCGAAACGTTTCCCTTTGAGGACCTTCTTCATCCGGGGGAACAGAAAATGTCACAGGGGGCGAGATCAGGTAAGTAGGCAGGGTGAGGGCACAGGGGTCATGCCATTTTTGGTCAGAAACTGCTGAACACTCAGCGCGGTGTGGGCAAGTGCGTTGTCATGGTGAAAGAACCAGTCACCTGTCTGCCACAACTCGGGACGTTTCTTCCGCAGATCGTGGCGCAACCTTCTTAAAACTTCCAAATAAAATCTTTGGTTCGTCGTTTGACCCGGCGGAACAAATTCCGAGTGCAGAAGCCCCCTCACATCTAAGAAACAGATCACCATTGTCTTGACATGCGACTTCACTTGTCGAGCTTTCTTGGGTCGTGGGGAACTGGCCGTTTTTTATTGGCTAGACTGCTGTTTCGTTTCGGGGTCGTAACTGTAGCACCAAGATTCGTCTCCGGTTATGATTTTAGAAAGGAAGTTGGGGTCCGTCTCCAACTGGTCCTTCAACGCACGGCACGCAGCCATGCGATTCTCTCTTTGTTCGGGCGTGAGCAGTCGAGGCACAAATTTCGCTGCAACTCGTTTCATGTGCAAATCGTTCGATAAAATTCGCTGACATGAGCTCCACGACACCCCTGTCAACTCCAAAAGCTCATCAATGGTCCGACGGCGGTCTTGCAAGACGGCTTGACGAATTCTGTTGACATTTTCTTCAGTGTGGCTGGTCGAAGGCCGTCCGGAACGAGGTTGATCGTCAATCGACATTTCGCCTGTTTAAATCGAGAAACCCATTCGTACACTTGTGTTTTGCTCAAAGTAACCTCCTTGTAAGCCGTCTGTAGCATAACTGCCGTTTGTGATGCGCTTTTGCCCAAGAGGAAACAAAATTTCACTGCCTCACGTTGTTCGTGCAAATCAGCCATCATGAAATAGGAAAACGCGTTGAAGGGGTCTAAAAATAGAATTTACTGCAGGCGAACGCAGTGTTGCACAACAACGCCATCTGGTGCACTGGTGCAAAACAGTTCGTAAAACTCTCAGTTAGTGGCGGAAGCCTGTATTACAAGGAATCCGCCTTCCCGAGGACAATTCCGGTTTCTTTTGGGTCTTCCCTCGTATGATGGAAAAGTGATGATGGCATGGGATATGCTTCTCCGTGGTATCCACAGGACCCTATACAGGGTGTTTGCTGTAACGTATCCCTGAATTATATTTAAAAATATGGACGTTGTACAAGGATGCCACTTGCTGCACTGGTCTTTGTAATTAATAAAAATTTAATTTTTATTGTGATCTCGCTAATTTGAGAAGTCAACCCCATGTTTTTTCAACGGAAATGGAAAGCACATGTTCGATTTACCCCAAAACATCACTGAAGGCATTCAGCAGCACAGCGGAAACACAAGAAAAAAATCATGGTCGATCTAGGTGGGTCCGACGGAAATGCGTTGGTATTCAAACTTGAAAACCCTTTGGGAACTCCCCTTCACAACGCTACACAACCCTTCAACGACCCTTTGCAAACACTACACAACACTTGACACGACCCTACAAGATGCTAACGCAAGACAGCATTCTCAGCCAAACGAGCCTTTCGGGCTTACTGCGATTCAGCTTGGGGGCGCCGTCTCGCAGCCTCAGCCTTCTTTCGCCGCCGCTCCTTCGCACAGCTTTCATAACCATTGCGCGCCCACGCAGACATGCCTGAACCTATCGACCACCAGAGCTGCACTGCCGAGTGTCGACGCGACGGCGCCGTGGCCCGTGGCCAGCCGCCGGCTCTAAAGCGAAACGCACCGCCTCCAAAATATTGTCTCCACCGGCGCAGCTGATCTGAAGATCTCTGATTGGCTGCGCATTATATGTGTAAATATTTGGATGCTCATTGGTCTCCGAAAGCTGGCGTCAGTTTCCTTCGCGCTGACTGGGCGAGAGTCATTTGATTGAGGCGCGAGTATCCGAACGGTCTGTCGAACGGAGGAGAAAGAAAAACAACGGAGGAGACATCATGTCTGTCCGGCCAGGCGTGTTCTCTCGGACTACAACCACTACAATCGTTCTGCTCGCAGACGCTAGCGGGTAGTTTGGAGGAGTTTGAATGCTTTAGATTTAGCTTGTGGCGAACTGCTAATGTGAGAACGGAATGGCACATTCACCTGATCATCACAACTGCGGGAAGTCGAACATGACAGGGAATCCCTGCACCTCCAAAACACGCAGAAATCGCTAGAGAGGAAGTCTGCACTCTTTCCGTTGTCCCGCAGGTGAACGGTAAGACAAGTTTGGTTACTTTTTGTGACCGAAGGAAGTAATGCAGGTTTATCACATTAAGTGTATTACGTACAACATTTACGGGTCACTCGGTACGTTAGAGGCGTTTCATAGTGCAGTGCATTGCCGTAACTTGTGCGTTTCGGATATGTCGCTAATCAAATTATGTGTGGTTATGCTAGTTGCCCCTCATGCACGTCGCATCCGTTCATTCACTGTGATCTACGAACATTTGTGACAAGTGTGCTTTGGTGTTTCCAATACGAAATCAACATCGACTGCCTATCATAACAGTGATTTTCGTGCAGAGCTACGGATTATCAATAGATTTTTTTTTTTTTTTAGTGCTCCCGCAGCCATCGGCAACAACGACACACATGGCCCAGCTGTTTTCGAAAACTGTATACCTCTACATTCTGGGTGTGCGAACTGCGATTGGCTTCTCAACTGCCCTTCGATGTCGAAGCATCTGAAGCTCCAGTGAAGCCTGTTACAAGACGTGAAAAGATATGTACTGTAACTTTTTCGAAGCAGTTCGAGCTGCTTTGTCATGCACCATCGCTGTTTGATTGTTTACTTTGGGACAAAATGATCGTTGCTCTACAGCAAGCGCCGAAGAAAAACGGACGAGGCTGGGGTCAGGGGGGATGAGAGGAGAGATGAAAAACCCGAAAAGAGAAAGGGAAGGAGGTTGGGAAAGGAGGTCGGTCTGTGCAAGCGCACTGGACCCGAGCTTCTTCCCCCGCACTGCTGATCTGGGACGCTGTGAGTGACCCCTGCAGATCACGTGGTTTGGGCGCCCTCCATTTTCCCTGGACCATTGCGTGAATGGGAGCTTCCGGTGGATGCCGTGGCCGCGTCGCACTCTCTACGCGCCCTCTCCTTCCCTCCTTCCCTCTCCACTCACCACGTATGCGCGCCGCGCCGTGGCTGCCGACTGACCACGCCGCGATTCTTGCTTAGCGAGGACTATAATACTAACGCATTAAAAAATGCAAAAACCGCCGTTTTGGGACCTGCAAGTTGCCGCTCGCGCGTATTTCAACGCCATGCGGGCCGTCGTTGCTCCACCCCCTTGACATTCCTTCGCCGCGATTCTCCCTTCGAGATATGGAACGACAGGAGCGAACTGGTGAAAATGAAGGAGTGACATTATCAGAGGCAGTAGGTTTTGTGCAGCGAAGGAATGTCAAGGGGATGGAGCAATGACGGCACGCATGGCGCTGAAATACGCGCGCTCGGCAATTTGCCAGTATCAAACCGGTGGTTTTTGCACATCTTTTTCTTCTTCTTGTGTTTCCGCTGTGGTGCTGGATGCCTTCAGTGATGTTTCGGGGTAAATCGAACATGCGCTTTCCATTTTCGTTGGAAAAACGTGGGGTCGACTTAGAAAATTAGCGAGATCAATTTTAAAAATCTAATTTATTGCAGTTGAAAAATTTACAAAATCTGTCTTCCTGGTGGCAAAACTGCCGCAAAGACCAATGCAGCAAGCGGCATCATTGTACGTACAACGTCACGATTTTTTTATATAATTCAGGGACACGCTACAGCAAACACCCTGTACACCCCACTCAATGTGCGCGCGTAATGCTGTCTATGTATTACAATACACGTAACCATGTCCATATACTTACTACTGTATGTATCGCGCGTTACGTGTCTATTCCCAATAAATTAATGGATACTTATTTTGGTAGTATTTCTCTGGTGGAGTAGGGGCGCCTAATAAATCTCGGAGAACTTCATTCAGGAACCACTAAGGGATCTGCACAGAACAACACGTAGTCGAACGTTGCCTCCAACCGAGATTGGACTTGGAGCACCATGTTAAATTGACACCGATCCGGAGGTTCAAGGACAACAACCGCTTCCAGGTGGTTGTAAATTATGGATGGCGCAACTAAGTAAAATAGTCTTTTTTTTTTGTTTTTTGCTCAATCCAATCTAATCCAATGCATTATATCTAGGGAACGCAGTAGGGACGCACTCAAGGGAATAACTTCCTGGTGTACGAAAAGCAAACTGAGGGAGAAGCAGGAGCGGTCGGGATGCGTGCAGTTTTTTATGTTTCCCGAATCCCCCATCTAGGCCGCCTTTTCTCCTTCTTCTAGACCGGAACATCTTGAAGTCGAGCGACACCGCAAGGTCGAGTCAGCGATCGCCAATCGCAATTTTGTGTGTCCTACAACCACATCGGTGAAATAGACGGTGGCGTGCAATGCTCCCGGGCATGTTCTGGTCACACGTACATTTACTACATTGTGAACGTCAACATACACGTGACCATAAAGATGGCCGCGCCCATGATCTGCGACCAAACCGTTTATAAACAACGTGATTACTGTTTGTATGCGTTGGTTTAACATGTAGAGGAAATGGTGTCCCTCTACACGAGTCCTGACCGGCGGTGATGGAATGTCCCCCGTCGGGCAGATGTTCATGGCCTCACGCTAGGACGCAGTGCCGGTAGAACTGATGCTTCTTCTGGTGGCGCGTATCCGTAGCTGGGTGACCTCGTCGTCATCCACGGGACGCCACCAACATATTTCGACATCGGTAATTAGTTTTATCCGATACCCTTGTGCAGTAAATCACGTATATTGCAAATGAGGCCTCGTACGTCTGCTAACCATTGCCAAAGCTGTGATAACCATACCGGCGCTATAAGACTCACTCTGTCAATGCGATGGACTCATGCATCATACGCTATACCACGTCGCGTAAAAAGCACCGTATTATTTACACTGGCAAAATACGTTCATCTCTTGGTTTTATGCTGATTGGTCTATGTCGGCAAGCGTCAAAATGGAATATAAAAGTCACGTGACCTCAAAATGATGTCATCGATAACGTGTGACCAGGAGATGATGGCCATAGCAACCGCTGATGGGGGTGAGGCATCCCGGTGTTGCCCATGTATTTTGGTGGAAAGCGAACATTGAGTGGCTTTTTGGTCATTCCCCCACGCGGGGCCATGTAAGGTGAGCATACGTACAGATGTACCAAGGAACTTACTGCTCGCGACCTTCTGCTATATTAGTAGGTCGTGTTATGCCCCGGCCGTCTTTCGAAGGGGGGGGTTCACCTAAAGTGATACAAAATTCTAACTGGCGACGTACTCCCCGGAGGATTGTGGGACTTTCGACAATTACCTTCTGGAAACTTTTGCCTCCATTTAGGAAGGCTTTGAACATTTTTAATTGAGGGAACTTAATTTTTTAATCCAACTTTAAAAATTGCTAAGCCAACCTCACCTTCTCTTTTTTTTTCTACAGAAATATGAAGTCCTCCACCGCAGACCCAACAAAAACTATGCACAGAAAGCAACAGAAATATTAGAAAAAATAGTAAAAGTGCTGCTTTAGCCCCGCCTGCTTGATTGTCGCAAAACAGCGCGCGCGCGAAAGGTGTGGCGATAGGAGGAAGTGTTCCCGACTCTTGTCTTGCCTTTCTTTTTCCTGTTTTGACCTTGATGCTGGTGACGTCTTATCTGAAAGTGATGTCTTATACGTCTTATCACAAAGAACTCACGAGATAGGTCCCCCTGTTTCATTCACGTTTGCCAGTCACAAAAAAAAGGGGGGGATTTATCTGGCAAGCTACTTCGGATAAAAGTGCTGTCCGCGGAACCAAGGGAAAAGCGCTAAAACCAGCAAAACAAAAGAAGGCGAGGACACTTCCCCCTATCGCCGCACCTTTCGTGCGCGCTTTTTTGCGTCAATGAAGCAGGTGAGGCTAAAGCAGCACATTTACTAATTTTTTTTACTATATCGGTTGCTAATACTGTGCATAGTGTTCGTTGGGTCTGCGATTATCCGACTTCATATTTCTGTTAAAAAAGAGAGGTTCGCTTGGCAATTTTCAAAGTTCGATTCAAACAAATAAATTATCCTCAATTAAAAATTGTCCAAAGCCTTCCTAAATGACGGCAAAAATTTCGAGAAGGTAATTGTCAAAAGTCCCACAATCCTCCGGCGTCGCCAGTTAGAATTTTCTATCACTTTAGGTGACGGAAGTACGACAGAACCAGAGCGATACGTAACACATTTTTATTACAAAATCGTCTCTCCTCTCTCAGCAAGGATTCCTCGATAACTATAGCCGCCATTAGCTTAATTCGCCTTCGCGACTCAGTTTCCAGACACGGCCTTTCTTCAAGACTTTCGGAATTTTAGTTAACTGTATTCCATTTGAGCGCGAGAGTTTATTGAGATACTTATTATTGCGCTAGCTATTTTTATCGAGCGGCTTTTAGCGAACGAACGTGCACCTTTATCTTGCACGGGTCAAATAAGAGAGAAAAGACAACCTGGGGAATACAAGGTCCACACGCGATCAAATACAAAGAGACTGAGAAAAGTCATATAGAAACGATGTCGAGAAGCAAGAAATTTATCTGCAGAGAAGTTATTTGCCAAATAGGTTATAGAGAGCAACGGCTTCCCGATTGAAGTTACTCTACTACGTACGACTACATGACTTATCTCCGACCACATGCTCTGTCTCATAGATATTGCATATTCCACGAAAAGTTCGGAAGCTGTACTTGCAAGAATGTGCCGCGTATTTGTGGCCTCTTTGTTGATAACGGCAGACGTAACTGCGTAGTGGGGCGCTGCTGTTAAATATTGTACTTCTTCCAAAATAATCCGAATTTTACGTTTCGACAACATAATTCGGTTCGAAACGATAGACAGAACTATTAATTGCTGATTCACTTTCGCTAGATTACTCCTGTATTTACACTTAAATAATCAGCTTTTTGTGAAACATGGGCAGTTCTAGACCGTACTCTGACAAAAGAACTTGCGTCTGAGCGTCTACCGCTGCCACACAAGACTACATGCGCATGACTAGGGATTTTCCCAGCACCCTTCCTAAAACGTAGAAGCCCGCGGAACAAGCCAAAAGTTATGGATGTCGCAACTCCTATGGGGTTCCAATGTCCGGATGCGCTGTGGAGCTCCTCAAACAGCGTCCTCACTCCAGGGGGCTTAATCGCTTCATCGTCGTTACGGTCGTTACAAGCTAACGAGTGGCGGGAAATTAAAAAAAGGTGGGCACGTGACATATTGCGCGTGACGTGTACCACGGCCTTCACGTGTCGCGCGAAGAGCGCCGTGCACGTGTTTTATGACGTGGCCACCTTTTTAAATTTCCCGCCCGCCTTTTTGAATTTCCCGCCACTCGTTAGCTTGTAACTACCGTAACGACGATGAAGCGATTAAGCCCCCAGGACTGCGCCGCACGTTGCCGCCACCCACGGGTCGCTACACCTTCACTAACAGTTTCCCAGAACAATTTGCAGATGATCTTGATCGATTCAAGCAAAAACTAAAATGGTAAAGGACCGAATTAGCACCGGATTGCGGTGTTCGTCATTGGTGCCACCCCGTAATTGATATGGTGTCCCTCTCAATGACTCCTGATCGGCAATGTTGCTGTCCCGTAGGGTCCCAGGTTGCTGTAGCTGTCCCAGGGAGGAAGAGTCCTTGCTCCACAGGCTTCGACTGAACGCGGCGCGGACTCCGCTACTCCTCTTTAAGATGGGTCACCTTTCATCGCCCATCTGCCCCGTGCACCTGTCATCTTGAGGGAGACACTCCCCACGTGTTGCTACACTGCACCCGTTAGCACCAACACTGTCTTCTAATGCGATCGCACATCGCTCGCCTTAGGATGTCAGACTTTCCCCTAGCTACGCTGTCAGGCGCTGTCTCTTTTTTTCTCTCTCTTTTCTTTGTTTTTTTGTTTAGGGAATAGCAAGCCGGAGTGCTGCATGGCTGACCTTTCCTCTTTCATTTTTCCTTTCCTTTGCCAATACCCCCCCCCCCCCCACACACACACACACACCATAGTGGGGCGACCAAGGCACTTCTTCGGTCCTGCGGGTCTGAATTGTGACCAATTCCGTGTTGCTGTTGTTGTTTTTCTTTTTTGCTGGGAATAGCAAGCCGCCGTAGCGCAGGCTTACCTTTCCTTCCCTTTTTTCAAAATAAACATATATTCCACCCCCTGCCCCCGTAGGGTCGAATGTTCTGGGAGTCTTCATAAGTCGTGGCGACTCCAGGACGATGCCGGTAAGGTAGAGCCAAGACCTTCTTCGTCGCACTTTCTGAACAACTTAAAGGAGCAGTCTATAGGCAACATGCAAATTCATCCGCATTGAGCCAATGCTCATCGAACTCAATGCGGACTGCTATACAGACACGTTCGAGCAGGATCGAACTCAGATCCTGCTTAACCCGATCCAGTTCGTTAAACAGATTGAGATTCTCGAGACGGCTTGAAGAGCGCTATTGGCATCCTCGAACTCAGCGAATTCGTAGCAGTAAACAAAAACATAGATGAATTAACAAATGTTCCTGTACAAGTCCATGGAATTTCACGGTGACGGTTTTAGTCTAAGTATGACGGGCGACTGCGTTTTCCAATTTGTTTAATCTCAACCACTCTCGACACCGCGCACCCCGTAAAGGCTTAGGCTGAGTTCCAATACCTCGCGGCCGCGAAGCCGCCTGACTAGGCAGCTGAGTAGACCCCCTTGCTTGTCACTATTGGAACAGGCTTGCGTAGCCGAGGCGCCTGTGGCGCCATCTCGTTGCCCACGCAAGAAATGCATACGGCGCAAGCGCAGCAGGTACTAGCGTTTCCCGCTGTCAGCCATCCCGGCTGTCAGATGGTCAGGCGTACAACTAGATTGCATCGATGCGCACTAGGCGGTAGCCGACTGAATAGCGGACTTGGCGAGATTTGGAACGAGACTTAACATGGCGGCACTTCTGGTTAGACCGCTAGGCAGTCGACTAACCGGGGTATTGGAACGCAGCCTTAGTAAACAGCACAATGCGGAAGCGGATGTGGTTATTCTCGACTTTTTAGGAACATGTTTGTCAATCCCAGCGTACTCCCGCGAGGCTCTTAGCGCCGCCTGTCGACAAGCCAACCATTCAATACTCATCGAGTTGGACCGTGTGACAGCATAGGGCTCCGAACTCTCTTGAGAAACTCGATGCGAATCGGTTTCAATCCGCATTGAAAGAGCTGTGTCACAGAGGTATTAGGAACACAAAAACCTTTTTCGCACGATCAGTACAACCGTGGCGATCTCGAGACGCCTACAGCAGCCCTGAATCTCCCGTTCGCGAAACACCCTCCTTCACATTCACAATACACACGTGACGAGCGCCCGGACGCGCGTCACCATGTGACGTGCGTGGGAGGGACGCTCCTCTTTGGATCTGGGATCACATGATCGAAGTGACGTCGGTCAGCATCCATCAGCGACATCGCTCAGGCCGGAGCGTCTGCCACCGCCTTCCCAGACGATTAAGAGGGTTCTCTCTCACAAACGGTGTGGTCTGCAGTTCGAGCAATCGAAGCTTTCGCCGCGGCAGCAATTTGTAAAATGAGATTGCGCCGCAGTGAAAACAAAAACGTTGGGCAAAAATATTTTATGGGAACGCTTTTCATACACTGCTTTACAAGATAACAGAAATTTTTGACCATCTTGGATACCTCCTTAATGCTCCTTTAAGAGATAATTGATGAATAAATTATCCCCAGCAACCAGCCCCATGATTTTGTCCTTCGGAACGACAAATATTCTGTGAATGTTACGTAAAGGGGCGGGGTGTACACAATAATTGAAAGATATCAGCGCCGGTTAAATACGCGGGAGGCGGGATCCTTTCCAATCAATACATAACGCTTCGAGGGGCTCCATCAAACTGCAGGTCAGAAGCGGTAGTTTACCGCAGTGTCACCTTCATGGGGCCTTCCCTTGAAGTTTTTGCACGGCCTTCCATCAGATCAGGAGATCATCCTCACTAAAAATGCCTTCTATACGCTAATAATGCTTGCGTGTACCTCTGTAACTCAGGCAATAGTGTACCTCCTGCTGAACTCGATATCCTGGGTTCACTCCTGGTCGAGGACGGCAGCAGTCCGTCCGCTACATTTGTCGCGCGCGAATAAAAAACCACAAGAGGCTGAAATTATCCGCGGTCCTGCAATGTGGCACGTGCAGCACGTAGCTACAGGCATAGGCTGACCTACTGCTCAGTACTATTGTATCACTAAGCATAGAATGCACCCCATCGAAGGCGTAGAAACATCGTTAGAATTTCATGAACGTGCCCTGCTTCCGGTGGTTTATCTCCTTCCTTCCTAGCCTCACCACTTCGTCTTCTTACTGTCGTTGCTATACGCGGTCTGCGACATCTGGTGGAGTGGTCGTGTTGACAAGAGGGCGAGCAAATTGATTCCTTTCCGCCTGTCTATTGACGAAAGAGGCTTCGAGTAGGAAAGCATTCGAAGCTCCGAGTTTTGCAACAGGTTCCCTTTGAGAACACACTTCACAAAGCACAGAATAGTACCAGTGCTGTCATTCAATTGTCGCGCGTCGTTGCTATGCTACTGAAAGGTACGCCTATTGCTATAGTGGCGTGCTTCGCGAGGAACCCAAGTGACTGTGGTATAGATTTCGGGAAACCGACATTTGTCTGAAAATGTTTCGAACTTGCTTCACCCCACAGACCCAGAGGCTGCTACAATCACTCCTGAGAAGGTAACACTTTTAAAAGTGTGCTCTATAAACGCAATGCCTTTCTTTGCTGTACTTCCGTGTGGTGTTTATTATAAACTCCTGTAATCGAAGACTTCACCGTGCTGACCGTCCCAATAGGCTTCTTCGCGACCTGCTAGCCAACAAGGCGAATGATGATCTGTGACCACAGCGAACAGTTGCCCGTGCAAGTAGAGGGTACAGCTTCGTGACGGCCCATGTACCTATATGAAGAGCACACGTGGAATACACGTTTTGGCTGCTTAGTGGTTCAGTCCCGGCCGTCCGTTACACTACCACCTCCTCACCTCAAAACCCTCTCTCACACCAGATCCGAATACCCGTCGAGTTCACCGTACGCACCCCCCTTCGACTCACACTACTCACTCTCCGGATATTAATTGGAGAAATAAGCGGAGCTATAAGTTCGTAACTTCTACTCGCCATTCAATATGCGCATATTCGCATTAACATGCAGGCGTCCCTTTCGTTCTCATACAGCGAGTTTCCGAGTAGTCCGCCATCGGTATTAAATGTTGACCTTTTCACTTAACGTACTTCAGTTTCAGCGCTTCCTCAGTTATTGTCATTTTGGGTAGTGAGCCTCTTTGTTGAAGCATGCGTGCCGTCGAAGGCTAATGGTGAAAATGAAAAAGTGTGACGAAAAAAGGAAAACCCAAGGAGTTTCCTTCCCGTAAGTTTTCTTTTCATGTTGGGAATCGCTCATAAAAATTCGTTTCTATCGTGTGTGTGTTACCCAACAAACACAACTCCATGCAAAACACATCCACAACCGAAGTTCTGAGGGGCCATTGAATCGAATGCGCCCCGAGAGGTTGACATGTTACACGCTATAGGTGGTGCTACGCGTGCGTTCAATGGCCGTTAGTTTCAATTATCATTGAGACTGCATGCCCGTGTGACAAAATGGAGTTCCGCCATCTCGTAATGAGGACTGCGTATCGTCTACGGCTCATTTTACTTTATTGAAAACAGAGAGCGCAATATGAAGACGCGCCATTCTTGAACCCGTGATAAAAAATATGCATGAAAAGACGCCCAGCTAGAACTTCAGAACCTATTAAAAAAAAAGAGGGGGGGAAGAAGTCTCACTGCAATGTATGGCGCACAGGAAAGAGAAACCAAGCTTTTCGTATGATTATCATCACAGCTGCAAGATTCAGTCATGTCGCTTCTTTCAGAATATATTTCCGTTTCTTCTTTTGCATGCGTCGAGACCAGTGAAAAATGAGAAAACATGGCCAACTTCTAACTCGCTACGCATCACATCCATGACAAAAAGTAAGAGGAAAGCGCGAGATAAGACTGATATTTGGTAGAAAAATCGCTCAGAATTTGTTATTTCATTTTACCTTCCGGCCGGCGCGTTGCATCCCCACTCGTACATTTCAGAAAAGAGGCCCTTCCCTTCTCTTGCGCCCTTCTTACACTGCAGCCGTCGTCCGTGGAAATTTCAGTCGTTGACGAATTGAATGCAAAGAAGACAACAAGGCAAAAGCGACTTCCATGGAGGGAATATATATTGTCTCTTGTGACAGCGAATTTCTCCCAAAAAAATCGAGAAGGATACGATACGAAAGCGAAGTACGAAAAGAAAGGCAGCCAGAAGAATATGAACGGGAGCCTGAAAGTGGACCAAGAAGAGAAATATGAGTGAAGACGGGTTCATTTCTGTACACGCAGTTCCTTGTCTGGGCTTGGGTACTATGCGTCAATGTCTGAGAAAAGAGATCGCAAAAGGCGCCTCGTCTCAGTGCAGAGCTGCGATAAACCCTGTCGAGTTACTCTCAAACCACCAGCTCTCCGTGTGCTAATTAGCCTCGTTCCCAGCGACGAAATAACAGGGGTGGACTGCCAAAATCACCTCTTCCCATTGGGATGAATACTGGTTGGCCGCCGTCTTTAATGAGTATGACTGACAATAACGTAACATTCAATTATAGCTAGTCGTTCGGTAAACATCTGAGTAGCGTATCAACGTGCGAAAGATCAAGGAAAAAGAAGACTGCTTGCTTCCGCGCGCGATATGCAGTTGTTCACGTAAGGGGGTGCTGGCCGATGCGATGTCTTTTCTACACCGGTTCCCGAGCGGGAGAAAATGAACGGGCACGAAATGAACACGACACGAAAGTGAACAAAAACACACACGGGAAAAAGAACGAACTATGCAGACGGCAGTCCACACGTGCACAGTTCCCGTGTCTACCACAGGGTGGCAGCACTAATGGCGGCGCCCAATCAACCAATTTGTAGCTTTATGTTTACTTTAACAGGCTAGGTAGCGTATGCTACCGCCCGATGCAAAGGAAAGGCCGTTATCCATCCATCCATTCCTTGCATCGCGTTTTTGTGTATACTGTCAGCACAAAACACCCCATCCTTTACCGAGGTGAAGTGCTACCATGACGTCACCACTTAAACGTTCCTAGCCCATCGGTCGCCGTTTATGAAGATATCGTTGTGTCTCCCGATTTGTTGAAAATCAGACGCACACTTTTTTGTGCCACTGGTTTCATGCTACTGGCCATAAGAAGGCATACGCTTTGGCGTAGAGTATGCGGTCGTGCGCCCGCCGTATACGCAAGGCGAGAGCAACAGACAGACGCTGTTCTTTTCCTCAATGGTGGAAATGTTCCGCAAGATGACCCGCTCCTGCGCAGTGTCCCCGTCTCTCTCTCACGGAAAACAGAATGCTGCATATTTTACAGCGAAGTACATGGAGTCCAGTAAGTTGCCCAGTAATGTTAACGGCAAAATTGTAATCGACGTGACAATGCAGATGGATAGTAAAAGAACAAAAACACAGCCTCAAAAAACGTTCATGTCAGCTCCTATCTCCCCTGTCTGTCGCCCGCAGCGCGCTAGCGACGCCGCAGAAAGCTGTCGCGCATGGCACTCGTTTGATCGCCCCCGCTATCCGCTCAGGAAAACAGCCTTCATAGCGTTGAATGTGCGGGCAGCGCTGTTTGGTAAGTGAGGCTGAATTTCCGCATGCGGGCGCTGTATGAGGCTCGCACGGCGCTCCTGTAAATGGAAAGATGCATCGCGTCCACTCACAAGGCGTCTCTTTTGCTGAGCAGATGGTGATCATTTTTGGGGCCGGTGTCATTATCACCGCGCTGTTTGCGTGCCTGATGCAGCATGCTGCTCTAAGGGGATAGTGCATCTTAGGCCTACTTCGTGGGGAGCTGCGCCGCGTTAGCTACGGCTTACAGCATCTGAGGAAAACACCCAAACAGCATAGTTCACTACCACAACGGTAGTGAACGCACGGTAGGAAAAGCACGCTCTCGCCCATAACACACTCTCTCTTACACTGCAATTTGTGTTAATTTAAAGGTTGCGTATGTGCGATGATATGAGTGTGTCATTTGGGCAAATATTTTGCTGAGCGGACACATGAAGTGCAGCTCCTTTGCGGTTGTAGCAGTCCTTGATATTTTGCTTCTGTTTGCTGTGTCGTTGGTCGTCATGATGTGAAGTCGTTGCACTTGAAGATCCCAAAAGAGTCCCGAAGACACGCGGGAGGCACACAAAATTATCGAACCCAATCTTGAAGCGCCACGAAGGCCGTGGTGGCATACCCCGACGCTTCGCCCTGCTCACTACGTACCGGATTCCCTTCTAACTCGACCGGATCGTGAAGAAGTCATACTAGAACATAACCTACCAGACTTTGAACGTCGGGTTTAGCACCGCATGATCAGTGTGTGTGGTGTAACCGTTTCATCAGGACCGGCGTGTTCAGCTAAATCCAGTGGATCACCCCTTTCAGAGTATGGTTCGTGCTACTATAAGGGAAACCAAATGGTGATTTATTTCGGTGCCATTTTTATCATTACTATCTAAGTTTATAGTACTAATCTTGCGGATAGCACAAGTAACGGGGGCGATGGGTTCTACAGAGCGATCCACACACATACACACACACATAAATGGGATGATGATGTGGTGGGTTATATGGGCTCCGCCGTTATGGCGGTACACTGCTCCATTGCGCTTGTGGAAGGGATGAGAAAGTGATGATGATTATGGAAAGGTGTCCGGTTAGAGTACGTCCATTAGCCCTGTGCTGGAACTCAGCAACAGCTCGTAGGCCAGATGTGAGGGGTCCGACCATGGCCCGAGAATTTTGGCTAAGTCGAACTGGCGTCGGAGAGCAGTTTCCATGAGGGCGCGCTCGCGATCGTACTCTCCGCAGACCAGGAGGACGTGATGGAAGTCACCACGCACACTACACGTGGAACAGAGGCTGGACGCGCCGACACCGAGGATGTGTTTGAAGGCCGGTGTAAACGCCACATTAAGTCTCATGCGGTGGCAGAGTGTGGCAAAAGAACGCGGCATTCGGCGGGGGAGAGTAAGGGACAAGCTGGGGTCAACGGAGTAAAGCAGAGGGTGGGTGGTGATGTCACGTTGCCATTGAGACTGCATCATGGGGCCAGTGAGGCTTGAGACGAGGTAACGGCGATCCCTGACCAAATGTACAAAAAATGACCGACCTATGTGCACACTGCTAAATCTGTGATGTCGCTCATGAAGAATTTACCTCACCCTCTCCCAATCTATTTCCCTCGCCCAACCTTAAATTTCCTCCTCTCCCCTTCTACCTCATTAACTCAGTCGGCATCTTTGATAACCCTAAATGGGAATGGAATTAGACATTTTTTCGCAGCAATGGAATTGGAGAATGGTCTGGGTGCGCCGGTGGCTTTTTAAAATTTATTTAAGTGTTAAGAGAGGTCAGCCAATACTTGGCTTGCTTCTCTTCACACACACACACACACACACACAGGAATATGAAAAATGAAAATGCGCGGCAGCACACGTGTCACAGGTCCCGCAGGTTTGCGGCCTTGAGAAACTGTAGCCTATAGCCTGCCGGCCTTGTGGCATTTGTCGTCCTTAGACCATGCACCCAGAACCTTTGCATTGGTAAGCGGCCGGCAGTCCAGTGTGGAAAGTCGCTTTTCTAGGATATTTCTCTCGTCCTCGTATTTCGGGCAGTACAGTAGTAGATGGATGTCGTCTTTGCTTGTGTTGCATTGTCTGCACGTAGCGTCGTTCGGCCATGTTTAACTCATACCTGTAAACTCTTGCGAAAGAAGTACCAAGTCGGAATCGATGAATGAGTGCTGCGTCAGTTCGGCTCATGTATCTACAGCCTGTGTACTTATAGGGACGATCGAAGGGCGACAAGCCTGGGGTGTGTCCCGTGTAGGTTGTGTGGGAGCCTCTTCATCTCCACATCTGCCGTTCGTCGGTGGTTGTTTTCGTTTCAACCCGCATGGTTTCTTCCCTCGCGCCCTTTGTACACACGCATTGCACCTGCACACGGTCAAGAGCGAAATAACCTCGTCTTTCGTCGCTTTCTCCGTGCCGGGTAATAGTATCAATATCCTCTAGCACTGCTCGCCTATAGGCAGTACGGTTACCGGTCGCTTTCCATTCATGATGGGATTAAAGGACTGGAATGGGGTTGCAAAGCCATTCCAGGAATGGGAATTGACCATATCTTTTCATTCCGAGGAATTGAAAGGAATGGAATTATCACAAATATCCATTCCTTGGAAGGGAATTGCCCCCCATTCCGTAACACTGCTCCTGACGTAAGGCACTCGTACCACACAGCGCACGTATTCACATCCCACAAAAAAAAAAAAAGAAAAAAAGGAAAAAGAGAAGATCACCCAACGCTGCAAATATAAACAACGCCAACGAAGACACCCCATCGGTACAACTTCCTAAGGGAATTTTAAATGAGGGAGTACAAAGAGATAAAACGACGAAGCAGAAGAAGACCGCGCGAGTGAAGCCGACGTAGTTTCACGGCGTTGCAAGGCACAAATTGAAGTTCCTTAATTTCCTGGGTTCTGACTTCCGGCGTGCTGGTGTCTTCTTCTTGCGTTGCTTTTGCGCTAAGCTCCTCCACTTCCCCCGGGCAAGATGCCCCTAACGCTAACAACCCCTTTCCGTCCCCGACAACATCCACGGCGAGCGAAAATTTACTCGGGAGAAAGGGAAGCACGCAACTTAATCCCCGAAGACCGTCGAAGACTTATACTAGCGCAAAAAGGATTTGTCAAGCCTCATATATACTGCGAGGCTCTGCCTGCTATCGCCCCCTTTTTATTTCTTTTCCACTTTTCTTTTCTGGAGCTCAAGCGGGATATCAGGAGAGGCAGAGGTATGCCTTCGCGTTACCATGGAAACAGGAACTACAATTTTATTGTGATGATTCTGGTGATTGGGGTGTTTCATCACCACTGGCGATAGTCTACACCATGGTGTAGGCTATCCATTCCAATTTCATTCCGAGGAATGGAGGTTTGGGATAATTCCATTCCTTTCAGGTCCTCGGAATGAAAAGGTATGGTCAATTCCCACTTCCGGAATGGCTTGGCAACCCCTTTCCATTCCTTTAATTCCACCAAAAAAAGAATTAGGACCAGTAAGCGTACTAGCCAGCCCAGCAGTGCTATAGAGGAGATTGACATATTACCCAGCACGGAAAAAGCACAAAGACAAGGTTATTTCGCCCTCCTCCTCTCCTCCTTCTCATCCTCTTCATTGGCATCATCATTACAGGAGTTTTCCACCAAAGTAACTGGTGCAAGTGATGTGGAGTTGCGGGCCTCAGACTAGTGAAGCCAAAATCTCCATTTTATTTTTTTTTTCCTAAAATCAAAACACCCAGACCATTCCACTCCAATTCCATTCCGCCTGCGAAAAAATACCTAATTCCATTCCCATTCCATTCCTAGGACAGTTTCCGCCATTCCCTTCCAATTCCATTCCGGGCTCTGATAAATCTAGAATGATTCCAGAATGATTCCGGAATGATTCCAACCCGGGAGTGGCAACTCCGCAACCCTGGTCTTCACAATGTACCTTTTTCACAACTGCTTACGCGCATGCGCTGCGGTGCCGATGACCTTGGGTGCGCCGGACGAGGTTATCTCTGTGTTCGATAGATGGCGCTGGATGGGGACGACAGAAGTGGGGTCGGTCCCACTCCAAAACCGGTTTTGGTCCTGTGTGCTACCCACGTGGTGTTTCGCCGAGAGCAGCTGGGATACGACGCGTATGCGAAAAAGCTCCATTGCGCGTGGTAACTTGGTGAAGTATATAATGATGCGCTTCACGGTGAGGGCCGACGTCCTACATTGTCCAGAAAGGTGATGAATGCTTTTAGGACATGGCGTTCGTGAGCTGTACCTCGCCATGGACCAAGCTGTTTCGTTGTTGTGAGAGGGTGAGAGTCAAGCTGATTGAAATACATTGTCAGTGCGGTTGTGAAATGTTCGTATTGCGGGCAATGTCGAACGTATCTTATGTCCCCCTGTTTGGGACCCTTGAAGTCTGTAAGCAGTATAATATGACAGTCCTGCCATGGAACAATACACGAGAGAGGGCCAGTACCGGCAATGCACAACTGCACCAGCCATTTTAATGCATATATAGTTTCCTTCGTTGACTTCAGGGTATTAATTAATTCATTCTCGTAAACCACATCACCCCATGCCCCATTTTCTTCGAAATTAATTGTATCAAAATACCGACTACGTGCAAGTATACAATCCCAATATAGGCGACAATGAGATTGTATCCTGTCGCTAAAGCCTCTCGCATTAGCCTATCACCACAAATCTGGAACTGGAAAAAGTGAGCACTGTAATGAGTAAAATATAATCGCCGTTGAACAAAAACGTAGTAGCATGCACATCCAGTTTTATGTCTTCTACTTTGGAAGCCGAAGGAAGTACTGGCTTTGGCAAACGATAAAAGTACCAAGGACATAGAAATATGTGCGAAAGACGACATCACGTATTCCCGATCATTTATAAGAAGCCGTGATCTGCTTACTACATTACTCATTGCCCTTCACAACATGCATGTAGAAGATATCACGAGCTACCGAAAGCAAGGGCTACGTATTAGTATAGCACCCGTAGGCTCCATCAAAATACCGGAATCACGTACGACGAAATAAAGAGCAATGTCTTTTGTAGCTCGATTCTGCTTCTCCCTCACTGTATCTCACAACGGGACCCACATTTAAAGGCACAACTTAGCCTTGTTCACAGATACTGTTCTAGAATACTACAGCACAAAATTATAGGCATTAGACGTATAGCTGAAGAAGACGAAGTCATTACACGGTGGTTCGGGTGACGCACAAGTATTCATTTGTGCTCTCTTCGTCATTTCGTTCGATTTAAACTCAGCTAAGAGAAATATAAAGGAATGCTTTTTGGCCTCCGAGAAGTGTGCGTGACTGGAAGAATTGGGAGGGAGACTACTCCGGAATGAATAAAAGTGGGACTAGCGCACGTACTTGGGAAATACAAAATAATGGAGCGGAAGGCGCGTTCGTAATAAAAAAAAAGAGAGAGAAAAAAATAGAGGAGGAGAATATGGAGTAACGGCAGACGGCTCAATGGCCGAAAGCGAATGGAAGAAGAAGAAAAAAAAAAGAGGACGGCAGGTGCAAGGTAATGGAGCAAGCTGGCGCATTCTATTTCAGCAGCCGCCAGGAAAGAAAATGTCGGGGGCAGTATAACGGGAAAATGATATTAGTGCGGTGATTGATGGCGGGCTTCGCCGGTAGAGGATGGATTACCGTGAAAACGATGATGGACATCATTGGGGGTTAAACGTGAACTGGCAAAATACTTTGTTTGGATGAGATTGTTGTCGGTCTTCGCTTCATTAATTTCGGATTTTTATGTTCGGCCGTTTCCCGTACGTTTCCTGTGCGATCAGCGGTGTATGAGCAGTATGACCGTTGTTAAAAATTAATAGGACACTTCAAGTAAACTCGAGTACTTCAGTATGCATCTGACACATTTGTCACTTCATGTGCACGAACATATTCTCGTACATGATACAATCAACGGAATTAATGCACACATAAATGCTGAAACTAAGGCGTCGCCAAAACACAGCATGGTCATGCAGCGTCATAGAACGTCATAACATCACGGAGCATCATGGAACTTGCCGCGCGCGTGTACACAGGGTGTCTCATGTAACATGCCAATAAAGTTTATTTAAAGAGAGCAATAAAAAAAAAACGACCGTTACTTTTCTGCTACTTGAGTTACACCTGCAGAAAAGTAGCGGTCGTTTTTCTTTTATTGCTCTCTTCATATAAAATTTATTGACACGTTACGCGAGACACCCTGTATGTACCCGGACGTCTGGCACAGATTCAGCCTGACGCTTCTAGGAAAGTTTGACGCAAATGATTCGTGACTTGACACGAGGCGCAACGCAGGCTCTCTCAAAAGCAACGGTCACCAATCTCAAGATTGGCGCCTCATTAATATGCGTGTCCGCGTGTCCCCATTCCTCGAAAGGTTCCCGCTGAGGAAAGCAGCTCCCAAATTAAGAACCCTCAAAGCATTCCATGCACGTGTGGCGCCGACATGGAGAAAATAAATCGCCTCTTCCCTTCCATCTCTCACTCGCTCATTTAATTTGATTGCTCCCTTCGTTTGAGCAGAGCGCGACGCCAGGAGAAACATTTTTGCGGAGACCCACGTGAGTACCCCCCAATTGTCCATTTGTCAAACGCTAGACGGCGAGGTAATCGCGTTGTGCCGCGGAGGGACACGCGCAGGCGATGAACGTCACCCATCGTTGCTTAGCGATGGCGTTGAATTTAAATTTCTAACGCGAGGAAATTTCTAGGTCACGGTCCTGATGTGTTGCTAAAGAGGATCCCGAGAAGCACGAGTTTTGTTGCTTGGGGTACATTAAGGGAGTGTGGCATTTGTTTAAGATGCGATGTGCTTATTTGCCACTTGGCGATCACAAATATTTCAGCGTATGAGTAAAGCATGTTTCACTGGGGGAGGATGGAAACTGCACAACTGCAAGACGTTTCCCGCCATTTTAGTGTCCGAATTTTGAACAGGAGAGCAACGCGGAAGTGAAGCTGATGTCACAAATCAACAGCGCCTTTGAGGAACTCCACGAGTGATACGGTTTGTCTCAGTGCGTTGGAGAGGGTAAAAGTTTCGATAAACCACGTGACGAGGTTTCTGTCAAATCACGAGGCAGCAAAGAGCCATTCGTTGAAAGGCAAGGATGGACCAATGAGGTCGCTCCACCGGAAATAGGGGCGAGAGGGAACCCAGGGAGCTGCGCAAACAGCCGTCCTACTTGCATAGCGGACGCGGAGCTGTCAGCTAACAGGGGAGTTACTCGGTGTTGTTTCGTATTCGGTGTTCCGCCTGAATTGGATGCATAAAACGCTACCTTGCTCAGTAAAATAATATTCTGTGGCGTCTTCCAGGCGCCACGCGCATGCGCATAGGCAATAACGAAAGAGATCCATTGCCCTTTTCGCTGTAAAGACTTGGAATACAGGTTCGCATCGATGTATATGTTTCCGTCTTTTTCTACATTTTTTCGGAAAGGTGTCACAACCCTTCTACGATCGCTGAACCAGCACTGTAAAGAAATCCATTCCTTCGTCTCGTCACCACATTGACTGCCCATCATGCATAATTCGAAAGCGTCAAGTTCTTGCTGAGAACGTATGAAATATCCACCAGACCCACACCGGAACCCACACATCTACAGAAAGGGGAGATTATATTGCCTAGACGCACTTTCGTAAATAGTTCGACTCACATATTCAGCGCTACTCCTCCTGAAGGCATATTTACATACATTTTAGAGGCAGCCCGGACACGGTCAGACTTCTACACTGCGTCGAAGAACCGTCCTCCAGGGCGGTAGTCGTGTAGGACATGGAATATGCATTGCGTTCGAAACACGCTAAATAAACACACTGTGCCACTCTTCCGCATGCAGCATTACAGAAGAACGGCTCTGTCTTTGACTTTCAGTGGATATAGATCGCAGATTAGTTACATATCTTATCAGTTTCGCGCGACAGTCCTTTGCACTGCATGCCTCATGCTTGGATGTGATGTGATGTGATAGAAAAAGAAGGGAAAAAAAAGGGGGGGGGGAGAGGATTTAAGTCGCGACAAAGTCAGACTGGCTACCCCAGACCCCTTAGCCGCAGTTAGTCGAAATAAAGAAAAAAAAGGAGAAAACCCAGTAGTTCGGGGTCGGGAGACAAACATCCCGAACTAGTGGGAACACTTCACAAACGAGGGACCAGAAAGTCTCACAAAATGTCAATCAGATGAGTTTCTTCGAGGAAAAGTAGCGCTTTCAATGCAGCCGCTTGGTGATTGAAAGCCGCTTTCCTTTCCTTTTGAAGACCGTGCTCGTGCGTATTGGTTGGGCTTCATATAAATGAAAAACAAGTTTCAGGTGGACCGTGTGCATCCCAGTGTGGTCTCTGCAACGGCGACAAAACGAAAATTAGTCTGCAAAGCTATATGCCGAACTGTCACGTTATTTTGCCAGTCACCTGATGTCTTTGTGTTCACCTCCTCTCATGCAGTGAGACTCTTATGCAGTAGCGTATTCCCCGAGGAGGAGTATTTGGAGTATTACGAGTATGTCGAGACTGGCTCACCGCAGTTGGACTTGGACACACCTCCACGAAGAACAGAAACTGCGTGTCTGTCTGCGTCTGCCACCAATGATTCGAAGCAAGAAATGAACAGAAACAAACAGCTTACAGCACAGCCAGTGCCGAAATTGAATCTCGGGTCACCATCGAGTAGTGTCGCAGTAAGTATTCATTAACTGTTTAGCTATGGTGGCTAGACTTGAGCTGCTTGGTATTCACTTTGTTCCGTTCAGTATTTACGTTCACTGTTCGTCATGGCCAGTGCGACCAGCTGCTCCAAGACACTTGGTGTGCGTTAGTACTGAACACTTAGCGCTGAGTGTCGAGCAGTGAGCTCGTCTTAAAAGATGGGGGGAGGGGGGATATGTTTAATGAAAAGTAAAAAAAAAAGAGAAGGGAAAGGTTAGCCACGATGTGGGCTTGCTATTCCCTAAAGCTTTCAAGCAAACAAAAGGAGATACAAGTAGCTGAGATACAGAAAATTATGAAAAAATACAGAGGAAACAGCTCCTTCATTAATCGTTGCGCATAGGACGTATCAGAGAATGCCCAGGAGTTTAGATTCCCGAAGGAATCGTGTCAGCGCAGACACGACTTCAGCGTGCTGAGTAGGGCCAAGTCGCACCGCGGGTACTCGGCAGGTGATCTCTATTGGTTGAACTTCCGCTTGATGTATTCTGCTTGATTTTTCATTCTCACTTTTTTTTAAATACTGAAATGTAGCAGCACAGGGGAAACAAGACTGTTTTTGGGACTCAAGTCCTACTTTCCCTTTTTAGTATTCATCATCATCATCGAATCTACAATAAAGGGTGATATGCCACGGGTAATGCCTTACAGTTATGTGTGACAATAAATGAACATTACTCACGCGATTGACAAACGGTGTCTGTTCTTGGAAGCCCATCTCTCCAAACCGATTCCAAGTTTTCCACACATGTACCAATAACCACCCTCTACAAGAAGCTGCTGGAACACCACGATTGGGAACATTAGATAACGTCCTCTCCACGTTTTGCCCGCTGCACATCACTCAAGGCAACGTAAGCCACAACAAGAAAATCCAATTTTGATAAGAGGAGGCTCTCTCTGGTGCGAAATATTTTGTTGCTCACATACAAGAATTCTGCTTTCTCCACTGCGTGTTCCGTTATTGTTTCCCGGAAATTTATGTAGCCGCGAAACAAACACAGGGCCTCGGAAACGGAGTCATAGCGTAAATAGTGAGCGTTATTGCCAACTTGGAAGACATAAATCGTGAGCAGAGTGTGAGCGCGAATGAGTTTCTGAGGTAGGAGTCATAACTCACATTATATATTTCTTCGAGGATGCAATATTGCTATTGATGTATGGAAGCGAGCTGTGTACGGTGTGTTTATATGTGCGATGCAGGAATCATCGCCGATGGAAGCTGAGAGATGTGGTTGTGTGACGACCCGGACAAGGCATGCCTTGCTATGGGTGTGAAAGCGCAGTGAGTTTCCGTGGGAACAATGTGCGTGGTCTCTCGAAACATTTTGGAATCCGAAGAGAGTAGTACAGGTCCCGACGAAAGTTTACGGAACACTGAAGTGGCATATATCGTCATCGGAGATACCCTTGCAGCAAACGGGGGTGGACACACCTACTGAGAGGTGCATGGAGTACCCACTGTCACCTGTGTGTAAGTCTGTCTGCTCCCGTTTGCTGAGTCTGTACCCGTTCCGCGGAGTCTGTACCTCATGGACAGAGGATGGTAGTTCATATTAGAAGTTATTACAATGGGACTATCCGACACAACACGAAGTCTTTGGTAATGCATCTAAGGATAAAAAACGTTACGTAGCCGCATGGAGCACATTGCTGCCGCTCCGTTCACATTGGCAACAGCCCCCAGACCCAGGACCAACATCCCATACAACATCGCCGCGCCCTGCAGATTGTCCTGGATTTCCTGCAAGACACTGGTCTCCTTTATGTCCTCTAGTGCGCCTCTCCACATTCTGTGTCTCTCGTGTCTTCCTTAATTTACAGGGG
This sequence comes from Ornithodoros turicata, assembly GCF_037126465.1. Classification (NCBI taxonomy): domain Eukaryota; kingdom Metazoa; phylum Arthropoda; class Arachnida; order Ixodida; family Argasidae; genus Ornithodoros; species Ornithodoros turicata. Next base: position 39,174,050 of record NC_088207.1, read on the forward strand.
CCTTTACGTATAACCGAAGATGCTGATGCAGCTTTACTACCACCTCTCATCCACAGTCACCTCATTGTCACTTTATATATCTCATATAGTCCCGTCGGTATTGGGGTAGTGGGCAACAACTCACGTGGCGAATTTCCCCATTCATCATCACCATTATATTTGTTGTTATTGTTGTTGTTCTAAGGATCATGTCCGTATTATTATGAGAATTTTTTCTACTTTAGTGCCTCTTTAACTATGTCAAAGTTCCGCTACTGCATGTGACATCTGATTCATATCCTACCTTGCATCATATGCAAGAAAGGCAGCTACCACGTGTTTATAAATCACTTCACGAGAATTACAATACAAAGCTCTTAGGTTTTCACCCCGAAGCCTAGATGTTTGAGCCGTATGCACAAGGAGAAGATAATTCAATTGCCTGATCTGCAACTCCGAAAGCCATATCTCTCACTGTTGTTCTATGTCGTTTTAAGATCTTGAGAGCCATATGAGTTAGAACCTGTTAGATGCTCCCGTCTTCCTCACCGACGAGTCGAGAAGAAGAAGCCGCCGGTATCCAGAGGCGAAAGGCCGCATCGGCGAGGAGATTCCCTCCGTTGGCGTGTCCGTATCGATTATCGTTTAACCCGCTCTCTTTGGGAGTTTTGCAGAGGCTTTTCCCAGCCGCTTCTCCGCCGGCAACTGCCGCTTTGGCCCCGCCACGTGAAATGAATCAATAGGCACCACCCGTCGAAACGCTTTCCGTGGCAGAGAGCCGTCCACCGCGAGCACATCTTTAGAATTTGTTACGGGTACGTTGACCTGAGAATCCAGGGCGCTGTACACCCGTGCGCGTAATTTGAAACCCTAGGAAGTAAACACGAACACCCAAAAGGAGCAAAAATTGACTCTTGGGCACGTAAATCACAACGTAGCCTTGCTGGAACAAAGCTGATGTCTTCATTGAAGCAAAAGCCTAAGGTCGGGATCCACCGGTATTTCGAACAGCGACTGTTCACCTGATGTACTGGATATCATCCTCGTCGTCGACGATGTATTTAAAGGCTCGAGACCCTTGAATCCTTGCAATCTTTAAAGGTATGAAGGCCCTTTAAATACTTAAAGGGTCTAGTGTTTTGGGGCTAAGAACTGCCGGGCACTGTTCTTCAAGTTCTTCTATTGATGGGAAAATCCAACTGCTGGCACCTCCGACTGGGTGAACAGCACCCAGGCCGCTTTGTTAAAGCGGGTAAATGACGAAATGCGTGATTGCATCCAAGAGAATTAGGTCATGACGGTTTAAGTACAAGCGGTGCCGCGTTGAACAAGCAGCGGTAACGAATATTTGTGAACGTACGAAATTCAACGCGCATTAAACGCAGGACGACCAGTCTCAGCGTGGAAAGTGATCATCCTAACCCACGGGAGCTGGTCATATGAGGACTGAATTGGTACGAGTGAATATGTTTATGTGATGCAAGTAAGATGGTCCTTACATGTACGTAACACTTTCCTTACACTTAAAAAAAAAATAATAATGAAAAATAAATTAAAAAATTAAAGAAAACCCCTACCGCCGGCTGTGCTGTCTGAGGTTTTCCCTGGGTTTTCCGAAGACTTTCTAGACGAATGTCGGCACATGACGAATGACGTGACGAATGTCGGCAAGTTCCCCCTGAAGTCGGCCCAGGACGCATACTAATCCCCCTGTCCCCCACTCCTTCCTGCTGTCCTCTCTCCGTCTGTCCACATCTGTACGCCGCTCATAGCCACAGCTGCTTCGCGGCGCTAACACGCAATCAAAAAAAAAAAAAACGTCACCTGCAGTAAGCAACAAGAACAATTATATTCTGGCGATGAAGTGGGGAGGTTTTCCACTCTGGGACTGGAACGCGACCCCATAGCTAGGGGGTCTAATATGAGTGATGCCGATGATGAGTGATGCCGATGATGAGCGATGACGATGATGAGAGATGACGGTGATGATCGGAGTGGCGATGGCGATCCTGATCGTGATGGTGGTAATGTCCGAGGGCGCTGTCGGGGTCACAATGAGTCCTTTGGGCCAGTCACCTAAAAAAAATCCAACTACATGACGTAAGGCTGCCCTGGAGTGGGCCGCGGTGTCCCAAGGTCCGAGGATGCACGACAAGTTGAAGGGGCGGCTGCAAAGGGTGGCAAGCTGTGATTGCAGTGTACGCCTCTCGTTGATGTAAGTCTGACAGCGGAGAAGTATGTGCTCTACGTTGGCAAGTAGCTACACTCGTTGGAAATAGGGCTAGCCTCACAGCCTAGCTGGTAGCGATAGAACAGAGTGAAGGCCACCACGTTCAGGCGTATAGGCTGTGGATGAGCGACTTCAGGGGACGAGGCAGCCTTGCAGGCAGCCGGTATGACAGCGTTGGGTCTACACTTCGCAAAGAGGACCTGGTTGGAATGTCGTGTTGCCTATGGTAGACCAGGACTCAGACAAATGGCTGAGGAGGGATCTTCTGTGTCCTCTCGAAAGTACAATGGGCGTAAGGCCGTTGTTGATGTGCAGCGGCAGCGTCGGCCTCGTGGTTCCCAGTTATTCCGCAATGCCCTGGGACTCACTGAAAGGCAACGGAGTGAGAGCGTTCTTGTAGAGACTTCAATGCGCACAGGATATCTACCACCACTGAGGATAGGGAACCGCGGATGCCCATGTTTTTAATGCACGGGAGAGCTGCTTTGGAGTCGGTATCAGTTACCCATTGCAGCGGTTCACAGTCTGCCGCATATTTCAATAGCAGGATAGCATAAAGCTCAGCGGAGGTCGATGAGGTGCGGTGAGACAGACGACATCCACGTGTAACGGACTCTGATGGAATGCCAAAGGCTGAAGATGAAGTGTCCCTGGTCGACGATCCATCCGTGTATACAGCGGTACCGTTGCAGTAGTGAGCCTCGATGAAGTCAAGGGTAAGTTGCTTAAGGGTAACATCAGGATCGCTCTTTTTGTTGTTCTTGAGGCCGGGTATGGAGACAGTGACAAGCGGCGATGGCAACGTCCATGGAGGCACTTTTGGTGCCGTCGGGTCGACTGTGAATTTGGCTGCAGTAAGCAGGTCATACGAGTGCGCTAACAAATTCAGTAAAAATATGCCTTATAAACGCTTACCAAACACCCTGCCTACTCTTCATGCCTGAAAAGGGCGTAAGGCCCCCGCAGCCTGAGATCGCGGGGCAGTCGCCTCCATTGTGTTCCCCTCCCCTTCCTAGGCATCTGCTGTCCGATTCATATTCGAACATAGTTATTGTCTCACGTCGCTGGAAACCATCGATTTAGGAAGCCGCCTTGAAATCATGTAGTCATTTTAAACTGTTTAACGCGCAACACCAGTTCTCCACGCTGAGGCAATTCCGCCCATGCATTACCGATTGCACCCCGTTCAGCTCATTTAAATTTACAAAGTGAAACCGAAAGCGACTGAGACAGAGAAAAAGAAAAATCAATAATTCACACTTTCATTTGTGAACCGAACTAGCGAAAGAAAAACCCTTGCAAGCCCACTTGCCGAACTATTTTGCGAAGCACGCGAGGTGAATAATGAAATATCTCCACCACTTTCTCGTGTGAAGAACTGCTTCTCCATAATGCATGGTTCATTGCAATAACAATGGCAGTGCAGTCGCCGAACCCAGGAACCAGCGAATTTCGAGTCAGTAATTGGTTTGGGAAACTATGTGCAGCAAATATAAAGCGTTGTCTCCCAACCGAAAGAGACTGAAGAACTGAAGAAAGTACAAAACTGAATATCAACGACGAGGGCAACATCTCATTTTAATTTTAATACTCTGCCCACTGTGTGCCCACTTGTGTTCTCGCAAAATCCAATAAAATACGTGAAATAAAGGCGCAAACTGGGCTGTCAACTGGAGCACGCGTCTCGACGGTGACAGGACAGACGAGGTTTTCAAAGAGACGACGAGTTTTGTGCAGACGTAACTAAGAACGTGGTACGTACATACGATAACATGAGGCTCGCTCGCTTTTGCTCGGGTCAGAGAAAATCAAAAATCAAGACGGAACACGAATACCACAGATACCAGACATCAATTAAGGAGTTTATTTGGCGAGTATGTGTAACACAACACATGCCACACATAAGATGTGCACACGCGCTATCTTCGTAGTAATGAAGATTGTGCAGTTATGTTCGGGGACACGATAGGATAAACGTGGGGCACTTGTTCAAGTTATTTGTCATTTTTTCCCGAGACAGAATTGTACAGCATCCCAGCTGGAGCGCTATTACATTGTACAGATCCCGACAAAAGTTTACGGAACACCAAGAGCGACGTATTTCTTGATCGGAGCGATACCCTAGCAGCGAACGGGAGTAGACACGCTGGAATGCCCAGTCATTCTGCCGGTAAGTCGATCTGCTCGTGTTCGCTGCGAAGGTACCGCTCCGATGACGATGTAAAACATTCTACGTGTCGATCAAAGTACACAATGTTGTTGAGTGCGTTATTTTTCAGAATATTACATATACAGTACAGGAAGGGAGTTGCCTCAGGACAGAAGCCGCCGATATTTCGAACAGAGACTGTTCTTCTTCTGGGCACCGTCCTCATCATTGGCATGGTATTTAAAGGGTTAGGTGTGACGTGTTTAAAGGTTCATGCGAATTGTGGGTCAACAGCCCGGAGGGAAGAAAGGTTCCGTACGGGTTTCTACGGCCGGAGTGAATGGCTGCTTTGTTAGAGTGTGGAGGGGATTATGTGAACGTAGTGATCTAGGCTACAGACCGGTTACAGAAAAATGGAAGGTTCACGAACACGTGGACGAAACGGGACAACAGGCAGGAATGATGAGGACGGTGCCCAGAAGAAGAACAGTCTCTGTTCGAAATATCGGCGGCTTCTGTCCTGAGGCAACTCCCTTCCTACATCTCTACCGGTTCGCTGGATTTCTACCCATCTACATATACAGTACAGTATTACATATACTGTAGTCCACAAGCGCACATATTGCTTTGGCGAGACCCCTAAAGGCAGGTTCTGTGCAACGAAAATACGAGTACCATATGTCGTAATTTTAAGTTCTCACCATGCCGTCCCTGTATCGTATTCTTATACCGTTCCAAGAATTGCAGTGACCAGGGTGCCTGAATACTAAGCTTCCTCGTCTGCTACGACATCCACATTTCGTCCCCAAAGCGCACGTTCCACGCTGCAGTAACGGCAGTCTTTGGAAGTAACTTAGTTACAAGTAACTAGTTACAAAAAATGTAACCATTGACAGTAACTAGTTACTGGTACGGGAAATGTAACTTTTAACTGTAGCTAGGTACTTTTCTGGCTAACTAGTTACAGTAACTAGTTGTTACTAGTAGTAGTACAGTAGCAGTAGTAGTACAGTAACTAGTAAATGGAAAATCTGCGATCGCAGACATCGACATCGACATCGCAGATTTTCCATTTCGGAGCCACCTCGCGTCACACTTCATTTGTCTTCTCTTTGCCTTTTTCTCTTTTTAACGACCTTTTGATCGCCTCTGCGGTTATGCTGTAGTTCCTTACTCTCAAAACAATAAGGACTGCCATCCTTGAAGAATATAAACTTTGCGCAGCCTAGGCTGCCACTGAAAAGAAGCATGCGTCATATGACCGCCTTGAGTTTCTACACTCGAAAGAAACAACGAAAATCAGGACGGGACAAAGAAGAACTGCACAGGAGGCCCAGGTATTCGAGAGGTGGAAAGAAGGCTGCAGCACCCTAGCTGCCCTGAATGATTTCCCAATTATAAGAAGAATATTCGTTAAATATAATACCGACATTTCCCTCCAGCGCCCCAGATGAGCGGCTTTTCAACGTAGACCGGGATATTTTCGCAATTAAGAGAGGCAAACTCAGTGATGCGAACCCTTAAGAACCCTCCTTAAGTGCAATATGTACAGATAATACGTGTAATAAAAGTAATTCTGCGATAAAAGTTGATACGTCATCTTCATTACTAAATTTTCTGAAAGTAACTGTAATTTGTAACTGTAACTAGTAACTTAACTAGTTACTATTTTCGCGATGTAACTGTAGCAATAACTTAACTAATTTTTGGCTCTGGTAATTGTAACTATAACTAGTTACTTTTCAAAGTAACTTTTCCCGAGACTGAGTTACGGTATATCCTGAAAGACACCGTGATGCATGAAGCCGGCGCTGCCTTCGTGATGTAAGATTATCTTTCCTGTACTTCCTTTCACCATCGCTCCTTAATTTCAGCGTTGTGTGATGCTAAAACGGCAGTAGCAGTTTTGCTAATGTCGCGAATTCCACGAAAACGTTTTTTAGCGAACGTACCCGTTATTCTTCAATTCTGGACCCCAACACACCTATAGCGATCCGAAATGAAATAGAATGATATTAATAGGCGTGCTTTTTATTGAACAAATCACGCGACTCGCACACCCAACAGCACTGCATATAAATATGCAAGAAAATATATATGAACCTAATTTCAATATTGGTAAGTACCAACCCCTTGTTTTGCGACAGTGCTAGGTATAAAACACTGTGTAACACAGTGTACAAGATACACTATAGCTCGCCAAGAGTGCCGAAGGGTTGCCAAACAAACCGTGAGAACCCCTTCAACAGTATCCCCCATTAATTAATTGTTTCATTTTTCTAATTCATTAATTTTTGCGGCAGATCCTACGACAATTTATCGTCAATCAATAATGAGTCCTTGCAGAAGAGCAATGACTGTAACTGATCCGCAGCACACGGGTGTGGTCCTTGACTTGCACGCGCTCTAGAACCCCTTGCACTCCTCTTGAGACGTCATAAAAGAGCGAGAATGAGTGAGGTTTGAAGCGTGACTTTGGAACGGCCATCGAGGAAGGAAACACAGGAGTTTGGAACAGATTTCCGTGGGACCCCTCTGGCGGTCGCTCTTGTCAAAACCGCCATTACTTCCTGTCCACCACGTGATCCTCTCTAAAGTTTCGATTTAGCAACGCTTTGTTGCTCGTGCTCCTTTCTGTGCTTTTATGCTTTTCCAAAGTCATTTACGCTGTGAGCACCAGTGCGAGAACAACGTTTTGTTAACGTGTTCTTACCGCGGTTGCCGTTCAACACAAATCAGCTCTGTCACGGGAATAACATTTCATTCGTAAGTACGTACTGGATCGGTTGTTTCGTACTCCTGTCTGTGAGAGTCATCTTGAATCGTTTCTTTACAAACGGGCGCTGTGCTACAGTAGCAGATTCATTTGATTTCCTCCATTGCTGTACCAGTTTGATTACTGGCATGCTTTACCATGCCATCAATGATCACTGTCATGCTTTCACACAAAGGTCGCTGCCACGAATGATGTTTCTGGTCCTACGTGCTTGTCCTGCTGACCATGACCGGTCTTGCAGTAGTAGGGTAAACCGAGAGTAAACTTCCGAACACACACAAATAAAACTGGACGCGCGGCGTTCATCACAATGCAGATATCTGAACTGCAAGGCAATCACGACTCCCGTCGTCTGCTTTGGCAGCTGGCCTGCGCATGCTTTTGGGGTCACGTGAGCGGTCACATGGTAGACAAGAGCATCCCAGAATGCAGTGCGAAGCTAGCACACCCGTCCCAATGGCAAAAAGTTGGAAGGGCCGCTCCTGTGTTTCCTACCTCCATGGGGACGGCACGTGTAGACGATGGCACGCCAATGGGGACTGTGCGACAAACTGGTGGCGCCGCGATGAGGCCTCCGGAGAAAGTACCTTGCGTGATAGCCTCCGGGTAGCCAGCTTTGTTTACATGTGAAGTGCGGGCATCTTTTTTTGCCACAGCATCGCTAACTGTGCCAGCACCTAAAAGAACTCTTCATTAGGGACCAGATGCTTAATTTCTCGTGATTTCTACGCTTCCAATACCACCGAGGACTCGCAGCGAATAGCGTTTGTGACGCGCGTTCGGCCATTGCATGAGGTGTGCACAACATGAGCGAATATATTCTATTTCTTTTGTTCTAGTTTCAATGAAACTGAATGAGGACCTGCAAAATGATCAATGATTTACAGTTGCCACTTTCGTGACGGTGAAACGCCGCTGGATATCACCGTCAAATGCACCGACCAAACGGCAACCTATTTTGAGATAATGATTGAGGTGTTTCGTCGCCAGTGCCCAGAGCCGATATTGCTCCCGGGATGACGAGTCTCACAGTGAGAACAGAAGTTCTACGTTGTCCAAAAGGTTTAGTATTTACTCACCGACCACTCACAGCTGTCGTCCCGCAAGCCTACGGCGGTAGCCGAGGTAAAAACTCATATGCTTTCTTCTTTGAGGATCTCTTTAGCGTTATTGTATCTGAAGATACTGGAAAACTGCAGTGCAAGTTCAGGCAATAAATTGTGACCCCACGTGTTTATTTGTATGGATAAAACGGACGCACGATGTAATTTCAGTGACGAAGCTATGTGTGTGCAAAGACGACGAAAGGAATACAAGAACAAGACTCAGTCAAAAACATGATATTACAAATAGTTGGAGTCAGAGGAATACACGTATATAGCCTTCGCTAGCAAGCCAGGATTTTGTGAGGAGTCAAATAACCATCCTCTCGACGTATCACTTACAGGTGTTTTGATCGGACAGACGCGAGTGGCTGTTCTCCTTCCGTACTGTTAGATGCATTATAAATACGGTGGTTGCTTCTGTGCAGTTTGTCTCCATTCACTTCGTTCGCGCCCCAGAAAGGTTCCACATTATTTGCACTTCGAAAATTAGCCCTTCTAATTACGGCGGTCGCCACGCAAGCTACGGTTCCACTTGAGAATGCATAGAACGGGCGGCGTGGTATCACGTCGGATACGTCCAAAGCCGCCACTGGCCTCGCTGTCGCGACGGAGCAGCGCGCCCCCTTTAGGTGTCGCACGGTCCCTATAGGGTGACGTTCACCGGCTCGTCCAAAACAACCGGAGAATATGTTGCGGCGGCGCCCCGTGTGAGTACTGTCTATTATTTTATTATTGCGCGTCATTGAGGCGCTTCCAAGAAATGGGTCAGCATACCCCTGATGGGTGTCACCCCGCTCCAATTTTCGCAAATGAACCGGTATTTCGCCCTCCTCCTCGTGCCAGTAGCAGTGCCAATCGTAGACGAATCTTTAATGGCCAATGAACGCCCACCTTGCACGAACGTCACTGTAGGGGATGTCAATGACAAGAGCAGACGCCAGATGTGGAGAGTATTTCGGAAATCACTCTCTGGAAGAACAAGAAAACGTCACTCCATAAGAACCAATGAGGACGTGCCCTTGAGAAAGGGGATGCCGCAACCGTGCCGGCGTCTCACAATGTTGCCTTTCCTCCTCTGAGCGCCGCACTCTCACTCCTTCGCTTAGCGAGTGACGTCATGCCACCGGAGCTTCTGAGGTCCCGGAAGCAGCACAGGCCTTTAAAATTCATTTATTTAACATCTAAGCACTTTTCGGACGAAAAAATTAGCATGGTAGATTGTCGTCCAGGGCCGAACGTCATGGTGATGGATAGAAGAAGAAAACGGGGAGGTGAGTCATGACTAAATAGGAACTGGCTACCCCAGTACACCTACGTAGAGCAAAAACCGAACGTAGTGGTATTGGTTTCATAGTTTCATCGGTTTCGTAGTGGTTGATAACTTGCCTCATCTAATTTTTTTACACATGTGCAAAAGATGGAAAATCTCGACTGTCTAAATGATAAAAGCCGTTTCTTTGAAAACGCATTTTCGTTTTTGAGACGTCCTCTGACTTTACTTTTCAGATGTTCCATGTTCCACCCTTCCACCGCGTGAAATCGTCAGAAATGTCGATTGGCTTGTCTTCCGCTGTTAAGTAAACAAAATATAATTTCCTCGCCTGTGGCTGTTCATGAGATCCCGCGAGCAAGCGACGGTAATGGCTGCGGTGACGACATTATCTTCTGACATCATTAAACAATGCAGTTGCCATATGGCGCAACGCTAAGGGGCTAAGGTTTCCGAACCACAACGGCGGGTGGCTTCGGATTGAATTGGATTGGAATGGATTGGATTGCTTCGAGGACCATTTGCAATATATCGGACGTACGCTACATACACTTTTCTAGAGAGAGCGCTAGCTGTGCGAACTGCTCTCGGCCACCGATCCGGATTGCTAGAGCAAATGGCGAAGAAGTGAGAGGATTTTTTTTTCCTGGCCGATATATTGAGTCTGCGAGCCCTAAGTATTAAAGAATGATGTTAGTGGCACCTCCTTTCCGTCCCACCGTACATACGTCGCATCAACCAATATCCTGTGGTCGAACCATGTTTACTTATGGCACGGCACTCTCTCTCTCTCTCCACGCGCCATCTTTCCCATCGATCCATGGAGTGGAACGCGTGTAATGGGGTTGAAATGTGCTCACGGGGTTGAAATCATTGGTCGGCACTTGCTGAAACACGGAAATTAAGGATGTAGCGCGTGATGAACACAACGCACGTGCACGTACAGTTCGGTGACTGGGAGGGGTGATGTCTTTCTATTTTTACCTTTTCATCTTTTCGGTTTACTTCTCCTTTGATTCATTTCATTTCCTTTCCTGTCGTGGGGTCCGTCTTGTGACGACCTGCGCCGAGTACACCACTCCCTCGTGTTAGGCCTGCTGCGCTACAGCCTCCCGGTGTTGCACGGCCTGAGTAGGACTGGCGAGCATGAGCTCCTAAATATCCAGGCCCGCAGCCTTCGAGTGTGTCTGGGCTTGCCTAAGACGACCGAAACATACTCAGTCCTCGCGGAGGCACGTGAACCACCTGCAAACATCCTGCGTGACAGGGAGACCCTCCGAGTCTACACGCGGATCCTAACGCAGCACCCCTTCCACTATCTCCGACTCATAGGAGGAGCAAGGAGTAGCAAGGAGTAGCAAGCCGGCACTTGCCTGGCTGACATCTCCTTTGTGTGAATAAACATATACCCCCCCCCCCTTTGTGGGGGTAGCAGAATTCGTCAGGGGACGAATTCAATACCTTCCGTTTATTTATTTTTTTTTCTATAATCAAACTCAAACACAACGAAGGACGTTTCAAACAAGAGGATCGTCCTCGAGGCAGTAACCAGGAACGCAGAAAATTACATAATCCTAGGGCAACAAAGAAAAGCAATAACAAAAATAACAACAACAAAATAATTGGAAGGCAGTCGGTATCCTGTGTGCAGAATAGAAAATTATGATGCTGGAAAGCACTTCGCGCCGTTTGACGCCTAACTAAGAACGAAAGATAGGCAGCCGATGCTTTGGGCATTGTATTCAATGCCTGTGTGCCGCGCTATAGCTTCGGCTCGTCACTTTCAGTCCTAGACACACAGCCAACGAGAAGAAAGATTCCCTATCTTCCTAATTTACCATTGTACCATTTCTCGTGCATTCGAATATAATGTAAAGAAACATACACGCGTGTGATGAAATTGATTGGTCCATGGCCAAACCCAGTCTCTCAACGTTTTGCCTAAAAACACTACTAACATTCCGGAGTGCAATTACCAGCATTGCAGCAGCGCCTCCAGAATGCAATAGATTGTACAGTTGCCTTTTTATCCGAAAGGGACATGGATGTATCCGCCTAGAAGACTGTTTTCCTTCCCTTTACTCGGAAAAAAATGTCACAGTTTCAGCTGAGACTTGATGACCAGTCGATAAAGAGGGTGTCCCATCACCGGTTCTTGGGAATAGTTATTGATGCACAGCTTTCATGGGCTGCTAACATCAATCATATTAAGGGCAAAACCGACGCACTAGTCATCACTCCCGCATGGGGAATGTTGACGAGGGCCCTACTCTCCATACATAGTGCACTGATACAGCAGATGCTGGCCTACCAAATACCCGTCACATGGGATATGCTACTCATCTGAGAATATGCTGCAAAGCATCTTAGCCAAAAGCCTCAAGGTACGCCTAGCTGTGCCTCGTGCCACCACTAATGTACTGGTGGTGGTGGTGGTGGTGATGGCGATAGGGCTTGCCACTAATGTACTAGTTATTGCAGAGGCCAGAGAACGTCCAATAGGCATTTTGCGAGCGCAAGAAACAGTGCGACACTACATCCGTCTCTGCACGCGGCATCACAGACATCCACTAGCACGCAAAGTTATGCGATTTCTTCACATCATAGAGCTTTGCTAAAAGCAATCCCTCCACAATCGACCCCAGCATCCCCCTTGGACATTTATGGTACCTAAAATATGTGCAACTGTACCCGGTGTGCACCGAAGGTCAGCTCTGCCATCCACTGCGCTGAGACAGTACTGTCTATCCATGATGGAAAATAACCATAACAGGACAGCTATTTTCACCGATGAATCGACGACTGCGCAGCTGGGTCTGCGTCAGGCTTTGTTGTCCCCGAGCACAACAGGGAAGGAATGACACGTCTATCTCACAGGTCATCCTCACCTCACACACACATACACACATAAATGGAATGATGATGTGGTGGGTCATTCTCCGCCGTTATGGCGGTACACTGCCCCATTGCGCTTGTGGAAGGGATGAGAAGGTGATGATGATGGAAAGGTGTCCTATTAGAGTTCGTTCATTAGTCCCGTGCTGGAGAGGAACTCAGCGACAACTCGTAGGCCTTGCATCTGATGTGAGGGTTCCGACCAGGGCCCGAGAATTTTGGCTAAGTCGAACTGGCGTTAACAACTGGGTCATCCTCAACAACGGCAGAATTAGTCGCCATACTACTCGCTCTTCCATATGTGGTTGAATACCCGTCTGCAGCCCAATGGATCATATATAGCGATTCAAAGGCTGGACTAACTGGCAATAATATCATTCCTTCCTAATTGGTGCATGGTACACGTAGTCCACGACATTCTGACAGTGTACATGCAATCCAGGGATGCTGGGCATGACATCATACTTCAATGGATTCCTGGACACGCAGGCATACGGGGGAATGAAGCAGCTGATGAAGTAGCGGATCTAGCACACCTGTCCTCATCAAAACATCTAGTGCCGTACGCCAAAGCAGGCGTGCAAGACATATTGAGGTCTCTTACACAGACTATGACTAGACAGCAATGTCTACAAGGCAACGGGAACTCCTCGTTGCTCCATCTAGTTGACCCGGATCTGAAATTTAGAGTTCCCGTCCACGTTACCTCGGTCTATCCAGACGCTCTTGCACAGGTTCCGTCTGAACGTGCCATACGGGCGCCAATTCCTCCATAAAATTGGGAAGGCTGATTCAGCGAACTTTGTGCAGCCGTGGAGGTCACTGACCACGTTCTTGTGCACTGTTCTAGATATGCACCTCAAAGGGCTACAATGAAATCTGTTCTCAACCCATTGCACAACCGCACCTTTGACCTCGTAAAAGTGCTGGGTCCTTGGCCACCTGACAAGAGGGATGCTGCCTTGTCAGCGCTTGTGACATTTATTCAGAGGTGTGCGTTGGAGTCAACCTATTAGGACCGTGTGACGTCATTGTGCGCTACGCTAACCGGTGAATTGGCCTTTGACCGATAGTTATCGAAAAAGGGGGGGGAAGTCTCTTTTCCATGTTTTTCCCTTTGGGGGGGCGGGGGTCTGTTTATGGGAGTAGCCGAATTTGTCGTGTGACGAATTCAATCTCTCCCTATTATCTTTTCTTCATCAACATCAACATCAACTACTAACCTTTTCGGGCAACGTAGGACTTCCGTCCTCTATGCGAGCGTTCCGTCCTCAAATTAGCGCGAACAATTGAGTACAGCATCCATCGCCTCTGCCGATGAAACACTCCAATCATCATCACCCAAAATAAAATCGTTGTTGTTGTTCTTAAACACGCGCAACAGGGAACGTTATCTAACAAGACTCTAACCGAAGTAACCAAGAATAGACAGAATCGGTGCTAGAAATATATAACCAAGACTATATCGCTTCCCTACACATCTTCGCTCAGAGACAAAGACAAACAGTCTGGAATGGCAACTGTGTCAGGAAGCAATCAGAAAAGAGAGAAGTCTGCCTACAGGGGCAGAAGATACGTATATCCACGTCTCCCATGACAACAGGCACAGGCGCATCACATGAAACTCCTGCCCACAGGACGGTGTTGTAACGTGATATTTCAGTATCCCCAATTACATGCGGGCAGCGATCCTGCACGTTCTTGCAGTGATAGCTTTCTAGCGGGATCCCTTCATGGTGGCATCGCTGGAATACAGTGCGTGCTTGTTGCATGGTGGTTTGGGGAGGAATGTGTAAACTGGACGTTGTGGAAATTGTGGGATTGTCCAGTTCTCTGCGTAGAATCGCTATTATTGCATGAAATTGTCGGGGATATTTCGGAAGAACGAAGGATTATGACATGGTCGGTACAATCTAGGAGGTCGTGATGAAACCAAACTAAACAAACGATTCGTAGCGCGTGCGGAAGTGTCGCTTGTCTCACCCTCGTTGGTATATCTCGAGCGTACGCCGAACGTCGGTGTGGACGCTCTCGCCGTGCAGAGCTCCCCGTTTCCCCCTCTGAGAGCGCCCACCCGGCAGTGGCAACGTAGCTTAGTGTTCCTGCCGACGTCACCTAGGCGGAATCACTGTTGAGAGAACTCAGTGAATCGAAAATGGCGTATCAAAGTGCGGCCTCCGTCCCGCATTGCATGGATCATATAATGTTCCTGTGCTTTTGTATGCTTAGATGCTTTGTATGCTCTGAAGCAAAAACGTTTGTTAAGTGCGTAATACTTTCGCCGTATAGATTTTGTCTTTGCATAAATGCAAATATAAAAATAATAATATAATATATTTTATCACCACTTCTGGAGAAATTGAGGAGCTGGAGCAAATAAAGTGAATACTTCTTGACTTGACGGATACGAGGTTGTAAGCAATATCCGCGCGGATGTGGTAGTTTTCGTGCGTCGCACGCTATCGCCTTTGCGTACGTAAGGGATAGCGTGGTGGTTTTGCGCCCTGCTCGAAGCTCTCTTTATGTTTTGAGCGTGCGCAGAACCATCAACGTTATCCCTTCCGTACGCAAAGGCGATAGCGTACGATGCACTAAAACTCTCTAATCTAGCAAAAACATTACACATTTCGATCGCATCGTCAAAATGGAAGACGGGGTTTAGCCCACCCCAAACTTTGCAGACTGGTAGCCATTTGTCTGAAGTTTTGTTGGATTTGTGTGTGTGTGTGTGAGGGGGGGAGGCATTATGGTCCTGTAGAAGAATAATTAAACAATCAAGCAAAAACTCACTCCATGCATTTTCTATGGCCCATCTCTCAAAAGACGCCATTTTCTCCCGTCTGCGCTTTATTTTCATTTCACCACACACAGGTGGCGCCAACATACATTAGAAGAAGACTAGTCCATAGCATGGGCATGTCACATTGTTGTAGGTAGCGCCGCCTGTGTGAGGTGATGTGAATGCGAAACAAACGAAAGAAAAAAATGGCGGTGCTCGTGTCAGATAGGCCATTGAAAATGAATGGAGCGAGCTTTTGTTTGATTTTTAATTTTCTTTCTACGTGATCATAACGCTTGCAAAAAATTACAATAAAACTTGAGACAAATGGCTATCAGACCTCAAGGTTTGTGGTGGGCTAAACCCTGTCCTCTAATTTTACGATGCCATCGAAATGTGTATAACGTTTGCTAGACTAACCCTGTAGTTCAAGTAGCGCGGTTGTGGATTCGGTCGCATATATCGCGCGGATACTGTCAATAGACCTCTGCCGAAGAAACGTCACCGTGACGTAATCATGACGTTGGTAGACATAGTGAAAAAAAAAAAAAAAAACAGCGCGTGCGAAGAACACCACTGTTTCACAAAGCCATATTCCTTCACGAAGGTCATGGGTGGCTTCTGTATGTTATTTGCACACACAAATGAGGCCACGTTTTTAGTCGCTTTCGTGTCTTCATTCGCGTTCCCAGTTCACGGCGGAAAGAAGAGAAGGCTTCATCCCAAGAGTTGCATCGTCTGAAAGTCAATGTCGTAATCGTGTGCGGAAAGTGGTTTGTTATTACGGCATAGTTTGCCCTTGCTTCGTATAGAGACACCACGTGCACTCCGAGAGAAACTCGTGCCCTTCAGGCTCCAGAGGATGGAAGAGCCCGGTAGCCATCTTCAGAAAGGGCTACCGAAAAGATAGGGCTACCGGCAGAACAAGGCCATACAACTAATATTATGTAAAGAATTGCAACAAAATCTTACAAGATGAGAAGTCATATTTAAACGTGGCTTTCTTGTGTCTTATTGATTTTTCGCTATAGCAGTTCCACTCTACCAAGTTGGTGGCGCTGTTGTACCATGTGACGTCAACTGTTTGTAAACAGGGATAGGTCTATTTCATCAGGATTGACCTCCAGTTATCAGCACGCAAATCATAAATGAGGAACGTGTGAAGGTGTGCGTCGATCGTAGCGGTGGTGCCATGCGCACTGAAGGAGTCTTTACTCGCGCGTGCTTTCCATGTAGCCGTTATGAATTATACGAGCATTCTGATTGATATACATACATGAAGAATTATGCCGCTGAAAGGGAAGTCTAACCTTTCTTAGTTGCGCGGAAGCTGTCGTCTTTGTCGAGGCGTTCAATGTGAGGCACGAGCCGAGATCGAAGTAAGCCGTTGTCGTTGTTGATGCGATCAATGGCCACGCGGAAGGCGAACTCCTGTTCGTCGTCGGCGTTATCGAAGAGTCCTCCTGCACAATGAGAAAACAATGTATTAGCACGATAGCATGCAGAGGGAGGATCGTTCATCAGTGATTGTAAAGTAGCTCCTTTGTTTACCATGTTTCGCCCCTGCTTCCGACGTAACTGATACTAATGATAACTTTGCAGTGTCGCTGCACACGCATCGATGGTTTTGACTGATAAGTGGACGAACCGTGATCAAAGCGGCAAAAGCCGGACGCAAGAGCTTTTGCCTTTGTAGTTATAGGTTGCATTTTGTTTCTCCATTTACAAGCAAGGGTGAACCAGAATATGCAAAGTACCAATGAATTTCTCTAAACTCCCTAAAGGCTTCCATATGCACGCAGGGTGCCGGTGCCTTCCTTAATCTAGCGTTCGTAATAATAAACATCTGGTAGGGGAAAATAGAAGGAATTGTGCAGTTGTTTCCGAACACAATACACGTTACACAGCACGTTGCCGGTGTCATTTACACCATGTCCACACAGACTTCGGCACGCAAACTGTCTATGAAATCCGGAAACTCATCTATAAAACCGATACCACTATGTCCAGCATCGACCGACAATCTATCCGGCTTAGCTCCGGCGGTGTGACGTCACTCCCAAAGCGGAGGAGAGAGAGCGCGACGCTAGGAGGAGGAAAGGCGCCGTCCAGATGCCCCGTAACTCTATGAGACGCCTGCACGGCCGCGGCATTAATTTTCTCAAGGTCGCGCCAACGTTGGTTCTTAGGGAGTGACGTTTTCTCGCTTTTCCAGAGAGGGAACTCCGGAATACTCTCAACGTCTGGCATCTGCTCTTGTCATGTATTCCGTCGAATGACAGTCAAACTATGCCACTATTTCGGGTGGGATTTTCGATACCCTCATGAATCGTCCAGGAGGGATAAAATTACATTAGTTTCGAAATTGACTGGAACGGATACGACTGTCCCTTTAAAGGTATCGTAAAGCAGTAGACAAGCAGCATACATCGATGAAGTATATATCGTTTAACAGCGTATTGTTTGTGACCCCAGCGCAAAAAGAGACAAATATGACGGAGAACGCTTAATATTTTAATTTGCTAGCAAAATTGAAGTAAAATGGCTCTGGACAACGTCTGGTGGGAAATAATGTCCAATTCGTCAAACAACAATGATGTATGCTCCCGTCTGACTTGCTGCTCCTGGTGGCTGCGTAGCCGACACGTAGCCTACTTCTTCCATTGGAGACTCAGTGTTGTCCGCATGCAGTGTAGTTTTTCCGCTGTGCTGGACGAGCAATGCGCATTTGGTGACCACTTCGACACAGTGTTGCCAGTAATTTTCAATTTCAATTTCCTAAACAATTATGAGTGTAATTGGGACATAATTTGTGACGTAAGAGTGCTGGAGGGCTATTGACGAGGGCTATCGACTATCAGGCTATCAACCAGGTAAATCTTCTGAGATTGCACCTCTAATGCTTTATAGTACCTTTAACCAATCGCGTGTTCTCATTCTGCAGCAATGCCTACGGTAATAATAATACAAAGGAAAGAAGGAACTTATGGAGCTTATCAGTACGGGGAAACTCCAGAGATCAGGCTAAAAGCCGCTTCACTTATTTTTTGCAAGGTTATCTTATACCATATCTCTCGACATTTTTATCAAATGTCATTTTTGGTTACTTACAAGGAAGACGCAAATCTTTTCTGTCAATGGCCTCAATACCCTCGTTGACTGCAGCAGAAACAAAGACGCCCCTGCTTTCTGGGCTGAATGGTTCCTTTGGGGCACATCGGCGCAATACATTAGGTCCGCTTTTCATAGTGTTCTTGTGGCGTCCTATATCTCATGTCGCTCGCTGTTTCAGCGAGCAGTATCGAGTCTGTAGTCCCGTTGTATGAACTATTGACGAGACTTTTGTGGGAGATTCAATTTTTGGATTTCTGCTCTTCTTCATGGGTAACAACGACAACAATAGTAATATATGATTAGAATGGGGACTTGCGCTTTCTTCATGAACGTCTCCAAGGAGACATGATGAAATAAGGAACTCAGAGTGGAACGTCCTGTCGCCCAGAAGAAAACCCAAATGTTGTAATCCCCATCAACACCACCCAAAATATGCTATTAAGTGAATACTATGTCAATGTTAGCCAGATAAAGCTTTTGGATTGGATTCGATTGGATTGGATTGTGTCTCCACAAGTGGAACCGGCTACTCCAGTGCACTTAGAATTCGGTTAATATACCTCAAAGGGTTGGTGAGGATGATGATTTGATGGCAGCATAACGACTTTAGACGTTGAGCCTGTGTTTAAAATCGACTGCAGATATTTGCTGAAGCAGACGGTATCGCGACTTTGTTTGTACACGCGACGAAGGCGTGACAGGAAGCACTGAGCAGGCCTTCTGGTGTTGACACTGAGGTGTTCTGCAAGGCTTACTTCCCTCCGTGGATTGGATTGGATTGAATTTGAGTTAGAGAGAGGCTCCACAAGTCTGGAGCACAACCCACCAGGACCTTGTGCAATTAGTGATGATGTGATGACATCATAAGGAATGGACAATGAAATGATTTGCAACCACGGACTAAATATAATAATATTTATGTTTAGTATTATAAATAAACCTCGGTCAAAGATTCAGTGCGCAAAACATAAATGCCGTCGTGTAAGCACTACGCGCTTTCGCGGATTTTCGAAAGAAACTGCGAAACTTCTGATAGTTTCGGATTCTCCAAGACTAAGTGACGTCACTGCGGAAGCACTGGCGTCCGTCTCCTGGCAACAGCGCACGACTCCGCTCTACGACTTGCGTTCGCGTCGGCAGATTGGTCGTGCATTCCAAGACGCCATACATTTTCAAACTATAAATTAATTTTTGATGATTCCGCGTCACATAGGTTCCAATGGCATAAACTAAATTCGGTAGGATTTGGAAGGGATATATGAGATCTAGTCCGTAGTGGCACTTTAAAGTAGTTCACGAGAGAGCAAGATTACCTAGGGTCACCGCTATACGGTCCACTGTTTTGCACTGGAATCTATGTTCCCTTGGCCATTTTGAACTCCAAGTATAACACAGAGATTGCGTGACCCGCTTGCCACATACTAGATTGCGTGCGGGGTGCGGGCGGAATTCGATTTCCTTATGTTTGCTCGCCGTGGGAATACATTTACCCAAGACATATAGCCTTCCCAATTTCCCCGACAAGAGTCAATAAGGTTTCTTCGAATATCTCCTATTCTTTCCATGGCAGACGCTTCAATAAGCGATAAATGGAGTGTTTAATCAATGAGCCAAATACAGGAACTAAGCAAAGAGAAATAGGTGTTCAGCATGGCATGATATTCTACGTATTCCGTTTGTTTGTTTGGTTTGTTTGTAACAAAAAAATAAAGAGGAGAAATACGTATTCCGTCCATTGTATCGCCTCACAAAGTACGTATTCCGTCCTTTGTGAGGCGATACAGCAAAGCAAGAATGTGGACACTAACTTTAGATTGACAGTGAATTTCACGCGCCATTATCGCAATAATAGAGTGGGCTTTGGAATCTCGCGAGAATCATTTTCCGCAGTTCCAGCCATGGATGTCTACATGTTCTTTTGTTTGAACTTTTTTTTGCGCGTGGTGTGTGATAACTTGTAATTCAACGTATTCACCAGGAACGGAACTTTGTGCAACAGCATGGAGTTCAAACGTTTGTCGAGTATTTGGTGACCACCGGTTTGCTTCCGACCCTCCACTGTCATACTCTCTTTCCCAATGACCCTCAGTGCTTCTTTCGGTGCTCTTTTTTTTTTTTTGTACTTCTTTTGTTCGGAGCAGCACACCCAACAGAAGGCACCTCACTTGTTCCGTGAACTGCTTGAACTTACTTCAGTTTACTTCACCCTCATATATATCTCATCTAATGTGGCACAGAGACTGCCACAGTCATCATTTATCTCTTGTGTTCATCACTAGTAGTAGTAATTTTTGTGCTGTCAAAGCACCTATAACCTAAGTGCAATCATCTAGAATGTGCGCACTGTTGCACCACAGTATACGGATACATCGGTCCATCTTCTGTGCACTAGATTGGTTCGGGGCCGAGACGTCCCAACAACCGCTAACGCGACCTGCCGCTACTATAGTAATAATAATTGGGAGTAGATTTACGCGTAAGGTGAGTTCGCCCACATTTGTGTGGCTACATGTGTGGCTTGTGTGCACACGCTTGCCGCGGTGTAGGACTGCGGATAATTTAGACTATGGAGTCTCTAATTTCGACCACCTGGGGTTCTTTTGACGTGCGCCGGAAGCGATCTCCCACATTGCTACCGCCACAGGTTACCGGCTAAGCTAACTGAAGCCGGCACGTCGCTCTACTATTATTCCGGGTGTTTCTAGCAGCTTGGTTATAAACGCGTATACGCATGTCGGCACCATTATACTTTCGCCCGTATGCGTTTATATATCCAAACTGCCAAAAGCGCCCGGAAAGGATGAAAGTTCACGCGCCTACCAAATGGCTATTTTACTGTCACTCATTTCGGAAACGTTAGAAATATTTTTCATTCGCGCACCTGCATTGCGCTAAGCCCCTAAAAGTTACGCAGGATACGTTTCAAGTTGGGACGAACATCCGCTTTTATGCGGATTTAGCTGGCGAGGGTATCCAAACACCCTTACGAGATTGCAGACCGACTGCAGGCAGCATTGGCCGTCCATGACATTTTGAGCCGCGGAACTTATGGCGACATAAAGCAGCCTTGAAGGGGGAAGGAGGTTACGTCGGCTTTACGAGAGCGAAGCAGTAAAATGTCGGAATCTGTAAGCACGTCGCAGCGGGATGTGCGTAACGCAGTTTTATGGGCAGATTTAGTGCCCTTAACGTAATTAAAATATTATCTGATAGACGCTCCTGCATCCATGCACTCTCTAAGCGCAACGCGCAACTTAATAGTCGTTTGTTGGTTTGAAGTTGTGTGCCGCAAACAGATTTCGCGTCATTGTGCATGAAGTGTTTTTGTTGTTGGAGAGGGTGTAGCTGTGTCACGAGCCTATTTTATGGTGGTTTCGCCATGCGAACGTTCACTTAAACTGAAAGAACCAGAATGCATCAGAGAGCAAAGCTGGATATCTACCGCAATAGTATATATAGAGTTTTCTTATTATTTTTTTTATGTGTAACTTCCAACTTAGTGATCTAACTGGGAATAAATGAATCAGCGAACGTATTGGTCATAACAGGATGAACAAAAAGTTATGTATGCGACTTGTTCTCATTGTCAGAAACGCGATAAGATGTTTCAGTTAAGAGTTCTCCATTCTCTCCCGTTCTCCCTCCCCAGAACCTCTTTCTCACCACCCATGGTGGGTCACCGCAGCTGTTCTTACCACGATGGTGGGGGTGGTATCGTACACCGCGAAGAATTGTGTCACCGTGTAAGGTGCGTGTGTGACACCATCGTTTGATTGCGGTAAAGTCGGTTAGAAGCAGTTTAATGTCATTGGCAGTTTTCATTTGACAATAACGCAATAACCGGCACATCGTCTAAAGAACGATGAGACATAGATGTAGAGGTCATTAATATACAGGGTGTTCAAAATTAAGCTTTCACTAGCACTTCATAAATAGGCGAACAAAAGAAAACTGGTGCTATTTTTTTCTGTTCCTTGAGTAAGAAACAGGTGCTACACAATAAGCAGCACCTGTTTCTTACACAAGTAGCGTAAAGTTATCATCCGGTTTCCTGTCATCGCTGTGTTTGCGTAGCGCTCGTGAAAGCTTAATTTTGAACACCCTGTAGATAAGAAACAGAAAAAGACCAGGGATAGCACCATGTAGCGCACCAGAGGGAACTACAAAGTGCCT
The DNA here is from genome assembly GCF_037126465.1 of Ornithodoros turicata. Classification (NCBI taxonomy): domain Eukaryota; kingdom Metazoa; phylum Arthropoda; class Arachnida; order Ixodida; family Argasidae; genus Ornithodoros; species Ornithodoros turicata. The sequence goes on from NC_088207.1 coordinate 39,196,521, forward strand.
AGTGGGTTATGTTGTGTCATTCGTGCGGTGCCACACGGACAGTTTTAGTAGAATTTGCCTTAATGCCATTTTCTGCTTACTGAGTTCACAACAACTCATTCGCCCATGAAATGCCCACATGCATAAAACTGCTTTCTGCAGTACAACACAATGTGACTTGATAAATTTGAGCTTTCTCACACATCTTTTGACGAGGGACGTCAAATACGGGGTGCCGTGTGATGAGCTTTCATCGCACGTTAAAGAACCCTCAGGTGAGCAAAAGCAATCCACAGACCGACCACTGTGGCGTCGCTCATGATCTCAAGTTGTCTCGCGACGTAAACCTCCAATTATTTATTTATCTTTTGACGAAAGAAGTCCCAAATTGTTAGAAAATGTTATTGGCAACAGCAAAAGAACTTGAGGTGAGGCACTTTTTTCTGGCTATATGTTTTTCACCCACAAACGCGTTTCGGAGTGGGAGACTCTTTTCGGCTGTAGTTCGAGTCTCACGGGCTCCGCCTCTCGGCGGACGTCATATGTCACGTGAGAAGGTCGCTTCTGCCCGCGCGCTGGCCGCTGGGGATTCCTGTAGCTGTGGAGAGATGGGGAATGTGGACATATGCTCGTAGTTTTATAAGGTGAATAACGTGTTTTACGCGTAGGACTGCATAGCCTTGCTGGATGGACATGAGATGAGTTTGTGTAAAACCGACAGAGGTTCGCTACACTGAGTGCATTCAGGTGGTTCTTCCTCTCCAGCGAAACTGGGAAGTGTTTCACCGCTTCCCCGGGCCACAGCCGTAATACACGGCACTGGCACTGCCCCGGCCAAAATAGGGAAGCCGATCGGCGACAGCGCTAGGTATCTGGCGCGCAAAATAATTCATATGGCAAGGAAAGCTTTTGTTCGTTTGTTAAACCAAGCAGATCATTCCAGATTGCAAGAAGAAGAGTAACTCGTTCTCTAGTCCTGTCTTCGCAGGCAAGGTGGGGAGGGGGGTATATTTATTAGACCAAAGAAAAAAAGAGGGAGGAAACGAAAGATGGGGATTAGTGTTTGCCGAACGGCAACACAAGTGCCTGGTGCAAATCACAAGAGGACTGTTCTGAATTCCCTGAACTTTCGTCTTCTGTCACGTCGCCTTAGCACCCGGACAACTGCAGCATAATACAATTTAGACTAAGTGCGACAGGTGTGAGCAAGCAGTTGTGCCTGTGATGTGTGATTCAACTGTGTGCTCAAATCGCTGGAAACATAAAATAAAAAAAAAAAGCAGAATAATAGACTGAGAGCAATATACATATGGTTAATGTATTCCATTAATAAAAGAGCTTCTCTGTATCTGTTCTTGTTAATATCTATATCTCGAACGGAAGCACGTACAACAACAACAATAAATGATAGAGAAGTTATGATGATATGGGATGTTTACCACTGGTAGCCAAAGGACCCTACCCTACTTCACAGAGGTTGATATGAGGGGAAAGACGTACAAAAGTACCACGTAGCTATGATAATCAATACTATTTTGTGAAGTAAAATAAATGTGAAAATCGCCGTGCATCTAATGCATAATGCTGAATTCGAGAAGCCGTAATGGGTAACGCGCGTCGGACACCGGTACAGAGCCGACGGCGTAAATAATATTTCATGACGTGTTGGAAGACTGGAAGTGCGGACTGTTTCAACGGAACATTTAACGGAATGTTTGTCCTGTTCTCAGTCTGACGGGCTGCGTACATATAACCGCTCTTAATACCTTTAAGTTAGAACTCCCCAAAAAATCGCATAGTTTGCCCTACTTGCAAACAGTTCTGTCGCCGGGCGCATACCAATCTGACCTCCCGCCATTCCCGCCCCATCCCTTGGTCTCTGTTTCCCTTCTCACGTGACGTATGACGCACGCCATGACGCGGAGCCTGTGTGCCTCGAACTACAGCCGAAAAGAGTCTCCCTTTCAGAGTAGGCAGTTCTGACTAGGTCGGGACTAACCTCTCCATATTTTTTCTATCTTTTCCAATCCAATCCAACTTGACGTGCCGCCATATAGCTTGTTTTGGATTCGGCATGATATTCAAATACATTAGAACTGCTCCACATGAAGACCCATTTGATATGATTATATTTCAGGATATGACATGCATTTTTCAACATGTTTAACTAGGTAAATTTTTTTTTAAAGTAGCACAACTTATATTTTACTTAGTGCGCGTACCGCATCGGCATCACTGCGTTTAATGTCATTAGAAAATGACGTGCAGCACGAGCTTCGTAAATATTGTGATTCGACACCCGAATGCCAGTAGATGATAATGTCATTTTTCGTGCCCGTGTGGCTCGGGTATTAATCCACCTCATAATATTACTATGGATATTTAGTTTGTACACAACTTGTTTAGAAGGAGGTAATGTGTCGCCTTCTCGGCGGCCTTACGCACCATGCAGTGAGGTATGGTATCGCAATTGTTGCGTCCCATCGTCATTCATGTAGTTGTTGTTGTTGTTGTTGTTGTTGTTGTTGTTGTCGTAGGCTGCCTTAGCCAACGCTACCCAGCTAAACACGGCCTGATCGCTTAAACGACGTCACGTCCTCACTAAGAGCACGCCAAATCACGACCGTATACTTTCGGCGGCCGTAGCTATGACACGAGCCGTCATAAGCCGTACGGGAAGCCACTGGTAGCCAGAGAGAGCCCGTGATTGAAGTCGGCTGCGGCGATTGGCTGAAGCAGACGACGTCCCAACTTTGTATGCTCACTGGCACAGTTCCCTGTGAAGTAGAGACTGGGAGGTACCCGGGTTCGAATCCCGGTGCCGGCTATGCTGTCTGGGGTTTTCCCTTTGTTTTCTGTAGAAGCTTTCAGACATATGTCGTCACAGTTTCCTTCAAAGTCGGCCCAGGACGTACGTTCCCCAGGGCTTTAGTCGTGACGTTGCCCATCTGTGTGGCAGACAACGGCGAGGCCCTTAACCACCACCACCACCACCGCCACCTGTGAAGTCTGAGGAAAACCCAGGAAAAAACCCAGACAGTACAGCCGGCACCGGGATTCGAACCGGGTACCTCCCAGTCTCGACGTGACATGGCACATGACATATGTCGACACAGTTCCCTTAGACGTCGACGACAGTAGACGGGTAGAAATCCAGCGAACCGGTATTCCAAGTAATGCTCAAGCACAGACTGCTATAAATGAACATGTATGGCGCTTTCACCCCGATCCAAGGACAGAGATGCAAACAGCTCCCCCCATCTGCGTCACAAGGGGTTTCACAAGGGAAGAAACTTCGCTTCTAATGAGATTGCGAACTTGAAGCGCCAAGACTAAGGACGTCCTCTACATCACAGGACGAAGTAAAGATGCGCTGTGCAACACCTGTGATGTCGAAGAAAATATAGAACATATCTTGCTTCACTGCAGAACATACGAATAGCAAAGGAAACGCCTAATGGAAAGAATGAGGAACACATGTCACCCAGACCCCCTTCTAGAGTCACTCCTACTGGACCAATGTCAACGCGGCGGGCAACACAAATCATAGTCCTAGATTTCATGAAGGAAAGTAACCTCCTAGGCATTCTCTGGCAGCAAAGAAGAAAGAAGACAACCCTGTGAACTGAGTTACCAACAACCAAGAACTGTGAACAACGAACCTGTGACCAACTGAAAGTGATTATGGTGAACTGTAGGTGTGAGCCGAAGGTGACCGCCAGATGGCACAGCCACCGAACTTTGCACTGAACGTATCATCGCCATGTGTGCGTGTCTAGTTGCTGTGTCTGTTTTTTTTTTCTTGCCTTTTTTTTTCTCTGTCTCTGTGGCAACTTGCCGCCCGTCTCGGCAGGCAGACCGCCCTCTCTTTCTTATTTTCTTACATTTCTTTAGATAAACGATACCCCCCAGTAAGGAAGTATGAAGGGAACTGCCTCAGGACGAGAGCCGCCGATATTTCGAGCACTCTCTGTTCGAAATATCGGCGGCTCTCGTCCTGAAGCAATTCCCTTCATATTCCCCCAGAGCGTTAGTCGTGACGTTGCCCACCTCCGTGAGGCCGACAACGGCTACTTTCAGCACTACCACCACCTCCCTGTGAAGTCGGCCCAGGACGAACGATCCACCCCTGCGATAGTCGTGACGTTTCCCGCCTGAGTGAGGCCGACTACGGCAGTCAGTTCTATCACCGCCTCTACCACCATATACTATATGTTCACTATGTCCTACGACACCCTCATCTCATTTTTGCATCATCACTTTCATCTTCAGATATGCGTATAGTGGTGGCTGTGCCAACAGCTGTGCCGCAACGATGGCAAGCTGCCTCCACCACCACTATATGAAGAAAGGAGTTAGAGGTGGCATTAAGCAGACCATCTTTGTGTAAGTGGCATTGCCTTGGCGAAGCTAGGAAAGCAGGACGGTGGCGGTTTTGGGTCGAAAGACTGCTTGCTTGCGCTTTACGTGATGGTAAGTTCGATTCGTTTTTAGGTGGGGGGAGGGGGGGATAAAAGAGAAAACAACAGGGAAAGGTTAGCCATAATGTAGGCTTGCTATTCCCGAAAGCAAACACACAAACAAAAGGAAGATAAAAGCAGCAGGGACACAGTGGTGGTGGTGTGTGGTTTTTAGGTGGATGTTGATCTACCTTATAGTGTTTTCAGCATGCACTCTTATGGTCAGACAGTAACAGGCACATACATACGGATTCTATAGTCACTCCTATAAATCGAGCGAACTTCGTTTCCACACGCGTTCATTCTACGGGCGGAACTCAGCCAGACTAGTTTTCGGCACCAAAGCTTTCCATTCACGAAGTCTGTTGGCGGAGGGTACCAAGTCATTTCCGACTCTTGCTCGCGCACCGGAAGCAGAACTTTAGCTCCCTTTCCCTCTTTCGTTGCTCCTCCACGTATTGATTCGTAGTGTCTTTGAAACATTGACCTGACGCTGAGTCCAGCGACCGCACACGTCACGGTCTCCTCACGCCGCTAACGAAAGTATTCACAAACGCATTGCGGCAACGGATGGCGAAAGATGCATTTGCTTGCACGAGGAAGAGGAAGGCGAGAAGGATGTGAGTGAATAAAACATCCATACGGCTGTTCCATGGTTTATGTGTGTTGCCGCGCCCTCGTGCGCCGTTGGAGCGTGACAGCTTGGTGTTTAATGGGCGCGTCTCTTCGTCCTACAAGATCTTTTTGTCCGTAGGAACGTTCGGAGTTCTTTGTGATTTCAGGACAACTTAACGAAAGTGTGCTAGATGGAAAGTAACCGTTCTGGGGCTGGAACACACAAACATATGAGCACGACAAAAGCCTCAAGGTTCCTATAAGAACATGTGCCTAAGGAAGTGTGCCTTTTCTTCCAGAAGAAAGTCGAGGAGCTCTTCCGTTAAAGGGAGACTTCGTAAGGATTCGAAAAAAAAAAAAAAATAGATGAGCATCATACCGAACACGAACCACCTTCTCGATACCGAATACAACATTCGCATTCATTTTGTACGAGTAATTAATTCGTAAATGATGATAACAGCAAACCGAAACCGAAATGCCAAGAGCAGAAAACAGAGCTCCATACTACGGCGGTTCGTCCGAAGGAGGATACCGTGACGTCACCCAGCATTGTCGTCTGCTTCGAAACCTGCATTCTCCCTTGCGTTTTGATGGAAACAAAAAAAGACGTCCCATGTAGGTGCCGTTTCCGTCGGGTAGCGAATGTCTTGCCGCAACCACTCATGCAACATATTGAGCCAACCATTATACGGCGTCGATTGCAACGGGATAGAAGCGAGTACGCTTGAGAAAAAGGTTGTATCCTTCCAAAACACGAGCAGGCCAGATGAAGCAGCGCCGGGAAAAGGTGCCGGATGACGTCAGCAGTGTGCAGTGCCCTGTATTAAAAGGGAGCCTGGCCATTAATGGGACCTGCATATATACCTGAGGCTCCACCCACTTTTTCAGGTATCTAGCCACTCACATGCCGAAATATGGTTCCCTATTATTACAGGCCATCCAGTACTTATACCTCACCCTTATTTACTGGGTACCACCATTTCGGAGAAACTAGATTGATTTGGATTGAAACGGATATCACTGGTGACAGCCCAAAACGACGGATTTTGCGCCCACGTTTATCAACGCCATCTGCATGGAGAGAGGCATGTTGGGAAGACTCAGAACTGCAGAAATGTTTGCTGGCAGAACTGATTGCCCAGGAGAGTGGCAGAACCGCTTCTTCGTAACAGACGGCTGCCGGTATGAACTTTTAATCACGTAACGTAAATAGATGGAATCAAAAAGGTCCAAAGATGTATGTATAAATAAATTGCAATGATATAATGAAAAACTTACGCATCAGTGGCGTCTTTCGTGCTATTTTCATGAGATCGCGGTCTTCTCTAGGCCTAACGGTAGCGACGAAACATGCCATTTTCGCGTAAACAATGATGGCGGAGCGAAAGTTGAAGCCGATTTTGCAGCTAGTTACAAGAGGATGCATACTCACAAAATAAAATTAGAGTAGTTTATGAAAAAAAAAAATTGTCACGAAATCTCCGCTTCGCCGCTCAAGCACCATCCTCCATTTTGGAGAAATTTTGGTGTCATGGCGGCTTCCATGGAAAACGACAACCAATGAAATGTGCCCAAGTTTGATTGATAAGTCAAGCCTCTTTTTTAGGCTCCTCCTAATGGCCAGACTCCCTACACGGCACTGGCAGTGTGTTGCTTTCAGCGCCCTTTCACTTCACAGAGGCGAAGCGCTCGCTTTGTAATAAATTCGTTTGAACAAAATCTGCGCAGGTTTGGAACGAGATATTTCGTACACATGTCCCTGACACTCCAAACGTTACGAATATACCACAACCTTTGTGGTGGTTTTGTTGCAGAGTTCCACTTTACAGTTCCACTTTTCCACTTCCAGAAAAGTGGAAAGAGTGTTGCAGAGTTCCACTTTTCCTCAAAACGCAGAGTGCGTTTTGAGGGTGTCACGGCGAGCACTTGTGTTGCACTTGAAATTTTGTAATCGCTTTGCGTGTGTATTTTCCGTATTACAATATCCATTTCCAAGTCGCGAAAGTCCAACATCAGCAGACGGGCAACCGTGCAGTTTCTCACCCTGACGCTGCAGTCCACGTAAAGCCGTACTTCCGAAATGGAGTCATTATGAATTCAGGAATGCAAGATATCTCGCGGCACTGCAGTGGCGGGAGGACTGTTATTACCGGTTGTCATTGACAAACTATCTTTAGATTCACCCCTCAGGTAACGATGCGTATTTCCGCCCACAATTCGCTTAATGATACAGCCGCATAATAACGAGTGTGCTCATTAAGTATGGCGTGAAGTTCCGCGAGAATGAATAATCAAAGTCCAGGACGAACATCACCGTAACTGTTGGTGGGCCAGGTGGAGTACCTTTCATTGTTTATACGGATATGCGAAGAAGAAAGGGAATCTCAAAGCAAGGAAGTGAAACGGGAACGCAGCCTCTTCATCGAATACATGGTGCACCTTTAGTTTCGAATCGTCAAGGGAAGAGGCTTTGTGTAAGCGCTGTGCGTGGAGTCGCAATCTGATAAAAGGCATTGTTGCATTCGTATCACATTGCACTGTACGTCTTCGAGATTGTCGCTGTCATTGTACGTCGTCTCGAACTTATAAAAGTAAACCTTTACTTGAAGAAGAGCGGTCACAATGCCATAGTGCAATGCATAATGTTGTGCCTATTTATTTATTTATCTTATATCTATTTACTTGATAATACGTTAAAGGCCTAGAGGGCAATAGCCCCTCCCTGTTTACAAACAAATGACGTCAGATGGTGCAACAGCGCCGCCAACTTGCTGGACTGGAACTACTATATAGCAAAAAATCAATAAGTCACAAGAAGGCCACGTTTAAATATAGTTTTTCATATTGTAAGATTTTTACGCAATTCCTTGCATATGATTAGTTGTATGGCCTAGTTCCGCTCCATCCTACCGGTAACCCTATCCTTTCGGTAGCGCTTTCTAAATATGGCTACCGCGCTCAAACCAACCTCCAGATGAAAAAGAAAAAAAATTGTTCTGCAGAAAAAAACAATTGTTCTCAGGCACTCTTTATCAATTGAAGCTGAGCAATAGTATAGGAAACGACAAAGCACACTCGTTAGTGGTATACGATAGAGATAAATAAACCGTATTTTCCCCAAGGATGTTATCATGCCAGAAATATTATTGTGGGCCTTCGTCTGAAAACTCCGTCTAAAACTAGTAGGAAGAAAACCCTGTACCAACTTTGATGTGCCTGTTTGAATGTTTAGTACTATACCGATTTAAAACTATTCGGGCTCTTGGCGCCTTTCATAAAAAAATTGTTCCCATACAATAAATATTGTGCCACATTTCCTCCTGTGCAATGCGAGCCAGTTGAAATCTGCACAATAAAATAGTTTTTTTTTTTTTTTCATACCTGTGTGTGTCTATGCATTGAGACGAAAATCATGGCGCGCAGTTGCGTGACCGCCGCCGACAAAAAGGGGCGGGCCCGGCCGCAAAATTTGCGATGGTGGCACGGAGGATGATAGCGAGTGGGTTATCAAGCTATCAGCATCTCAAATTCATTCATTTATTCAATCAAGATTATTTTACTATTCATTAATCCCATCCAATTATTTTCTCATGTGCATTCTTTGGTTCCATAGTGATCCCATATGGCCACGTCTCCTTTATGGCGTATATACGGGGGGGGGGATATGTTTATTAAGAAAAAAAGAAAGGAAAGGTTAGCCAGGCAAAGAGCCGGCTTGCTATTCCGAAAAAAAAAGGGGGAAGGGGCAAACGAAAAAGAAAAGGAAGGAAAAAGAAAAGAAAAAGTAAAAGAAAAAGGGGGATCGAAACAGAGGAATGAGGAAAACAAAAAGAAAGGAAAGGAAAAGAAAACAAGAAACAAAAAGAAAGGAAAGGAAAAGAAAAGAGAAACGAAAGGAAAGAAAGGAGAAACACAAAGAAAGAAAAGAGAAACACAAAGAAAGAAAAGAGAAACAGAAAGAAAGAAAACAGAAACAGAAAGAAAGAAAAGAGAAACAGAAAGAAAGAAAAGAGAAACAAAAAGAAAGAAGAGAATAAACACTAGCACAACGTTACAGGCAGTTCACGAGTCCTGAGACTCGGAGAAAACCGAGGAGAGCGGCAGTGACAGCCCACTGGTTGGGGTGCAAGACGGGGCCAAGAAGAGCGGCCAACGAAAAGTCGTTACAACCAATCTGGAGCAGACGGCAACGGAGGGTGTCCCTATGTTGAAGGTGCTGCTGGCAATACAGGAGTTGGTGTGGGATGTCCGCTTCCACTCCACAGACATTACAGTTTGGTGAATTTAGCCGACCCATCTTGAAGAGAAGTGAGGGTGTACGGGCAACATTGAGACGTAGGCGGTGGAGAAGGGATTCTTCTTTACGGCTGCGGTGGCAAGTGATGACGAACTCCATCAATGGGTCGATAGACCGTAGGAATGAATTGTAAGTCGTTGTTTCGGCACGGAACTGCTGAGCACATGTGGCACACCGACGGCGTATGTATAGACGGCATGTTGAGGCTGTAAGCGGCAGAGGTGCCAGGGCCGAAGTGTCATCCGACCCAGCGCGTCTCGCTACTGCGTCTGCTCGGGTATTTCCATACACGCCTACGTGGCCAGGGACCCATTGAAACGTGATGTTGTAACCAGTGGCGAAGAGTTCATTGAATTTTTGAAGCGTCATGGTATGCAAATCGCTTATTATGCTGGGGCGAGATGACGACAACATATCTAGTGATGCCTTGCTGTCTGTAAGAATGACCCACGTTCCGTGCCCGGATTCTGTAATATGCTCCAGTGCTGCCAGGATACTAAACAGTTCGGCTTCTGTCGAGGACACTGTATAGGGGAGTTTGAAACCGTGGCCCAGGTCTTCATCCGGAATGTAGAAAGCCGCGCTCGAACTACCTTCGGTTACCGAGCCATCTGTGTATATATGGCGACTTAGTCGATGTGTTGAGGCGAGGTGCTCCAGTGTGAGCTGGTGGGCCACGACTGTGGGGACGTCTTTCTTGCGTTGGAGTCCAGGGATGTTAGAGTGAATACAGGGTCTTTCAAGGGTCCACATCGCCGGTGCGTAGGATGGTGTAGACGCGGGAGATGGAATGCTCCCTTTCAGGCGGGCAATGGCACTGCCGAAAGCAGACGCCGGGCAGTCCTCATCAATGCGACAAAGAGAGTGGAGCGGGTGCCGTGTAATGTAGCGTGTATAAGCGCGGAGGGTATCACCATCCCGCAGTATGTGAACCGGCTGCTCTCGCGCCTCTGCCAAGACAGAATACGTCTCCGTTGTCCTGGGGACTCCCAAACAGACACGGAGACTACGGGCCTGGATGTTGAGCAGTTCCTGTTCTTGGGTTCGACTTAGACCATGCAGGATGGGTAAGCTGTACCGCAATGTCCCCAACACCAGGGCCTGATGGACACGATAGAGGTCAGAACATGACGGGCCCCAGGATGCACCAGCAATACGCCTGAGTACATTTACCAAACCGTTTGCCTTGGTAGCAAGCAGCTTCACATGCTGGGACCACGTCAGGCCACGGTCAATTGTAATCCCCAGGTATCGGCAGGTCGTGACAAAGGTCAGGGGTGAGCCATCAATGAAAAGCGGGTACTTATGAAATGATCTTCGTGAGAATGCCATGGCTACTGTCTTGCTAGGCGAGACAACCAAGCCGCGGTGCAAAAGGTATCTTGAAATGATGTCTAATGAACCTTGTAGTCGGCGTTGGATCGTATCACGCCGAACGGCGGAAGTCCAGATACATACGTCGTCAGCATATATTGTAATGTGAGTGTGATTATGAAGCTGCGCAGGAAAAGAAGCCATAATGATATTGAATAATAAGGGGCTGAGGACGCTCCCTTGTGGGACACCACGGTGCACGCGGAACGTCGCAGTGTCCCCGTCAGCGGTGCGCACAAACAGGGAACGGTCAGCCAAGAAGTCTTTAATCCATGACCAGGCGCAGCCCCCGACTTCAGCTTCTGAAAGGGTCGCCATGATTGCGCTATGGAGGACACTGTCGTACGCTTTCTTGACGTCAAGGAAGACAGCGGCTGTCAATAAACCTTCGGCCCTTGCCTGTTGTGTCCTACTGGTTAGAGTTATGACGCTGTCTATTGCTGACCGTCCTGGGCGAAAACCCGCCATCTCCTCGGGGAAAAAACCCGTGCTCTCAAGGTACCAGCTCAGGCGATTGAATATTATACGTTCCAAGGTCTTCCCCACACAGCTTGTAAGAGCTATTGGGCGGAAAGAATCGATGTGATGCGGTGATTGACCTGGTTTCAGTAAAGGGACCACCATCGCGGTCTTCCACTCGTTAGGGACTTCCCCTTGGCTCCAGCTCTCGTTGAAGATCCGTAGGAGGGATGCTCGCCCTGACAGGGGAAGATTCCGAAGGGCCTTGTACGTAATCTGGTCTGCTCCAGGGGAGGTATGCAGAGGAGAGTCCCGTAGTGCAGAGTCGAGCTCGAGAAGGGTAAGGGGCAGGTCCAGAGCCGGGTCTTTCGAAGCCTGCAAAGCGGGTGGAAGACCTTGAGCTGATGAGAGCACGCCTGGAGGCTGCGCTGTGAGGCGCACGCAGTAGTCCTCCGAAATGCACAGTTCAGAACGCGAGGTGGCCAAGGACAGGGAACGAAACGGGTGCCGTTGAACCACAGGAGTAGAAAGTCCCTTCAGCACTCCCCAAATCCGAGATATAGGGGTACGGGGAGAGAGAGATGTCGAAAAACGACGCCAATGATCCCGTCCGAGTCTACACAAGTGCCGGTGGACAGCCTTCTGGACACGTCGCGCTTCTTGGCGGTCGTGTGGTAGATGGGTGCGTCGCGCACGCCGTTCCGCGCGGCGACGAAGGGCACGGAGCCGCTCGTATTCGGCGTCCACTGCAGAGAAATGAAAAGGGAGCCGGAATGTCCTTGTAGCCTCCTGCATCGCATTAGCCACTGCGCGACGGAAGTCCTGCTCATTTCGGAGCCCACCACTTGAAGAAGCAATCTTGATGGCGTCTTGATAGTGTTGCCAGTTTGTCCGTCTAACGCAATGTGAGACAGATGACTGACGGACATGTCGTATACTGATCAAAACTGGTAGGTGGTCACTACCAAGGGTGTCAGCATCCACGCGCCATACAGACCGGCGGGCTACTGATGGCGATGCAACGGTGAGGTCAAGACACGATGAAAGGTACGTGGTGTGAATAAACGTTGGAGAGCCATCATTAAGAACTCTAAGGCTCCTGTCGGCAAACAGGCCCGCAAGTCTTTCACCTCTTGCATCACAGCGTGTGTTGCCCCAAATCACATTGTGGGCGTTGAAGTCCCCACAGAGCACAAAAGGCGAAGGGAGCTCATCTATAAGTGTTCCCAGTTCGTTCACGTTATAGTTGACCGCCGGCGGGAGATAGAGAGAGACGATTGTGAGGTCAAAAGGGGCGAAGCGAACTGTGCAGCAGACATACTCTCCAGTCCCAGTCACACGCAGATGGCGTTGGATGACCGGAATATCAGAACGGACAAAAAGCGCCGCACGGCTTGTCCTACCACAGGGCTCATAGACGAACGTAAGGTAGTTGGAGAGTCGAAAGTCCTTGGTGATACCACATTCTGCGATGCAGAGCACGGGAAATTTGTGCCTCCATACAAATTGGCGAAAGTCCGACGTCTTCGAATTCAGGCTCCGCGAGTTCCACTGAAAAATAGCCGTTGTTTGATGCTGAACTGTTGGTGCAAGTGGTGCTGCATTATTCATTGCGGGTTGCAAGGGGGCCACGATTACTTAGTAGAGGTTCGAGAGCAAGCACGGCTTGAACCGCTGGTAGGTCGGCTGACGCAGGGAGTTGCTGGACGATGGCGCGTAGCGCAGCAAATAGCATAACGAGTAAAGAATCAAAGACGTTGTCTTGTCCCTCCGGCTCACGGGGAGTTTGCTGCTTGAAGCTGGTCGTGCGCCGGCCAACTTCCTTAGGTGGCAACTCAGATAAAGGAGCGCTTGGCTTTGCTTTCTTGACGGCGGAGGCGAAAGACTTCGACGATCCCTTGCTCTCACGTGTGGGCTGCTCACTGCTGCCCGGAAGATTCGGGAAATGGGCCGCAGAAAGGTCTGCACAACCAGGATGTGAGCGGTTAGCTCTCAGAGGAGCGGTGTGTAGCTTCCCACTCAGAGCTCGCCGCCGGTGAGCGGCCACAGCCGCCTTGGCAACTCTGCATGCCCGATAAGTCGCGGTATGATGCCCGCCGCAGTTTGCACACTTCGGCTCACGCCGAGCTGTGCATTCCTTGTAGTCATGCGACCCAGAGCACACATTGCATCGCTGAGATCCACGACATGCTTGAGCGTAGTGACCGTATTTCTGGCATTTGAAACACTGAACAGGGGGGTCGACATATTCCGATACAGGGTAGTATGTGAACCCAAGCGCGATCTCCGCAGGTAACACGTGTCCAGGTTCAAAGGTCAAGAGGACGCTGGACTTGACGATTGCGTTTGCAGAGCCGTCGCTCTCGCGGGAGTATGCCATCTCTCTTTTGACGCCAATGACTCCACTGGGACTGAAGTATTCTAAGAGCTGTTCCTCGCTGTATCGGCGAGGTACTCCAGTAATTCTACCCATAGTGCGCAGGTATGACTCCGGTATATAGGGTTGAACAGCGACACCTGCGAGTGTCTGGAGACCCAGCAGCCGGTGCGCCGAATGTTCGGATGACACGTGAACTATGAGAGTTCCTTGTTTGTTGATACGGTGATGTCGGACTTTCTCTTGGGTCACTGTCAGGATATCATGTGCTATAAGGTTGGGGTTCACTTCCCAGAAAGAGTCCGAGGTGGTCACACACCGGAAAACGACTGGTATGCCGCTTGGACGACTTTTCCTATATGTCACTACTTGAAACGCCGCATCACCCTTCTGTTCACGGGCGTCCTGAACATCCATGCGCAGGTTGCTGCCGCCATCTGGCTGAGACCCTGCACCTTCGCTGTCTAGACCCTGAAGAATCTCAGTTTGGGATGTGCGAGGTGTGGCCAGTTTAACGTCGCTTGAGCGCCTTCCAACCGGGGACCGACTCCTGTCGCCTGACTTAGAAGTGCCCGGGTCGTCGCCGCGGCAAACGGGGGGCCGGCGGCTCCCCCCACCCTGTTCCATGGGTGGGCCCCTTCGTAAAAGGTTTCGTAAAGAAGGAGTCTTCGAAAGATTGCAGTAAATGCAGAGGAGCTTGATAAGAACACTTCCGTTCAGCACGGGCTTCTTCTTCTTCCATGTATATACGGGATCATACGGGTTCGTATGGCGACAGTGGGAGTTGGTATGGGATTCATATAAACTCCTACGGAGCACATATGGATATGGACCCATATTCTATGGGCCCCGTATGAAGTCCGTATGTGTCCCATATTAGTTCATACAGGACCCATATGAGTCCATATGGATATGGGGCCATATACATGTGGGTCCCAATGGATCCATATGCATTCATATGGATTTTTTCAATAGGGACATGGTATATATTCTTTCTACGAGGACAAACACGAGAGACACGCTAAATTTTCAACCAGGTTTATTACATTAACAATAATTTTTCCACCTTTATTGTTAATGTAATAAACCTGGTTGAAAAGTGTAGCGTGTCTCTCGTGCTTGTCCTCGTTCCTGTTTCGCTGCATCGAAGGATCATGTACCGACCTGGCCATCTACTAACGAATGGTATATGTATATTGTTTGGATCCCAAAGACGATTATTGAAATCGAAATCGCTGGCACTTTCCTCTTTGTCCATCAGAGCAAATATTTCACGCATTCAAGGGAGGCACTATTGCACCCACGTGTAAAAAATTATCTACTGTAACCAGGGCTGCATTTACGCTACAGCTGCAAGTACTATACGAAGGTAGTACAGGGACCAACTACATTCCGGAGGGAGGCAACATATAATACCCGAAATGACATCCATTTATTCTTCACTTAAAGAGGCACTACAGTACAAAAATTTCTTCTTGTAGTACGAAAGGTACCGTTACCTTGAAACTAACACAAACGAACCAATTACGTGGTTCGTGATTTACGAGCGAAAACAGCCGCAATTTAAGCTCTCCCTCTTTTTTTCAAGAAGCGCGACAAAGCGTAGAGGCCTCAGATTGGCTTCCTCAAACGATCTCCGGCATTGGACAAACCGTTTGAGGAGACCAATGACGAAAGACGAATGACGCAACCGATGAATCAGAGGGCATTTTGCTGCATGCAATAGCGAGTATATAAAAGCATAATAAGGATAATAATAGCAAAAATAAACGTAACTGTAATGGATGGCCTTTGCAGGCTAAAGCAAACAACATTCCCCGCTATTGTTATGCTATTATACTGTAGCGTAATTGAATCCATCAGCCATGCGCAAAATAATCAGAGAACGACGCGTGCCTTCCCCTTCACAAAGCAGCAACGATGTAAAGTAATATGCCGCTGTACTGCGACCGCGCGGCGATAGCAAAACGTGAAACGACGTCGTGTGACTAAAAAAATTACCCTTGGCGTGACGACGTTGAATGTGATAGAACGCGGACACATTGTTTACATTACGCCTGAAAGAAACCCCCTTTTTGTGCTTAATACTTTCATTAAGCACCATAACAGCCGCGGGATATTCATGTGGTCATTAGTTTTCATTCTAGGACGAGGTGATATACAGTGTCTCTGGAACAAAGACGCTCGAGTTTGGAAATATTCATATCTTAGCGGCGTTTAGAGTCAGCGGACCGGTACATCATCGCCGCCGTGCACGCAAGGAAAGTCTAATATGAGACCGCGACACCAGCAGTAGCCGTAACTGGCAGCTGTTCAGGGGTTTACCTCTGAAACGTGTAATTCTGAAAATGCGCGCGCCGATTCTTTGGTCACATCAAGCACTGATTTTTTTTTTTTTTTTTCACAAATCCGTTTGTCGACAAGAACAAGCCGGTAACTTAAGGAATACTTTCGGTTTCTAAGCTCTCCTTTTTTGCTGAGATTTACAGCGATGGAATTCTGTGTTTACTCTTACAGGTCCCTCTATAGGTTATCGTAGATTTCTTCAGTGGTTTCAAGAACTCTCGATACGATGTGATTATGTTCTCTGGATCTCTTCTCTTCTTCTTCTCTTTAAGCCAGGGTGATACAGATCTTATCACGTTGACCCATGGCGTGCTCCAGGGGAGAGTTCTGAGCCACATCTTCAGGAGCCGTAGCGACGGCAGCTGGTTGGACAGTATGAAGTATGAATGAAGAGAATTTAAATTTACGGACTCGGCAGTGTAAATGGGTGTTTTCTTTTCTTTGTCTACAAGGCTTCTGACGGCAGTGAGGGAGGGGGGGGGGGTTCAGATATGCCCTGCCCCGGGCGCAAACTCGCCTCGCGACGGCTCTGCCCAGCTTATTTAACATTGTTACGGCCGGTCCTCGGGATTGCATCGGCAGGAAAGTGACTATTACCATCTATGCTGATCACATTTGTTTCTGGACCAGCGGCAAATCCCGTCCTGCACTCCAGTGACGCCTCCAACTACGACACTATCGACGCTATCCAGCAGTACCTGTCACGGAGTGGCTTGCACACCTCGACGGAAAAGACAGTAATACTCCTTTTGATGAGGCGGAACATGCGGCCCTTCCAGCTTTGGTTGCTGGAATACTATTGAGGTACGTGTCTCACCATAGGTTCCTCGGTCTTACTGTTGATGTTGGGCTCTCTTGGCGGAAGCATATTGCAAACTTGGAGATTAAATCCACCGTTGAATTGCGGTGATCCGTCGCTTGACAGGCTTGAGATAGGGCAGTGACACGAGCTCTCTGTTGGCCGTCCAAAGGGCTTTGACGCGAGGCCGCTCGTGTATAGTTTGCCGGAGCTTAATGGCCTCCCAACATTTTCAGGTCATAAGATGCAGTGCCTACTGGCGCGAAGCCTCCGTGTGTGCCTCGGACTCCCGCGCGCAGCAGAGACCCGAGCAGTTACTGCTGAAGCAAAGGAGTATCCGCTGGACGTTCTCCGCTACGGTGCGACCTGCCGACTTTTCCTCTGCCTTTTATCCCATCATCGGCGGCATCGGCTCGTATTTTTATCGTAGATTTTGAGACGCAAGCACTGCAAGGTCCGCCCGGTGATTGCTCAGCTGAAGCCTAGCGTTCCGCGTTTCGTGGTGAAGACAGTGGCTCCCAGTACCCCACCATGGTTTCTGCCAAGCCCAGTCATCTGTCAAACTGTTCCCGGCCTGCGTGGAAGGAAAAGGGATACAGCCCCGTGTGTCGCCAAGCAGTTTACTCATGATGAATGATAGCTACACGATGTCAACGTCGGTTTTCATTGACGGGTCATCTACTGGCTCGTCCTTAGCGTTTGTCATTCCATCTCAGTCAGACTCCTGTTGTTACCATTTTTCGCACAGAACGTCATCTACGTGTGCCGAGCTCTACGCCGTTCTCTTTGCTGTGCAAAAATATCAGCCAGCCCTGCTCAGTCCTGGTTCGTTTTTACAGACTCAAGACACGCCCTCCAGTGTGTGGCCAGCTTCGGGATACGCGGCTCCCTCGGTCCTGTTGTCTTTGAAATCCTGCACGTTTATAAGAAGGCGGCCGTTGCAGGGCACACTGTCGCATCGCAGTCAATCCCCGGACATGTCGGCATCAGCGGTAATGACGAAGCAGACAGAGCCGCTTTGAGCGCTCAGCAACACGCAGCTCTTTCCCCGATAATGATGTCTCCGGGCGACCGTAGCCACCTCCTTTTGACACTCACCGGCTCCAAGATGCAGGCTCAGGGGCAACACGACGTAGTCCATTCCCTTCTTTCAGCTGTAGACCCCACGCGTCCTCTTGAAATTCCTCGGCGACTACTGCGCTCTTTTACTGCACTCTTCCCCCGCATGAGGCTGAACGTTGCATTTACGCCTGCCTTGAAACAAGTCTCGGCTCCACCACGTCTTCCCTCTGCCCCACTTGTGGAGTGCACGGAGACCTCTGCGACGTCATCCTGGCTTGTGGGCAATATCACCAAGACCGTACACTCATGGAAGTTGCTATGCAACGTATTGACAAACGGCCCTTCAACCTCGCGAAGATTCTCGGGCCGTGGTCGAACGCTGCCCACCAGATGGAAGGCCTTCGTCTTCCTGCGGAGTTCTTCGCTCCACCTGTCTGGCGACGCATCTCTGAAAGTGCTCACCCCATCATCATCCCTTCATCCGTTCCCAATGTGCAATATAGGGCAGTGTACCGCCACATCGGCGGTGAGTCGCCCACCTCACCATCATCTAATGCATGTGTGTGTGTGTGTTTTAGCTTTGTCTGTTTGATATGATAGCATGATGCATGGAGCCGCTTTCATGACGTGGTCGACTTCGTAAGAAACTTCCGATACTGCGGCAGCGCTACTCTCCAGGAAAACCATCATTTGCCAAAGTCTAGTAATGGCATGGCAATGTTGGTGAGAAGTACCCAAAACCGTCGACTTCATGATCGGTTCAGGTTAGGTGGCGGTTAGGTGGTATGATGGTGCGATCGTAAAAGGAGTCAGTCCGCTAGGCGGACAAGGGTCGCTGCATAATATGTGCGTGGGCTCATTGGTCTATTTCCATGCAGAGGTCATTGAAGTTATCTGGAGCCGAGTTCGCGTGGCTCAGTGGTCAGCGTGCTGGCCATGTCACGTCGAGACTGGGAGGTACCCGGGCTCGAATCCCGGTGTCAGCTGTGCTGTCTGGGGTTTTTCCTGGGTTTTCCTCAGACGCTTTCAGACATATGTCGGCACAGTTCCCTTAGACGTATGCCCAGGCACGTTCCCTCAGGGCGTCAGTCGTGATGTTGCCCACTTCTGTGAGGCCGACAATGGCGAGCCCTTTCACCACCACCACCACCACCACCACAACCACCGTTCGAATACCGGCCCGGGCTGTGTTGTCTGCATGCTTTTCCGTGGTTGTGCACGGACACTCCAAGGTGAATGTTGGCACAGGTCCCTATCAAAGGTCCACGAAAACGAATTCTTTCTCGTTTTTGTTTGACAGAGATGTTCCTCAACACACAGCCGACGTTTTACGTTCGGCAAGCTAACGGTTTTCTTTTTAATTCCTTGTTAGCGCCGCGAAGCAACTGTGGCTATGAGCGGCGTACAGACGTGAACAGATGGAAAGAGGACAGCAGGAAGGAGTGGGAGACAGGGGGTTAGTATGTGTCCTGGGCCGACCTCAGAGGGCATTCGCCGACTGTGCCGACATTCGTCAGGAAAGTCTGCCGGAAAACCCAGGGAAAGCCCCAAACAACACAGCCAGTGCGGGGATTCGAACCCGCGTCACCTCCCAGTCTCAGCGTGAAAGGCGATCATCGTAACCACTCTGCCACGGAAGCTGGTAGAACGATTTTCTCACGAGAGAATTTAAACGTATGTAGAGGAGGTGGTGTTCCAGTGGCGCGCCGAAGCGGGATGCAGGCAGGTAGGCCGAACGGAATGCAGGATGGGGCGACTCCAGCATGCAGGATGCATCCAGCATGCAGGAACCGCATACGGTTCCGGAGCCGCTGCCGCGAACTCAAGCCGTATGCCAAGCTTTCCCACGTCCACATGCCGTCGTCACTCCTCCCGCCTTAGTATCGACGCGAACCTCAACCACTCAACCGCGAGCGCAGCTCCGCGTCTGAGGGGGGAGTGATGTGGCGGCCCGTGGACGACGATGACGACGTGCCTCTGCTGCCACGCGCTACAGCGCTGGCACGGCAGTTCTACCGGCACCGTCCTAGTGTGAGGCCACGACCATCTGCCCGCTGGGACATTCCACCATCGCCGGTTAGGACTCATGTAGAGAAACAACACCTTCTCTACACGCAGTACCGAAGTTATACGAAGCTGTTACCCCTGGCGACGCTCCACGGCAAGTGGCGGCAGGCTCATTGCGTTTCACGGCGCGGCGCACATGCGTTTCAAAAAGCGGCGCGCCTCATCGTTCGCGTCGTCGCCGAGAGGGGCCTGTACACATAGCCGAGCCGCCATCATGCAAACGCGCTTCGTTGTTGTTGCTACGTCAAGATCCTACCGACACTTCAAGCTCTCTTCCTCCAAATTTACATTGTGAAGCATGTTATCTATTTTACCATTATTGTGAAGCACTTCTGCTGGAATCATCAACCGTTGGAACGACAGACATGACGCAATGTAGCACAGATGCAGAGAAAGAACGGCAGAAGAAGCGAGCCACATGTTTACCTACGGACGACCAACACACGGTCACACACAACTGCGTATTTATTTTCGTCGATTCCGTGGTTTGCGCAAATTCCCAGCTCATCGTTGACAGCTCAGACGACAAACAACTATTGGTGACAAAGAATTTACTCACACGGTAACACGAAACACACACACAGAGGCAGACAAAAGATCCCAGCGCGGTATGGGGAGGCCCGCCGTTGCCCGCCGGCGCCAAAAGGAAGCCACTTCCACCCCTCCAAGCGCTCCGATTGGCTGGACGAAAAGCGTTTGTGGAACCGCGCTGCGAAGGTGCAGCACGGAGCGGTTATCGAAAACCGTCTGGAAACGCTGCGAGACAGCTGCCTCGCGGTCTCAGAGCGCGCGGCGCCGCCTCAAGAAACGCAAGTGTGAACCCAGCTTCCACCACTGTACACCATCACGTTACCGACGACGTCACCGCTCACCGAATGGAAGGAGACAGCAGGAACACGCGTCTAGTGGTAAAGAATTGAAAGGAGGAACACGAGAGTAAGTAGGATTCCGTGCTAGCGCTGCGAAGCAACTGTGACTGTAGCAGGAAAAAATTTCTGCCGGACGAGTTTCTCGACGAGGGTGTTCGGGAAATTTCATATTCTCTTTAATCCGGCTTAGGTGCACCCACCCAAGTCCAACCCCAAGAAGCAGCATGCGGCTAAATCGCGCGGCAGACAGCTCGGTAATAATGACCATCACCATGCACCGGGAGACTGACACCAATGTGTTCAGTAAGTAATTATACACGTACGAGAAAAAATAAAAAAGAAACGGGGAAGAAAAAATAAGCGCCAGATCCAACTCGAGAGGCAAGGAGAAAGTTTTGATGTCCCAAGAAGCCGCGATGTCAAACAGAAAGAACTCGATACCCGCATCCAAGCGCGGATATGTCACGAGGGAATTATAGGGACGGGGAAAAAAAAGGGGGGCGCCGTTTGACATGCGCTATCTTTCTCCGCTTGCTGTATAAGATAGCGACTGTGTTGAGAGGAGCAAACCGATGGGCTCCTCATACGGTTGCTTCTGCGTCGGCGATGAGCACTGCTGTCACGGCTGTCAGCAAATGGGTCAGTAGTCTTCAGTATAGGGGGCAAAAAATATACATTGACATCGTTCGATATAATGCTATACGCGCAGAAATCACTTAAGAACTGCCGCGCAGATATATAAACGGGTTTGCTTCGCCCAGTGTATTAGCCATATTTCGTGCGCTGCAGAAAATACGGTGCTGCTGAAAGGTATCATGAACGTGTCGGTGCAGCTCTGCACAATTAATTTCCCTGTATTAGGCTGTGATATGGATATGCATATAACCATGGTTCTTGGCCGTACATATCACTGCGTTATATTACAGTTTTTCATCAGTTTCCTTCCCTGCTTCAAAGGCGGAGTACACTCTTAGAAATGAACTTCACCGCATAGCACGCTCCTAGCCAACCATAATCTCGAATGATATCGTTATCTTCCCTGATTTGTTGAAAACGGTAGGCGTACGCCTTTTTTGTGACAATTATGAACCGCATAAGTGTCACAAAAAAGGCGTACGCCTCCCGTTTTCAACAAATCCGAGCAGATAACGATATCATTCGAGATTATGATTGGCTAGGAGCGCGCTATGCGGTGAAGTTCACTTCTAAGAGTGTATAGCAATTCCAAAGCGAGATACAGAAAGCAAATATACGGAGACAGCAATACCGCAAGCATAATAGAACGTCGGATTCTGTGATGCTATTCGCCGCTAACAGAACTGGAGCTTGCAGACAGGCACAAAGCATGTTTCTACACAGGCAAGAAAGGGAAGGATCGAACGTACAAACCAAACTTGCAATTCGGGCCCTTCAAAGCAGCGCTGCGAACGTCACTTCCCGCACGAAAACTGCGAAATGAAAGGAACTGGGAGCCTTTCACATGTAGATCGCAAACCTCTTGAGCTCATCTGTACGCAAACCTTGTATACATCAACATTGGCCCCAGTGAGAACAGTGTATACACATACCGGAACTAAAACCAAGCAATCGATGCCGCTCCATGTAAGCTTCTTCACCCTTCTATATACCCTTACCATGCAAGCGAGCAACTGTGTGTTGGAACGTGGCACGTGGGCTGCCGATTTTCCCTCTCACTTGTCTCCGGCATTTTCGAACAGTGATCGGAAAAGGAGACTAGCAACACACATAGAAGCGTCGGAGGAAAATCAATGACGGTGTGCGAACGTTTTACGTGCATGCAGAACTGGAACGACGAAAGATAGGGCCGTCGTTGCAGAAAAATATAACTGCGGCCAAGACACAAAAAGTGGTGTAGGCGGAATTTCCATTTCCTGTGTCTCGTCAAGATCGCATTGCCCTTCCGTATTCTATTCGGTTACTTACTATACGGCGTGTTGTTTGGTATGTGTTCGAAGCACCGTTTTCGCTATCATGCTGTCTGCGCGTTGCTATCTCGTGAAATTTCGTGGCTCGTTCAAGCACAGAAATCGAAGAATGGTTGTCTGTTGCTCCGTCTTTTTTTTTTTGGGGGGGGGGGGGGGGAGGGGGGAGGTTCGCGTTCTTCGGGATGTTGTGAGCTACATAGGTAAGGTATATGCATATCCCTTTTCAAGCTGCCACGTTGAGCAGTCTTCGTTTCAAGGATGTGAGCAGATGGGCTTAAAGGCTACTCCCACCAAAGATCTCCACTGAAGTACCAGGGATTGAGAAGAAAAACGAAACACCACAAGCGGCTCCAAAAGCACTAGCCATGGCACATATTGAAGAAAAGTACCCGGTTGCAATGCACGTGTATACCGACGGTTCCACATCGAAAAGCAGATCATCAAGTGCTTTCGTAACCGACAGCATAACAAAAGCGTACAGGTTACCGCACAAGCCAACATCCACGGCAGCAGAGCAACGTGCAATTTTGAAATCTCTACGCCACATCAGAAAACCGGGACATGGGTAGTGTGCTCCGAGTCCAGAGCGGCCCTCCACTCCATCCAAAAGCAGGACCCACAAGACCGTATTGTCTATACAACATCATGAAGGCGCATAGCGAAGCCGGAGCCTTCGGACACAATATATCACTTCAATGGATACCGTCTCACTGCGACATCTCCGGAAATGAATGCGCAGACTGAGCTGCAAAGGAAGCCCGTAGCAAAAGTAGGATATCTGCAATCCCCTTTACAAAGTCAGATGCCAAGAGCCTTCTCCGTAAAAGTACAGAAAGAAGATCGCGCACAATATGGAAACAATCAATGAGACCAAAGGACTACCTTGCATTCATCGACCCTGAAGCAGACAGCATAATTCCAAATGGAATTGAACGATCAGTCAAAACAGCCATACATCGTACACGATTTGGAGCGCTGTACACAGGAGCTACAAGGCACCAGCTAAGGCTCTGCGACTCAGACCTTTGAAAACGATGCAAAGTCCGAGAGGATACACACCACATAATCATGCACTGCCCAGAATATAGACAAGCCAGACGTAAACTCCAACAGACTCTAGCGGCACTGGACAACAGGCCATTCTCCTTTTGCGAGATTACCGGAAGATAGCGACCCACAAGGCGTCAACAATCCAAAGCACTGAAAGCGCTCTGCGCTTTCTTAAAAGCCTCCACCTATAGTTCCAATACACCACAATCCAGTTAAACTTATCTTATCTTATAAGGGATCCCCAAAACATCTGCAAGTACACGTAATGCATTCCTATAGCCGCTAATCCATTCGCCATGTGGTTCAGGGGGATTTCGAAGCGGTCGCTGCGCTCCAAAATGGCGACACTGGCCTTTGCACACGATCGTCGTGTCATGTCAAATGACGCGCTGTAAAATAGGCTCCTCCCGACGTCCAAACCCTCGCTATAAGCAGCTCTGCGTTACATTTCGTTTCGCATTTCGTTTCACTTTTCCTCCTGAGAAAACTGCTCGCTTGTCGAAGAAACAACTTCTGCCGTGTATGCCTGGACGCCTCTACTTGTATTGGAAACTGGAGGGTGGGCTCGGACGCATTGCCCCTACTTCTAGATGAAAATAAAGAAAAGATGTCGTCATAGCCACTTTAAGTAGAAGGCCCCCTCTCATAAAACAATACCCTCGGGACAGCAGTCAAACTTTACGGTGGTGCTTGACTGCCGCGAGAGAGTCACATTACAGAAGGATTGAAAAAGTTAAACAACTATATGCTCAGTGTGTGCAGGCAAACCGAGCAGAAACAATGTGGAGGGAAGCACGATATTTATGGCGGCCCGTCCGTCTTTATGCCTGTGCACCTTTAAAGTTTCTGTTTGGGCTCCGTCACTTCCTTCTCCTTGCATCTTATAAAGATGTTACAAGTTATATGCCCTCGAGCGAATTGTATGCTGGACTGTATTTAGATAAATAATAAAACAGTGAAGAGTGGGAATGCACAGCTGAATTGCACTTAATTATAAATTGTATATATAAGTTGCCGTTAAATCGCATGTATCGTCATATATAAGTCACCATTTCGTAATGTTTTTTTTTGTCAATGTTTATCTGGTATTTTATTTCAAAGAGCGCCTATCGGGCAATTCCTTTCTCCCTTGTTACAATGAGTTGAAGGCTCATTACTAAAAATGAGAAACCCACATTGCACTCCCGTGGTAGTACCTCCAACTGTTATTTTAAAATACCGTTCTCACCTCTCCGTAACCGATTGATCGTGGTACACTATTCGTAAGATGAAACAGTTCAAACGCCGTTCCGTGAATATTAAGTACAATGTAGTTTTACTTTCATGGACTTAACACGAACGTCACGACGTCACACGACGTAGCACACCGTCGCTCGTCGCGCTCGCAGTACCCGATACAGTCAGTTGGTGGGATAACTGGTATCGGCACATAAACAACAAACCAGTCAAAAGGCACAGACGAGAAAGACAAGATATCTTACTCGACTCTGTCTCTTGGCTGCCTTGTTCCTACGTAAAGCATACACTATGACATCGCCATCGTCATGGACTCCGAATACTTTGGGAGAACTGCACGCTGAAATTGAACGTACACACGTCACGTGCACACGCGATGATGATGATGATGATGATGTGTGACTGTGACCGCCCCACCGTGGTCTTGCACATACACATCAAAGCAATCACTGTCGGGGGATGAGCCCAATGTTGTCCCGTCTTCTTATTCTTCTGCCTCACACTTCCTGGCCTTGATCTACCACGGGAGATTTGCCATGACTAGACGTATAACAATGTATCTCGAAGAATGGTTGTCTTCAGCGCGTGCACATATCCCGCAGTCATCCAATAACGGACTGCAGATCGAGCTGTTCGTAACAAATCGTAATTCTCAAACCAACGACTCCGATTACAGTGATGATAGCCTTGGCGGCTTACAAGTAGTACATAGAAATCATCCCTATGCGGAGCACTTTGTGCGAAGCGCAATGGAGCGAATGCTTCTCGCGAGACCTCACAAGATCGGACAATGGGACGCTCCTGGATGCTTCACAAGCGCCATTAATTGGTCCCAACATCTTTCACAGAGCACGACATAACAAGCGTCGGGTGCTACAGAAACACACGTTCCAAAGCAGACGTCGAGTGCTTTATTCCTGGGGCTATACTCGAGAAGGATAACGAGCAGAAAGGAAAAAAAAGTAGTCAGAGAGCCTCCTTCACGAATAACTCAGACATTTCTCGAGATTTCCTCTTTAACAAGGCGGGGCAAGAGTGGTCCTTGTGGTCATGGTGCTTGAGGATCTTTTATGTCGCTAGTCGCGGCGTAAACAAGCGTGGGTTCACAACACAAGGTGGGTTCAACGTTGTACTGCAATACCATCTCTTTTGTGGGAGCTACTCCTCCTGCTACAAATGTTTCCACGTGTGTCACGTTTTTCATCCACATATCGGGCTAGTAAACGCAGAAATTAATGAAAGGGCCTCCTTTTTGAAGCATGCAGTCGTGCATTCGTCCTAATAACAGGGATGAGAGTGTATACCGTGTCAGAGGTGGACAATATTTTGGAACGAGAGTGCTCTGATGGTCATCATAATACGGAGTTGCAGTGTGTCCGAAACATATTCTACTCGAAAAAGGAAGCTGTCGAATCAATCAATGAATCACCAACGTTATGTGTCAGCCACTTCAAACGAATAGTGCGATTCGCTTGTTGTGTTTTCGGAACCGTTATTGTGAACGCCTTCACATCCAGTAAAAGTATTTAATAAGAAAAAACTGTCCTGAATTTTTACACCGGGAAAACATTTTGACGTGACTACTAGAACATGCAGCAGCATTTCGGACAGGTAGTGAGCTCTGTACTGAAATCATCAACGAAAATGGTTTTCGTCCCTCACTCTTTGGACCTTCTAATACGTAGGACATATAATAAAAATGCAACTTAAAAAACTAATGAAAAATCGCTTTGTACGTTTTGATCCGTCTGACGAAAAAGAAAGGAGACCAAAGGCTATGTTTATTGACGTGATTTAGTTTTATTTGTTTTGTGTTCTACAAAAACTCACGAAGGTGTTATGAGATAGCAGCGCGATAGTCCATCAAACGTCAAAACGTACTGAAGGCTCCTACGCAAACGGGTAGCTCCTTTGACGTCTAAATCCAAACACCTCACTGGCTTTTAGCAACGTCCATTGAACTGCTAGAGCTAATGCATCTTACCCGGAAGCAATGTACGTACGTAGACCAACAAAAGGTTGCGAACGACAATTTAACACACGCCTTTCCAAATCACATTAACATTCAATGCCATTATTCTTTTTTATTATATTTTGGATGCTGGATTATACGAGTTAAGCGTGCACCGCGCCACGACAGAAAGCAAAGCTTGAATTTCATTTTTGCTCCTCTTTCCCTGAGACACCAAGAATGGAGAAAATGGAGCGAGAGTATAATAAATTATTTTCGCGTCAAGTAACACCGGCAACGTCATTGTGTTCCGATAAGACAGCGCTTAAATTAGCAGACGACGGACAACGAAGAAAGACCCGTTTCGCCCGAAATTTAGCCGTGTTCGGAAGCCCAGGGACACGTAAAAGAACAAGAAAAACAGGGAAAGCACCCCTCCATGTAAAAAAATGGGAAGAGTAGCAGGTCATTGAGCGGCAGCTTTAAGGAAAGAACAGAATAATAATACGAAAAAAAAAGGGAGCAAACACCTCAGCGACCTGAGAAGAAAATGAGTTTCCAACGAAGCGCGACTCCTTCGAGAAAAAGCTGGAACGCGAACAGCGACAGATAAGACACCGGCGTTGAAAGCGGTTTGGTTCCACTGCGATATTTTCATTCTTTACACGTCTTTCTCGGGCAATATTTTGTCATGTGATAAGCGCGAAGACGGAACCAATTACGGTGGTTTGCAGGCTGGTCGTGTGTACGGGACAATTACACGCCATCACGACAGAATGCGGGACGTCGTTGCAGCGTATCTTTGCGTATTTTATCGAGTCGAGAGACGCAAAACATGACTTGTCTTCACGTTTGTTTGGGTGGAAAGGAGAACTGTTACAGTCTGATGCCGTAATATGGCCGTGCATGGAAATACGTGACAGATGACAAACATTGCTTCCAGCACTGTGGGTTGGAGATTTCCGGCGCACGTCGAAAGAAGTGTGGCATGTGCAGCGTGTCGCCATCTAAGTAGGCCGACACAAGTCACGTTTAAATCTACTCCAATTACTTATTACTGACAGACGACGTCTTAGAAGATGGGAAAGCGACTTACCAAGGTGGTCTCATTCAACGAAACGGACACCTTACAATTTTGCACCTCCTCTTTTTGTGTCTGTAACTAATTAAATGTACGTACTCTGATGTATCCTCCCGTATCCGTGAACCTGACGTATCCTCGTGGCGTAAGTCATTAGCCTGCCCAAGGAGCCACACTGGCGCCCTCGTGCTTGGCATAGAAAAGTGAACACAGTTTATTGACGACAACGCTTTTAAAAGGTTCCGATCCCCGGAACCGTGCACAAGTTATTACTAGTTTCCAAGGTCGTGAGACTAACAGCTCCATTTTTTTCTTTTAAAAATCAATCGTGCACGTGTTTGTTATCTCGAGATACAACACTCGTACTCAATCACAAATGTACATAACTCAACCGGCCATAATGAAAAGCGACGCCAGACGCGTGACTGGCTGATATGCCCGACATATTCTTGGGTATCATTTCAAAGACGAATCGTTGCACTTTACTGTCTACCTCCATATTTCAATTGTTTGAATTGAAAATTTTACCCACATTTCAAATTTGCAGATTTCGATATTCAAATTTCCTTTTCCATATATTAGGAGACAATAATGTAACTGAAAGAATACAGTGAATAAACTGATTTAGGTAGGGAATGAGGGGTCTCCTAGAACCGCCCCAGCTCAACACACTAGTTTAGTGGAGTAACGGCCCGTGTCGCTCCCCTTCTTGTCGATAAGATGTTTGATAAGAATGTTAAGAGTGTTAATGTTAAGAATGTTTGCTAAGAATTTGATAAGATGTTCACGCGCAAAAATAACACTGAAAATTCTTCTTTTTTTTTTTCGTTTGAGACATCTCCATACTTGTATTTTGATAAAACATAAATATACTTGTGTATATTTGCGTGTAATCTAATTCATTATCTCGCCTGAAGAATGACGTCACGCGCAGCCATTGAACGCATTTGAGCCACGTGGCTCGAGAAAACATGGGGATGCGTCACAGGCACCGTACAGCTGGCCGAATAAGCAGCAGCGTGTGTTTTTACAATATACCCTCGTAATTGCACGCATACCGTAACAACTAACGACATGCCCCCCCCGCGGTGACTATTTTGTCAAGACTCACGCGACCAAACGTGACGTCACTGCACAAGCCTCATTGCAAAACTGCCTGTGTTTTCTGCACATGCAGCTCAGATGATGTCTATCCACAATGTCTTGTTTCAGATGAGAACGAACCATGCAGGCGAAAATTTACCTTTTTCTCGCAAGGTATTACACATGGAATTACAAGACGGAGATCACAATTCTGAAGGTCTTGATGGTCGAATCTATTAGAACTTATCGTGGTCTATGAACCGTGGTTTATCCACAGTGAGAATATGGAAAGACCACAGAACAAAAAACTGATGGAAGTAGCTCTGACAAGGCTCAAGTTTCCCAGATCGGCAGAGCCGGTTGACAAAGGAACGCCGTACAATTATACCTTCCTTATCACTTAATATGGATGCTACTAAGACAGGAATTGACAATCATATATGTTTTAGCGATGAGGAAGGAACAAGAGAAAAAGAACTAACGTCAATGTAATGCCATTTGCGAGTAAGTTGCCAAATACGATTGCAAGAACCACAGGTGGCATCTGCAAAATCCAATTTTACGTCCGCGGCAATATCGTTTCAAGAAATCATAAGTAAGACGCGCGCAACGCAATGTTATTAACTTCTTTCGGGATGGGGCGTGCATTGTGAACGTTCGTATGCAATTGAATGAAGGTATTTGCTCTCGCCCCAAAGTGTATGAGCTCTATTGATGTAGATATTAGAATGCAACGCGCCACAAAATGCACAAGGCTTCTTGCAATTCTAAAGCAGCGTTTTGAACCACGCGAAAATAATGCAAAAATAAATAAAACAAAGAAATGACAGAACCATAGGATACCGGCAGCTCCAGTTCAGCACACGCTTAGATGCTGTGCATGTAATCTGTAAGATGCCGTTGCATAAGTGCACTGCAGAATAGAAGACAAATCGCACCACACATCCTGTCGCTCAGTTCATGCCTCTGACTTCTTTTTTATTTTGATTTCTTGCTCATATCTGTGGCGTCACGTGCCAACACGTGAAATCCTGGGGGGTATCCCGAAATGCAAAAAATGCCGTTTAAAATCCAAACGGCGCTGCGTAGCGTTGCGCGCGTGCCCAGCTGTGGGGAGGCCCCCCAACCGCGTGGTGAACTGTCAAAAAACGAACCTAAACTATAACCTAACCTCTAAAAGCTAACCTAACCAAAATTGTAACAATTTCTTCTGATCTGATGTGGCCGCCATGCTATAAGCTTAACGGTCGCCAAAAACCTGTCTTTTATTCACGACAATGGTGAGTTTCAGGGAAGTAACTTAGTTACAAGTAATCACTTACTGATAAATTAACCAGTAGCTGTATTTAATAACTCTTTCTCGGACAGCAGCCTTGATGTCGAATACGAGACGCGACAGGTAGTAAGTGAAGATTTTCCTATAACAAGATCCGACTACTTTCTGAAACAAGAGAGAAAAACATTAAATTCTAAAGTAACGGTAACTAGCTGCTGTCTAGTTAAAGTTACTTTAGAATTTCCTGTTTGTCTTTCTAATTTCAGAAACTAGTCGGGTCTTCGTTCAACAAAAAAGAAGTAAGAAGCAGGAAGAAGAAACAAGTTCTCTAGATAAATGGTCACTGTAAAGAAATGTTTCTTTCCTGATTTGTCTAGGTAATGCCTACATATGCCTCACACGCTTTCAGACATATGTCGGCACAGTTCCCTTAGAAGTCGGCCCAGGACGCACATTCCCCAGGGCGTCAGTCGTGACGTTGCCCACATATGTGAGGCCGACAACTGCGAGCCCTAGCATCATCACCACCACCTGTATGCACGAAAGAGCGGAGAGAGAGAGAGAGAGAAATACATGATGACGATGATATGGGGATGACGCAAGAGCGGATAATACAAGCAAGTCATACAAACATAGAATTACTCTAATCTGTCTTGGTAGCTAGATTGCCGAAAAAGCACCGTTTATCCAATCGAACAAGCAGACAAAAAGTTGATCAAAGAACCTCTAATGAGCATATAACAAAACATAAAAGGTATATAAAAATATAAGAAGCAAGAGAAGCAATTAGAAGCTAGACGAAAGTCTAATGCTAACGCATTGTCATCGCATTCATTAAATTTTTTTGCCTCTTTAACAATGGGTCGTCAAACGACCACGTAAGTGTGCTGAATTGCTGGAAACACTGTTGACGATAAATAGGAAGAAACTGCATGTAGACAATACAAAGGTCGCCAATGCGCCATTTGAACCTTCTCCTTTCTATTAACCTTTCTAGCCTACTCTCGAACCGCGTTTCAGTACTCTCATCAACAGGAGGTTTTTGTTTTGTTCTGGGCTGCTACGAACGGTGGTTGTTGCCGTGTTTGACAGGCGTCGTGGGTTCAAGCTCGGCAGTTTTCGACTACGTGCAGTGCAGAGTGGAGTACGCATTCGAACTGTCCGCATAGCGCGCTCCGTGAAAAGCAGCGGGTGGCAGCCCAGCGATCGATAGATGGCGCTAGGCAAGGGCAAGATGGCGGATACCATGGTTTTAGCATAAGACCAATTTGCGCGCGTGACGCCATGGCTTGCGGCGGCGCTGGAATCAGCAGATCGTCTGCTTCGTGTGGGCGAAACAGCAATCAATTGGAGCGATTGGAGTGATCGTTTTCACGCAAAGTGTGGGCATGCCGCAAAGCTGTATATCCGGGTACACAACTCGATGGGGAAAGGGGTGGCGAAATCACTTTTCATCACTTCCTGTCCAGGCAGGTCTATGGTGCTGTCCAGTTGTCAATGTGCAGCGCAAAGGGATCGTCACGTTGTATACCGTTCATAAACAACTTCGTCTTGTAGCAACACTGATCTCGTTCCTTCAGAGCTCTAAATTATTTCGGGTGTTGTGGAAAGAGACAGTTGAGAGCGGTGTAGCAGTGCAACACAGCCGGCGTCGCACTTGCGGAAAGCATTCGCACGGCTGCGTTCAGTGTGTTTTGCCGACACCAACGCCGCGCATGCGCAGGTGACGCCTCTTGTTTGTAAACAGTGAAGTGGTCTCTACACCGTTTTTCCGTGGACGTCGCCATATTTGAACCGCAGCGCTGTCTAGCTGGGGAAGCACGTTGAAGGCTGTTTACCGCACATGCCAGAGAGAAGGAAAACACACGGGACGTATGCTTCCTCCATGATATCGCTTTCCTCCTTGCTGGAATGTGCTGGGTGCGAAAGCGCTGGGCGCGAGGCTGGCTGGAAAACGGTGTATAGGCTAAAAGAGTACGAGGCCAAGCAGCACAATGTGATGCTGTCTGCGCAGGTGCACTCCGTTCAATCGCGGCAGCACCAGGTGCACCTACGAAGCGCAGACGTGAAAATAGCCGGCAGCCTATCGCACTATCATCGCACTCTGATCAAGGAAGATAGCAAAGTACGCCGACGCCTCTCTCTCTCTCCCCCACACACATGTGGGTTGCAGTTGCGGTTTCCTCTTGCCGTCGTCTCCTCCTCCCTTTTTCTCTCTCGTTCAATGCTCTGTCGGAGAGAAAGTTAGCCAGGATTGGGTCCTATGTCGATAAGAAAAATCAATAATCGTTTTATTTTCTTTCTTGTTTGTTTTGTATACATCCACGATCCATTCCAAGTTTTGTCGTTAAGTCGGCAAGTGCAGAATCAGTCAACTTCTCAAGATGGAAAGCCGATCAAGTGCAGGCGAAAAGCTTGACGTTCCCATGGAAACGAGGAGTTGGTCTGCTATACACTGGGCCCTTCTGAAGTATTCTCTCTTTCGAAATACTAACAAAAAATGAAATCGAAGCAGAAAGAAAAAAAAACAAGTATGTTCTTTTTCTCTTTGGTTGGTCAGTTTAAAGAATAAGTCTTGGAAAGGGGGCATATGTTCTCCTCCTCCATATGTTCTGTACACGTAAAAAGCACCAAACGTCACCGCAATCACTCCAGTTGCACTCAAAAATGCACGTGCTGCGTGCTACTGGAAGTCGATGTCACCGGTAGTAGCCTGCTTTCATCGCAACATGCCAAGATCTCAGCGCATCGGTTCGCTTTTTAGACGTACTGTCGATAATGCATATGTTGATTGCGCACCGGATTCTAACATCGTAAAATAACTTCGCACCTGGAGGTATTCTTGGTCCATGGCCGAATCCAGCCCACCAACGCTCTGTGCTCAAAGCTCTTTTGGCCTCTCTGGGCATAATCGGACTTCGATCCCTATTGTGAAGGGGCTCATTATTTTATTCTCCACATCTCGCAGTACCTACACGTGCGCCCACGCTTTCGAACTCGGCCGCACTTACAGTTCAAATTGTCGCAAAAATGCGGTGAACCAGAAACGGAGGAACGCATAATAATGGTGTGTCCGGCTACTAGCCGGACGCACCATGTCCATGCCGGACACACCATTGGAGTTCCCGTCTTGCGTCGGATGGCATCCGACGCAAGACGGGAACTCCAGAAAGCAGTGCAGCACCCTGGAAGATCAGGGCTCCAGATTGAAGAGATCGCCTTCCCCTCCCCTGCCTCCCTTTCATCCCTTCCCCGAGCAACGTGCTGCCAATCTAGCACCGCGAAGCAACTGTGGCAATGAGCGGTGTACAGATGTGGACAGAAGGAAGGAGTGGGGGAACAGGGTGATAGTATATGCGTCCTGGGCCGACTTCAGGGGGAACTGTGCCGACATTCGTCTGGAAAGTCTTCGGAAAACCCAGGGTAAACCTCAGACAGCACAGCCGGTGGTGGGATTCGAACCCACCACCTCCCAGTGACCTCAGCGCGCTTGGCTATCACCAACGGGCGGGACGCCTTAACCCGCTCGGCCATGACGCTGTAAGGATTTAAAACTGTCGGTGTTGATCTAGGTGTTGACCCTACTTGATCTTATTCGTGTCAAGTGTTTTCAACACGTCTTCTTTCTTTATCCATCATAAGTCTTTATTACGGATCATCTGAACTCAATATTTTATCCTCCGGACCGGACCGCGAATCGAACCTGCGGATCGAATCTAATGATTGAGATCTGTGTCTGCCAACCTTTGAGCTGCAGAGACGGATGAAGCGAACCCGGGCTGGATCAACGCGGCTGCAGCTAAGAAAGCTTCCCAATCTGTGCAACAGGTGGTCCTGTCAGCAGCGTTGGTAAGTCTCAGAACAACCATTGCCAATTCCACACACAGCCGACGAAATCTGCAAAAGCTGCATGCAAAGACACCCGCGCGATTGCGAAAGAAGACCGTGTATGTACATTTCCACAGGCAAGTCGATCGAACATGCTCGACGGAAAATCGGCGTAACCTACGAGAAAAGCGCGCTACCGTGATCCATTCGAGTGGAATAAGGCGATTGGGCAATTGGCAATTCAACGACACAACTTTTTTTTTCTTCTTCTTTCAGCTTAGTGCCGCTCCGTGCACCTCTTGCTTGCGTCCAAGACGCGGAAAAGAGGATCTCTTCCCGCACTGCACGGAGTGGCCGAATTCCCCTTCAGGCGCCACTTCAACCGCATGCAAGGTGCAAGAAGCTGTCGTTCAGACTCCTATCGAGTACGGGGGAAATACAGTACACGAAATATTTTAATTTATTCGAGCTGTTGTTCACTGGCAACCATGGAGACGTGAAAACTACTCTACTCGGTACGGGTGGGGCTGGAGTTAGGGCAAATATCGCATTATCCAGCTGCTGGAATTACTGGACCACATCAATAGCAGTCGCCGTAACCATTCACAACCGTGGATGGTATCAGCCCATTACGTTAGCCACCAACACGGTACGCTCTATACGCGTTTCTTTGTGAAGCTCAACAGCAAATCGTGTACGCAATGCGGGACGTGCGCTTCTCCAGGCGGCGCGCCGGCGACCGGGGCGACAGCGCCACCAGTGGGAGAATTTTAACTCTCCGGTCGCTCTCTGCGTCGAATTTGCCTCACTACCGAGGTCGTT
Organism: Ornithodoros turicata; assembly: GCF_037126465.1. Taxonomy (NCBI): domain Eukaryota; kingdom Metazoa; phylum Arthropoda; class Arachnida; order Ixodida; family Argasidae; genus Ornithodoros; species Ornithodoros turicata. Next base: position 39,231,501 of record NC_088207.1, read on the forward strand.
GCCGTTCGTAAAACGAGATAAGGGAAGGAAACGAAATGTGGACGATTCTTCCGAACAAAGCACGGCCGCTGCACGTTCGTCAGCGTTCGTTTGCGGAAGCTACACGACCGCTTGGCGACCTCTTTCTCCGCTACGAAACTTTACTGCACGGTCCCTATACGCTATGACGCTTTGTCTCTGTGAAGGGGAGTGTGTGAAATTTTGAGGAACCACGTGACGATGTGTCCGTCCGCTCACAAGGCAGCAGGGAGCATTCGTAGACTAGCCATTGTTCCACGGAATGAACCACACCACGTGTGCCTCACCTTGAAATGCTGCCCCTTATTTGCGAGAAGGACCAATGAGGTCGCTCCACGGGTAATAGGAGAAATGGGAAACTGTGTAGCTGCGCAGACACCAGACCTAATCGCGTAGCGTTTTCAACCAGCGCCTCCCGGCTCCTTCACCCTGTATCTCCATCCCAAGCACTACACACAGGCCCCTTTACACCTTGTCCAAAACACTCTGCATAAACAAACACATGCACGATGAAGTTGGTCATGTAGACCCGCTTACTTTATGTCAAAGTGAGTCGTTTGTTTCAGAACCGTGTTAGTCGTAATGCAATACTTTATTCGGTAACCGCAAGAAGAGGAGCTCTTTGGTGGCTCGCTTGACTGGGCCGCAAAAGCTTCCTTTGATGGGGCTCAGATAACTGAATGGGCTCTCCCATATTCCCGCCCATCTTTTCTGATGCAGGAGTTTAACGTATCTCGTATCATAATGGAATGCACCATCAATTACGTCGAGCGCGAGCGTGATCCTGCCTCGGGAAGAAAGGCGCACAGACGAAGAAGACGGTCCGCTCAGAGATGTGGGAGGTTTAGGCGCCGTCATCCGTGAAGAAAGTGCGGCTTGGAGCCTTCACATGCGACTTAATGCGGGGCGTGGATAAAGCACCAGACAAGCGCAAGTGCGTTGTGTTTTCATATATAGCACACGATGGTTTCGTCGAGCTGGTTGGTTTGCGTAAGGGAAAAGGATTGCACGAAGCTGGTCAGGCCATCACGCAAGACGTGAGATGTAATGAGGTCCAGACTGTGATGTACGTACAGATGCATGCAGAATTTGAGGAAAGCAGACCGTCGTACAATATTTTAAGCAGGTGTATTACATTCCTGCTTCCTTTTTTTATTTTTTATTTCTTTCTTTATTTTTATTTTTGTTTCGTGTTAGCGCCGCGAAGCAACTGTAGGTGTCGTACACTCTCAAAACTGAACTTCACCGCATAGCACGCTCTGCGCCAACCAACCATTGCCACGAAGGATAGGTTTTTCGCTTCTCATTCGAAGAGAGCGGGGGCGTACGCCTTTTTGTGTCAATTTGGATACACGATAATTGACACAAAGAGGCGAACACCTCCCTCTCTTCTCGAATCAGAAGCGATAACCCTATCAATCGTGGCAATGGTTGGCGCACAGTGTGCTATGCGGTGAAGTTCCGTTTTTAGAGTGTACCAACATGGACAGATGGCGACAGGACAGCAGGAAAGAGTGGGAGAAAGGGGCTTAGTATGCGTCCTGGGCCGACTTCAGGGGGAACTGTGCAAACATCCATCTAGAAAATCTTCCAGAAAACCGAGGGAAAACTTCAGACAGCACAGCCGGTGGTAGGATTTACATCTCCGCTGTGCTGCTCAAATTTCTGTACTGCGTCTCCGTATTGTTGCCTCTCGAACTGTTCAAGCTTCACACCCAACGTTATAAGTCAGCGCGCCGCCCGTCGTATACAGGGCGACATCGTATTCTAAGATAAGGGTGGTTGAGACTACCTGAGACATTGGAAGAATATCATTTTTCATACTAATATTCACCAAGAAGTATTCAGGAGTCTATTGTAGAACGTCACGTACTGTGTATAGCTGGAGGAAGTGTTTATTGATTTTTATGTCGCTGGCCACGCAATGGGTAATGTGCAAACTAAAAATTGCGGCCAATAAGAATGATCCTACTTCCAGTGGATATTCAAAGCTTTCCCTGAAGCAATTTGCGCAATGTGATTCTTATATTGGTTTTAGATGCACGTGCTCCAGTACAAAAAAAAAGAGAAAAAGAAGAAGTCCGTTGATGAACATAAGCTACATCGGAGAGTTCACGACAAGGGTTCCGAAAACATGGTAATCCAATCGCGTTATTTCTTTGAAACGGCAACCAACACCTGCGGAGCTAAGATTTGATAGCTTCCTTTGCCGTATCGGAGTCGTAGAGTGCTTCCGGTTCCTTTTGTAATGCACGGCAACGAGATATGATAGGCTGGTGAAAGCTAATTCAAATTATGAAGGTTAATCCGTCAGGCTGTTGGTACAAACATTACTCTCTTCACTCTACTCCATTCAACGGAGACGATTATTCATAGCCGAAAGCCACAGATAACAAGCTGCTATCTCCCGCGGCACGTTTTATGTTTACCCAGAGAATATGGAATGGGAGCTCCTACAAATAGCGGTATTTGACGAGAACATCTCTTCCACCCTCCTCCTTCCAGTGAAATTAATTGAAAATTTGTTTTCTTTCTCCGTGGCTCTTTCGTCTTTATACGCAGTGCACAAAAAAAGCTCCACTTTGCGGTGGTGGTGGTGGTGGTAGTAGCGCTTCTGAAGGAGCACGCCGTTGTCGACCTCACAGAGGTGGGCAACGTCACGACTAACGCGCTGGGGAATGTGCGTCCTGGGCCGACTTCTAAGGGAACTGCGCCGGAGCCCTACACTCTTAAAAAAAGGGGTGTACTTTAATTCCTTTTTCTTGCCATATATATCACTACCTTTTGGAGAATACAATTACTCTCAAAACGGAGTCTCCACACTCCCTTCAGGGGGTGAGGATGCCCCTTGACCCCCTACTGGAGAGTAATATTACTCTCCAGTAGGGAGTTAAAGGGTCTGAAGGGAGTGAGGAGTCTCCGTTTCTAGAGTAATTGTGCTCTCCAAAAGGGCGGCAAGAAAAAGAAGTTAAAGTACACCCTGTTTTGCGCAAATATGCAAGCAGCCAGTCCCGAGCCTTTTGGGACTAATATCCCCACTTTTTTTCTTCTTCCAACCAATCAATCAATCAATCAAACAAACATGCGAGTGCATCCCGCGTCCACTTTCCCTGAGCACGCTATTATTCATTCATCGTTGACGAATACCTAGCTCAGCCAGCTGTGACTTATTGAAGGAGACCACACACAAACCCTCGTGGCATAGTGGTTGGGATGATGGCTTTCCACGCCGAGACTGGGAGGTGGCGCGGGTTCGAAGCCCCGCACCGGCTGAGCTGTCTGCGGTTTTCCTTCGGTTTTCTGGAAGACTTTCCAGACGAACGTCGGCACAGTTCCCCCTAAAGTCGACACAGGACGCATACTAACCACTCTGTCCCCCACCCCTTCCTGCTGTCCTCTCTCCACGTTTGTACGCAGCTCGTAGCCACAGTTGCTTCGCGGAATAAAAACACGGAATAAAAAAAGAGAACCTAAAAATGATTTGCAATAATATCCGATTATAATTAACATCATTAAGGGTTTCTGAAAGCTCCAAGGTTTACTTTATCTTACTAGTGTACAACTAACTAGCTAACATTATTACACATCGGGGAAGAAGAAAAAAGGTTTGACATTTCCAGTCAACAACACTTCGACTTTCAGAGTACATAGTACCTTTTTTTTTCTTTTCTTTTTTTGTCTGTCTTTCTTTCCTGGGAGGGGGGGGGGGTGCTGCTGTAGGGAAGTTATTCGGATTATTGGAATGAACCAGCGAACAATTAGGTGTTCGAGCAATTCTGTACTCGATTAATTGATTTGTAAAAGAAAATACGGAGATATATTCGAATTGCGAACCGAGGCGCCGTCTTTCCAAACCGAATATATTCCGAAGCTGCACCTCTGAGCAAAAATGAATAAATAAATAAATAAATAAATAAATAAACGCCACAAGAGACAAGCAACGGTATGAACGAAGGTGTTTCGCCTCAAAGCAAGATCCTTATGCACATATCACGCACATAGTATATGCCGTATACATGTACGTGTCCCGTTATGCAACTATTCGCTTCATATTCACTTCGAACCGGAAAAATATTATTACATAATAAAAATATTCTTTAATTTATTCTTCATCATATTCGATGTTGGTTACGAGTGCAATCCAAGTCCCAGATAGAGGGTCGCCGTGAATGTCTCAGCCTGATTTTAATTGAAGACAGTAAATACAACCAATATAAATAATTATCTTTGACGATGTCTTGCCTTTTTATCATCTGCCTCGCGTTCCCCCCCCCCCCTCCTTTTTTTATAGGAAAGCCAGTGGTAGTCAAACTTGTAACGAACATATACCGTATCCGGTACAACGCTACTCCAGAGAGCAGCGAAAACTGTAGTGCCGCTAAGTATATACAACACTGCTCTCAACGACTGTCTGTTTTTTTTTCTTCGTGAATTTGCTATATCAACAGCAGTGCAGGCCTCAGGCAGTCTGTCATTACCCAGGTCCGCCTGCATTCACTAAATATCACTTCTCAAGATATGATATTGCAGACCTGCACGTGTACAAGCAGAGAGCATTATCATTACCACGAAAAACGCTGTGTCGTCCACGGCATAATACGACTATACTGCACCCAGCACGTTGACGATCCAGTGAGATATGAACTCAAATACGGCAGCATATGAAAGCGAGCAATTGCTGCCCTTTCAAGAAACCCTTACATTGCGCTCAAGACGCGTTTACTCTTATAGAAGAGGAAATAAGTAAAAAAGAAAAAAAGTAGAGAAAGCAAACATTGCGCTCTGGAACAAGAACGTAATCAAATTGCCAACACACGGAGCAGTCCAAATCGCTCAGGAAATTTGGCGAGTGCGTTTGCTTTTTATTACTTTTAGCCTTCCCTTCGTCGCCAGTCCTTTCCCTTTAGAATGGCACTACCGATGTGTGTGTACAAAATATAGCCATGTGAGGGTTTGCAGATGATGCGTTGAAGAAAATACGGGAGCGTTGAGAAGGTTGTCCTTTTTATGTATTTAGAAATTGTTGGGGGGTCTCTTTTCTAGAGAGAATGTGAAGAGCTTTAAAAAAAAAACGTTTTCTTCAAGTCATAAAGATCGTGCGCAGCAGAGTAGTTGAGACCGTTCGGCGAGTCAAACTGACCGCGTTTATACTACAGGCTTCATTCTTTCACGCGGATACAAACGTCAAAGGAAAGCACGTCAGGCCTCCCGTAAGCCTTTTCTTCTAAAGTGGTTGATTGTTAAATTAAACCCTTCGTAATAGACGCAGTCCATACGAACATGTTTCTACGACACATACCAATCCGCAGATGTTTCATGCTTGACTTTTGTTGATAATTCGACACATACCGATTCGAGAATGTTTCATGTTTGACTTTTGCTGATAATTCGACATCATTTTGTTGATAATTCGACATATACCGATTAGATAATGTTTCATGTTTGACTCTTGCTGATAATTCGACATCATTTTGTTGATAATTCGACATATACCGATTCGAGAATGTTTCATGTTTGACTTCTGCTGATAATTCGACGCATTTTGTTGATAATTCGACACATACCGATTAGATAATGTTTCATGTTTGACTTTTGCTGATAATTCGACATCATTTTGTTGATAATTCGACATATACCGATTCGAGAATGTTTCATGTTTGACTTCTGCTGATAATTCGACACATTTTGTTGATAATTCGACACATACCGATTAGATAATGTTTCATGCTTGACTTTGGTTGATAATTCGTGGCTTTACGTCGCGGGACAACCATGATCATGAGCAACGTCACAGTGGTCGTGCCCACCTGAGGGTTCTTTAACGTGCACAGAACACTTAGCACATGGCACACCGTATTTCACGCCCCTCGCGGAAGACGGGGTACCTGAGCAACTCGAGCCCTGCACCAAGTTGCTGCGGCGTCCTCGGCCGGGATCGAACCCGCAACCTTGGGGTCGGCAGGCGGACACGCTACCGACTGATCCACCGAGGCCGGCTACTTTTGTTGACCAAACTTTTGTTTATATGGTCAATACGAAATCAGAGAACACTGTGAAAACTCTTCTACAGGCAGAGTTAACTCCATCTCTTGCTCCAGAATTTCTTCGCATATTCCATATCCTTCACACACTTTATCCGTTGTGTTCCCGCACGACGGCTGATGTGCGGCTTCCCTTCGAACCAGAAGTTAAGCGTCCACACGAACACGAGTATAATGAGTAATTGTTCTTTGTATGTTTTGTAAGAGGTATATGTTGGATAGGTTAGAACAATAGCTAAGTATAGGGACGACCTGCCAGTTTTTACCGACCATGCAGCGCAACACCCATAAGTTACACGAGCTTTCCTCGCAGTCGTAGAATTCTCAAAGAAAACTCACGTGACAGAACTTCTGCCAGTTCTCATTCCTGTTCTTTCGTCGTTCCGGGGATCGTGCCGCACCTTTTCACAACAAACGATCCGGTGGATAAAAGTGTCGTCCGATGTCGCGCAGTATGTCACATTGACAACTACGTTGTCGCCCCCCATCCTTTCTCTTCCTTGTATTCTTATATTCCGCTAGATTATAGGGGTGCTGCAATAGCCACCCTTCCTCGAGTTAGGACAAACTGCTCCTTCTCTTTTTTTCAATCATCATCATCGTCATCTTGTCCGCCGGAGCACTTTCGACAGAGTTCATCACACTCAAGAGGGGCACAGGCGGAATTCCAAATGGAATTAGTTCCCTCAGCGTCCTCCTCGCCGAGAGACCCATAGGGATCCCTCAACTGCCATCCAAAGTCCATTACGGACAGGGAGCTCCAAATGGCTCCCACCACCATCGCAATGCGGTTTCGTCCTTCTGGCATCCACAACTCGTGCTGCGCGACGGGTTGCCTTTACCTTCTTTCTTCTCGTTTCATCTTTTTCGAGCACTTTCGCCACTTTTTCGCATTCACGGATCGCGAGTTGAATGATTACATGTTGTTTTGTCTGTGCTAAAAACCAACCGCAAAGGATAAGGCTGTTTATTATAAGGGCTGAGTGCCAGAACACAGTACCACGTACTAAAACTGACAGGCTAACTTCGAGCATTGACAATACTTCCTCAGTCCGAAAACTCACAATGCGAGTGGGATATCTTCTGCAATTATATCAGCCGACTACACCCTATAGGTCCATTCCGCGTCAGTTTAGATGTGTATATAGGTCCTGCTGATACTGTACACTTGAAGCATTTTTGCATATTGAGATATCAACGAATTTTTGTAGTACACACTATATTTACAGCAAAACAAATGAAAAATATCTGGATGTGAACATAAGGGTACACATGAGTGCGTTCCTATTTATCCTCTGTCTCCTGAAAAAAAAAAAAAAAGACTAGTGCAGCCTGTAGCAGGTAAAATCGTGGAACTTTCTGATCAATTATGCACTGGTCATTGAACTCTGGTCATGAAATCAGCCGTAATTTGGTACTGGAATGGTTCGATAACCCGGTAAAAAGCGCGCGTTTTGGTGCGGTGGAGTTGTAGATTCGAAGTATCATTTCTCTGGACACATTTGGTCCTTATTGGACAGCGTGGCATCACTTTAGCAGTCTTTGAGTGACCTCGATAATATGAAAGGGCACAGACTAGCTGGTTCATAATGACGACGTGGAGACCCGAGACACAGGGAGGAAATAACTGAGAATTTGTTGTCTGTCATTTCTTCCCTGTCCCGGGTCTCCACGTCGTCTTTGAGCGACCTTTCATTTCACATAATCGTCACGGTTGTACTTTTTTGCAAGTGTTGGCTATAAAACATGCAAAGTTTTCCATGTTGTGGCAGAATATTCACCGAAGGTGTATGTAAAAGTGTATGTAATGCATGCAAAGATGTAAGGTGTAAAAAAAGACAGACAAAAGCTTAGTGTAAGAGAATCTGTCACAGAACCAATTACAGTCGTTCATGTCTGGCATCTAGCCATATAGACGGGCCTTTGTCAACCTCTTTTTGCCCCTTGTGCCGCCACTATGTGGAAAATAAAATAATTATTATTATCATTATATTTATTATATATACATGGATATTATTATTATTACATGGTGTATGTATGTCTACGAATGAACAAAAATTATTAATATTATTATAAATAATCAACCCCCCCCCCCCCCCCCCAATATCTTCCCTGAGCCTTCCCTGCCCGATCTGACGTGAAGTCGCATACAGATAACCAAGCTAAAGATAACGAACGCATTCATTAAAACAATACGTAGTACGAATCGATCGTTTCTCCTTGACTATGGGCTAACTCCGTACCTTTTCAAACTAATAATTATTCTAATCCTCTCAAATCTCAGTCTGGCCTTGTCGTTGATGCATTGCAGGCGATCGATCTCGCGAGCAGAGTCATCGTTTATGTTTTATCGCTTGCCGGCTTAGGAGGAGTAATGACTACATTGTCCCATCTACAGAGCTAATTGTGTCGTTCATAAAGTGCAAAACCGGTCCGTTTCAAATGTCATGCAATGAGTATCTCGTAGGAGATGCGAATTTTATCCGTGTGCGAAACAATTCTGGGCGGTAACTGGGTTAACAAGCGACGTAGGCGGTAGACAGTTTTACCGGGTTCTACCGCGCAGTGTTTTAAATGCTTAACGGCTGAAACTCGAAAATTTACGTCAGAGATAGGAACACCGGAAAGTCACGTTTACCTTTTAATGTCCGTGTATAACGCGTATATACTGCCGACCACATTTATTCTGTCCAAGGCATATACATGACTTGTCCTGTGGCTCGTTTTCCAAAAGGAATAAAAATTATACCTTCAGGAGCGGTATAAAAATATATCCGCCAGCAAAGGTGTCAAAGGTAGACCCCATGATATGCACATATCCACAGTCAGGCAGTCACATGTACATAGTCACAGTCATGTAATTATATATGTATACATAGTAGCTTGTGCATTTCTGATCGTATAATGAATTCTAAATAGTTGAAGGGTGTTGATGTTCAATAAATTCCCTCGAACAACAAAGGTAGATCATGGGATGCAAAATATATCCCACTTAGGAGAGGGGAATCTTTTTATAAAAAAAAGAAAAATGAAAGAACGTTTAGAAGGTTTACGAACCCCCAGGTATAGATTTAAGCCCAACGACATGGGTATAGCAAAGGTGTATAAATTAGGCCACCAATTTAGGCCACCTCATACGGCAACGTGGATTATGACACACGTTACCATAGCCAGTTCAAACAACAACTTGTGAGAATGATTTTCATTGATAATGATCATGGTTTTGATTTTGACAATGATTTGAATTTGGCGATAATGATTGGGGCGTTTCATCGCCACACGCGACGTTCAGCCAGATCAATATATTTACTATTTAACTGTATTTCCCACGTTTGTCCTAATTTTTACTTTTCCCATTTACGCTGATGACACGATACAAGCGAAGCAGCCAAGCGCACAACGGTCCACAAAGCCCAGTTAATGGAGCGAACCGACTCTTCCTTCTCGTCGGCAGCCATCTTGCTGCCGTGAAGAAAGAGAAGGGGGTAGATACGTCGCTCTCTATATAGTGTTTTCTACTTCGAAACGCGTATTTCTTTTAGGAGTTTGTCTATCTTTGCGCTCTAGGCATTGCGCTTCACCAGTGTTTACTGCCTGCTCTTATGGTGTTCTTGGGACCAAATTGAACTCAGCGCCATGTCGAATCAAAAGTGTGCGCGAAAAAGAAAAAAAAAACTAAAAGCATTAATGAAAGAAAGAAAGATAGAAAGCGTAGCGTGGGCTTTTACTTTCGCGGCGTGGTCCCCGTTCGTTCCTTACGACGGCCTTCTCTAAGTACATCTGCTATAACAAGAAAAGGCTGGACAGAAGGCGTATGTGTAAATATTAGGGTTGCGTAAATAGTGGTTTCAAAATCGAAGCGAAATAGTTTTGAACGGAACGGAACACATGCAAAGCACGTCCTCGAATAAACTCTCTTAAAACGAAACTTCACCACATAGCACGCTGGAGGCCAGCCATTGCATTGAGTGATACCGCTATCACTAACGAGTTGAGGAGAGAGCTGGGCGTACGCCTTTGAGTTACGTTATACCTAACTGCATAAGTGTACCAAAAAGGCACAGGTCAGGGGAGAGAAGGATGTAAAAAAAACGTCATTTCCTTCAGCCTGAGGAAGCACATGAAGGCGAGTAGACAAAACGAGGCGAACAGGACAGTACTGTCTGTCCAATAGTGTCCATGAATATGACATGAAGCGCAGAAGTGTCGTAGCGACATGCTACGACAGGTTGTCTTTGCGGGGTGGAAAGGGTAAGACTTGGAGAAACCACGTGACAAAGTGTCTGTCCACTCACAAGGCAGCAATAGGAGGCTATTCATAGACCAGCATAGGTACACTGAAGAAACCACGGGCACCTCACATTGAAGTGTCGCCCCCTTATTTGGGGGAAGGAATGTGGAGGACGATGATCTTCCTCCACGCGAGTCCTGATCGACGATGATGGAATGTCCCAGCGGGCAGATGGACGTGGCCTCACGATAGGACTGTGCCGGTAGAACTGCCGTGCCAGTGCCGCAGCGCGTGGCAGCAGAGGCACGACTTCGTCATCACACACGGGCCGCCACATCACTCCCCCGCTCAGACGCGGAGCGGTGTAGAGCTAGCGGTTGAGGTCCGCGTCGATACATGAAGAGGAGGAAGAGGGGCGACACGTGGAGCAGGGACGGCTGGTCTTGCGTCTTGTATTGAGTGGGCAGAAGTGGGGAGGATGAACGGTGTGGACAAGAGGTGGCCGGGAGGGTTCCAGAGCGGGCCGAAGCGGAGAGCAGAGTAGGCAGGTAGGCAGAACTTACTGCAGGATGGGGCGACAGAATCGCGACCGGTTCGTGAGCGGTGAGCTCGTAGTGTCGCCAAAGAGAGTGTCGGGGAGGACCATCGCGAAGCACGGGGAGACCGGGAGTAGAACTCGGTGGCCTCCGTTCGGGTCCCCGGTGGAACGCTGGCCCGGTGCCTCTTGATCGCAATTGAATGGGCTGCCAGCATCGTATATGGAAGCCTGGTGGGAAGGCGAGGCGGCGGGCTGGGTTCTTAGACCGCTAGCGTAGCAGATACGGTGGTGCGGTCGACAGCGGCGTACCGCGACCGGTACAGGAGCTTCATGGTCGGGAAGGTGCCGCTGGTGGGATCCCGAGGAGTGCCATCACGAAGCGTGCGGCGACGTGACGTGTGCGACCATGGCGACGTGAGCTAGGTAGATGAGTAAGGTGGGTAGAACCATGGTGTTCCGCGGTGGATTGACGTCGTCGCCTAGCAGTTCCTCGGTAGAACGATGCAGCGTACCTTCGGAGATGGCTTCGGAGGTGGGCTTGCAGAAATTTGGGATGGTATTGGGCCGAATTACGCCGAACATGGTGTTCTTTGTTCGAGTCATCAAATGTAGAGGAGGTGGCCGACCGGCGACGATGGTATGCCACGGAGAGGCGATGACGGTGGCCTATTTCCATGGCCGCACCGGTGGAACTGCCGTGCCAGTGCCGTAGCGCGTGCCAGCAGAGGCACGTCTTCGTCATCACACACGGGCCGCACCAGGACCAATCAGGTCGCTCCACGGGCAACAGGAGAAAGAGGAAAAGTGGGGAGCTGCACGGATAGCTCACCTAATTGCATGGTGTACGACCCTTCTACCTTGTCTTGTCCGCTTCATTATATTATCGTCTTCCTCCGCTGTGCGCTCCCTCAAACTCAAAGATATGATGCCTTTTTTTCCTGTATTATGTACTGAAAACTCCAGGTGTCGCTGGTGTACTACAACGGTAATTTTCCCAAGCATGCTGCGGCAAGCGAAACAAAAAACGTCATTCTTTCCACGTTGCACGGTTATCCTCCAATTAAAGCAGTGTTTATGAACCTGTGTTGTTTTTCTTCTGCTGTCGTTGAGAGGCAATTCTCTGTTCCCTGATTTTCTTTAAGACTGAATAACAGCATATCACTGCTGATTTACATCAAGTAACGTGAATATACATTGCAATACAAAAATTAAGCACACACTTTGCAGCATCCAGCGCTGCATATAGCTACAATCAAATAGTAAGAGTAGCAGGCCTGCTGAGCATGGCCAACCTCTCTTTTCCCCATAAACAAACAAATGGACGAGAACGGTTGTACTAACGTGGCTGCTTCATATAGCCGATCTTAATATTTTATGCAAGCTACCACCACGGGTGTCACGACAATTAGAAGCACTACTTCGCCGGAAACGACTAAATGTCTTATTCGCAAATGTGTTTCTGCATAAAATTAGTGCCGCAACCTCGCCAATGTGCTCAACCTGTGTCGTGAGAGGATGATTTGTAGCATATTCTGGTCGAACTTTCACGCGAGTCAGCAATCGTTCCGAAGATGGTGATGGTGATGGCAATGTGATAAAAAAAAGGGGGGGATATGAGTTTCCACGAAGTCGAACTGGCTACACCGGTACGCTTACACACAGAAAGTACAAATAGATATACACAGAAAGTACAAACAAAGAGATGATGACCAGAGAAGAACAGAGATGATGGCGGAGTTCAACATGTCGTTCAAAAGTTTCGACCAAGTGAGTGTAAAATGTAGTTTCGAAGAAAGCTGCACAAAATCGATACAAGACTTTTTGACACGCTAAGTAAGGACTACGCCTCCATATTTTTCCTCTGTACAATCGTCATCATCATCATCATAAGAAGCTGAAGAATTATCGTCCAACCCGTGCCTGATATGAAGAGTGGGATACAACTTCCCAGTGATGCCAATGCCCCTGTGAAGTAAAGAGAGCACTGCCCCTGGCGATGAAACTCCTCAATCATAATCATATAATAAAGTTGTTGTTTGTTAAGTAAAGAGGACCAACCTTCCTCACCGCTTCGAACCTGCTTGACACTCTGTGACAACTTCTGTGACACTGTGTTCGCGCGGTCTCTGACATTATGAACCAGTGAGTGTTTCTCGGTGCCTCACGTCTCCCCCTTTACTTTCCCCCTTTTTTCCTTTATGCTTTCTTCTGCTTGACCCACCCTACCTGTTTTCTGTTTGTTTTTCTCTTTTTTCTGGCTCTATTGTTCCACCCACAAACGCGTTTTGGAGTAGCCAGTCCTGACTGGATCGGGATTAACATCTCCATATTTTTCTTTCATTTCCAATCCAATCCAATCCAATGACCAAACCTGAACCTATTACAGAGGAAACAGCGGCATCAGATAGATGATGATAGGAAGTGTATCATCGCTGGCGTTGTGGTTCCTTACCACGCAACACGATGGATACAGGTGCAGCGAATTCAAATACTCCACAACTCCGAAATGCACTTTGAAGTACCTGTAACACGTAAAGGTGCAAATGCATAGATTTGGCAGGAAAACGTAGGGGGACAAGATATTTCAGTACGAATGCGCAGAATTGAATATAGAAGAGAATACAATTAGCCCCAAATTCATGGCCGCGCTGGAATCTGGACGTGTTGCAAGAGGATGAATTCATAACTGTCCGGGCACCAAGAATAAATGCCCTCGAAGGCGTACCTTGCCTCATTAACGTTAAAGTTACATGACAGCTCAAATCTTTGCAGAACCGTCGTGCGGCGCGGCGAAGCTTGAATATATGGCGGGCGACATAATGGGAAACGTTGCTGACTAAACGATGCCGGCACTATAACGCCGGCCGAAGCGCGCCAACAGTGAATTATTAATGGCGGAAAACCGCCGAAAGCCGACGCTGGCGGAGACAAGCTTCTGAATTCCAGAGCAGCTACATATTCAAATAGTACAGCCTTATTGTCCTCAAAGCGAGTATAGTCGCGAAAATATGCGGAAGCGAAAAGTGGACGAGATCGCGCCTTAAGGCCTGTTCCGACGTATAGCAGCGCCCTAGTATCGCGCAACAAAACAGCGCGCAAAAACAGCGCTCATTGTTATTGGACGGTTCACAGTTGCAAAGCGGCGCTAGCGCTATTATTAGCGGAATGTCGGTGATCGTTCCCGGTCTCTCCCATGATGACACCTCTGGGGTGCAGACGAACAGCGTGCGGACGAACAAGTTCGATCAACTGACTGAACTAAAAATTACCAAACACTTTGGATGACAGACCCGTCGGTTCCAATGCGGTCGCGGTGCCGTGAAATGTGCAAGTGAAACAACTACGCGACTTCCGCGACGTCATTGCTGAAGAGCCTTCTCATTGGCTAGCACGATTGTAGCGCTAACATTAGCGTGGAAAAAGTTGACATGAGCTCAACTCCGGCTAGCGCTAATCTTTAGCTGTTTGGAGCACTGCGAGGAGGAAAATATCGCGCTATTTTCTAGCGCTATATAGCAAATCGCTATATGTCTGAACAGGCCTTTAGCATGAGAGAACAGATGTTCTGAGGCTGGAACAACGTAGAAAGGACAAATACATACAAAGCCTCAAATTGCCTAAGAAGTTAACGTTGAAAGGTGGAAGCCACTGAAAAGGTTAGCCAGCTGTAGGACTCGAACCTCCACCTCCATGGTAGAGCCCTGGATCGGTGATCCAGAAGATGAGGGTTCGAGTCCTACAGCTGGCTAACCTTTTCAGTGACTTCCATCTTTCAACGTTAGAGCCTTTAGGTTTTCGCGAATTGTATTCTACAGAGTTAGTCCAGCAATCCTTGCACATCTCGAGTGCTTCGTAAAAATGGCAATGGGGTTCTCTCGCCCCCAAACTTCACACACCGATAGCCATCTGTTGGAAGTTTCACTGGATTTTTTGTTTCGTTCTTTGGAAGCGTTATGTTCTTGTACAAACAGACAACTAAACATCAAACAAAGTCTCGACCCATGCATTTTCAATGGCCTATCTCATTCAAACGCCGCCATGATGCCGACGTGCTGGCCGTGTCACGTCGAGACTGGGATGTACCCGGGTTCGAATCCCGGTGCTGGCTGTGCTGCCTGGGGTTTTCCCTGTGTTTTCCTCAGACGCTTTCAAACATATGTCAGCACAGTTCCCTTAGAAGTCGGCCCAGGACGCACATTCCCCAGGGCGTCAGTCGTGACGTTGCCCACCTCGGTGAGGCCGACAACGGCGAGCCCTTTCACCATCACCATCACCACCACCACCCCCAAACGCCGTCATTGGTTCTTGTTTCAAGTCTCGTTTTCTATCTCTTAGATTCTTAGAAATAATGTCGGATATTCATTTTAGACGCACCCAAGGGTGGACACAACAAACACACATTACAAATGTCTATCATATGCGCAAATAATTGAGGTGTTTCTGTATCACATCACTTTTTTTCTTCAGTTGGAAATGTGGTATTAGTTTTACTGGGGCACTGTGAGAAAGGTGCCATCTGTATCCCTTCTTTTCTGGGCCCTATTTCTCGCTTGAGCAATTCGAAACGGAGAAATCAACCGCATACTAAATACGAAAAGGGATGGCGTATAGCTCTGACCGGGGTAATGTGGCTCCGTGACATTCTCTTGTGGGGGAGCAGCAAAGTTCACAGCACCTTTAAATCTGTTGACAACTTGTTTGGTATTGGGATTGTTGGCAAACAGTATTTTGGAAGCCGACTGATGTGGTCCATGGGGAATTTATGTGGTTCATGATTTTTCCGCGAAAGATCCAGAGGAGCTGAGGGCAGTTGGACATATTGTGAATGCTTGACGGGACTAACTATATAAATGCGGAATGTGTTTGATGTACGAAACATATGAGTCCTGGTATAAAAGTCTGGTCAAAACAGGCATGCTGACATTGTGAGCAACACCGTTAGAAGAAAGATATGTAAAGAGTATAAAAGGAGGTATCCTCCCCCCCCCCCCTCTTCCCCGCCAGGGGCACCTTCTTCCGTTCTTTTACTAAGCTCTCTTTTATCAACAGCCGTTAAACACAATCCTGCACAACACAAAACCTGCTAGACATATATCTGCCTTAACATAACCCTCTATGAAAAGGAGCCGAGCACTTCGCAAGACCACCCACGCACATTCTAAAGCATACTTCTCACACTTCTCTTCCACACTTCCTTCTCGCATGGAACACGCGAACAAGTTTCGATGCAAAGGAACAAGCGCACACTGTCACATCCTCAAAGTGACTTGATGGGGCAAATCGGGTCGAAGAAAGGCAACCGTATTGTTGTCGTGTAGGTATAAGACATTTTTTTCTGCTTCGGTGGATGTTGTCGAAGAGATTTGAAACTTTCTGGAACAACGCCCTCGGTCTATCGGAAAGGCGTTTGTTCGCTGGCGCGCACAAAGCGGCTTTCATAGCCTGTCCTGTAAACAGGGTGCTTTACCATCGCCACCTTTCTTCTCCGGTGCTTCTGCTTGCGACAGAAACTGGATCGCGCACTTGTACAATGTCGTCGAGGCTTAGGGTTCAGATATCTCGCCGAACCGGTCTAAGAGGGTTCTGTGTTTGGAACTGACGCACTTGCAGATTAGCCACGTACAGTCCCTTTAGATATGGCTGGAGGTGGAGTTTCAGTTGGGGGTTCAAAATACTTTCCAAAACTGCGTGTTTGGTCATAAAAAAATTGAAAGTCGTTTCCTGCTTGGATTTAGCGACCCTTCTTAGAAGTCGGTGAGAGAACGGTGGCGTAATAAACTTGGCGCACTCGGACAGCGGTAGTTTGTGACTCCAAGCTCTGACTCGCGACGCGATTACGACTGTGTCTAACGTCTGCACGTGACCGTAATTTTTTTCCTTTTGGAGCGAGTATTGTCTGGTATAATGAGGTCGTTTCACAGATATTTCACCGGAAAGGAAATTACGTATAGAAAGCGTCCCACACAACGCGCAATCTACGAGTGTCTTTTTTAGGCGATACAGATTTTTTTATAAAAGAAACTGTAAGGGCTATAGACATGGCGCGGTTTTCACTTCTATCATCTCTGGGCGGGCGGACGTTCTTGGCCATATGTTGCTCGACCGTTTCCACGGATTTCCGGCAAATTTATTTCGGCAATTGCCTTTGCATTACGAGTGGGATTATGTGCTATACTGAGTAAAATGACCACAGGGAACCCATTTCCGCAAAGAAAACGTTAGGTTGCGTTGGGAAATTTCGGAGTTCAATTCAAGAAATTAACTTTCCGTCAATTGAAATAAAAATGTTACCAATATGTGGCAAAAATTATTGGCAGAAAAAAATCCCCTGACCGTATGTCTCTCCGGGGCCTACGTTTTTTACTATGACTTTCTATCATGGTTGGTGGATCACCCTGTATATATATATAATACGCTGGCTAAGCTTTTCAGTGACTTTCATCTTTCATCGTTTCATATATAATCCGTTCAACGTGACACGGCAAAAAAGAAGAAAGAAAAACGACACAGGGCTTGAGATTTTCCACCGTGGGGCACGCGTTAATTAATTCTAATTAATATTGCAATCGATTCTGCAATGGAGTTATTCGCTCGTTGAAGTATGGTATGAACTACGAAACGTTTGAAATGTACCATCACCGCGAATGTTCAAATCCCGTCACGCGTTTTGCGTTGAATTGAGAGTGGCCAGCTCGAGCCACGACAGAGGGATGACGCGCTCCGCGGCAAAAGCCGAGAGCGCTTTTACCGCAGTGCCGTTGCAGCCAGCACGCGCGGCTCCGTTTTTCAGGAGAAAGGGGACGTACGAGGATGTCAACCTTCCTACCATGCTTCCTTGGGTGTCCCTCCCCCGTACCATGAAACAAAAAATATTAACTGCGAATCACATAGCGGCATAAAGGTTGCCTATCAGCAAAGGTCGCGCTATGGAAGCTCAATAATGATAATAATTATTATTATTATTTTATGTTTGCATTGGTGCCCCAAAACAACCCGTAGGGCCTTCTGATTGGTGCACCTCGAAACGTAATATAATAAGATTATGTTGATAGTAAATATCAGTAAAAAATGGGCATAATAACACAAAGTGAGTAAGGACAGCTATGAACATCAGTGATACTAGGAAAATATAACATCAATGTTTGCTAAAAACTCGAGAATGGGAGCGAAAATGTCAATGGCGTGGTGCTGCGACAAGGAGCACTTGATAGGATTAAACTTGAAGAAAAAGTAAGGATAAAAAAACAAGATAACATCTTAGAGTACGTGACAGTTTCTCAATAGGTGGCGACTTGTTCTACGCGGAATAGTTGTCTCGCGACATAACGCCACGAATTACAAGTGTACGACGAGGCTTTCGAAGCCTTTCAATTTCATGCTCGTTCTCTTACTATACCCCTACATCCGTTCAGCGAGAATACTTCACTTTAACACACATAACTCGCTGGACATGCGTACGATTTCATGTTCTAACTTGACAAATGCACTGCAAAGCCACTTTCCCAATTGCTCCTTCGTTGTGTGCATTCTGCAAGTGACCCGCGCACCCGCAGGTTTCCGACTGCTCACCCCTAATATCCAACTTATGCCTCACATTCTTGCAGCGCACTGTGTCGGAAGTGAGATATCGTTTGTGCGTTAGGAAAATAGGCGAGGCAAAGGTCTCGATAACGTATTACTTCTCGTACATATCGATTGGGCAGCCACTGATGTGTTTTGTTATCTGTCAAGAGTGATGGAGCGTTCCTCCCCTATTCCCGGGAACGCCAGCATCTCATATATGGATCTATGCGCAACCTCATATAGACCTGCTGGCCGGCGTAGCCACGCACATGCTTAAAAGAATGTTGCATAAAAGAGCCAGAAAATCGAAAATGGTACATGCAAGAAGAATGAGCGAGGCTGAGGTAAAGAGCTTACCCATTTCAGCTTGCTTTGCAATGATTTTTTTTTTCAATTTCCGTGTTAGCGTCGCGAAGCAACTGTGGCTATGAGCGGCGTACAGACGTGGACAGAGGGAGAGAGGACAGCAAGAAGGAGTGGGGGACGGTGGGGTTAGTATGCTTCCTGGGCCGACTTCAGGGGGAACCGTGCCGATATTCGTCTGGAAAGTCCTCGGAAAACCCAGGGAAAACCTCAGAGAGCACAGCCGGTGACAGGATTCGAACCTGTCACCTCCCAGTCTCGGCGTGGAAAGCGATCATCCTATAACTACTATTGCACGGGAGCTGGTGCTTTGCAATGCAGGTTTTTTAAAAAAAACATAGTAATCCTAAAATGTGAAGGAGGACGATGGGCGACCAGGTGCATGGGATTACGATGAGCGCGCGCCTCCTGGCTCGAGTTGGGATTCTGGGCACTTGTTCATTAAAGCTTGTTGGGGTTGGTCACCTGGAGCTTCGGTCTGTCTGACTCATTTACGTAACAGTATTTAATGATGTAATAATGACAACATTCAGCATTCCGCTCATGGTCCCTGGGATATCACCGTCTTCCCGCTTTGCACGTTGAATTTAACCCCCCTCCCCTCCGACCCTCGCACACACCTTCCTGTGCGATATTTGCTCCTGAAGTTGGCTGTTGAACCTGGCTAATCGTAAACGTGTTAGCTCATGTTGATGGCATTAATGATGCTAACGCATGAAATAATGATGAGAAAACAAGGGAGCTGGCTGCAAGGTTTCATGACGAAAAACCATGAGACAAGGGAACGTATACAACGACCACACACAAGCAAGGACGCCTGAATGTTGTTGTTGCTTTTAGCATCGTGTTTTTTTTTTTTGTGTGTGTGTATGCATTCTTTCAATAGTGTACTAGACCATAAACACACAATATAGAAATATAGAATAGAAATTGTAGAACACTATACATATACTTTCTATACCTTTCTATACCTTCCCTTCTCTCGGGGTTCATCGTTATGGATAATATATGGCCTTGCATGACTTCATGCTTTTATTCACGCTGAAACGAGCCGGACCCTGCTAGGGCCACTATGGAACGACTGATAACATACAGTATGAAGAGAGAATGAACCCAGTTTTACACCTCAATTACACATTTGGTGTTTCGCAAAGAACAACCATGAAAAGAGCAAGCGCTTTTCGCCGGAGGCCTCTTCCTCCCGCGTCATTTGCGAAAGCTTCTAATAGAGTTAGGCAGATGATTAGCTAAACTAGCGAGCGCGACAGCGGTGCCAGCAGGGTGCGCATTTACGGAGACGCCATTTGCGGATGCAGGGTGGTAGTACACGGTAGAGCCGCTAATTGAAGGCTTGTTTGATCTGCCCATTAAGGTCGCTGCTCGCAGAAAAACATCAACCAGCAGCGACGAGCAAGCTTTTTCAACACTTGCCGTTAGTGGTCTTATCAGGAAGATCCCACGTGTTGGGCATTGCAATGTGGCATCAAAGGCAAAAGTGAAATTTCCTTTGCCGAAATATGTTTCGGGAAATGAATGCGCGAAATGAAATTACATTTGAGGGGGCGTGCTATGAACAAGGTGCCCCTACAGCACTAAGAGAAGGCGACCCAAGCAGCACAGAATCTTGGCTCAATATTGGCTGCACATTGGGAGAAGAGAACAATGAGAATAATATGTAATAAACTGAGAGTACACATAATAAACTTATTGACCGATATGTCTGCTCGTACGACTGAGAGCAGAAAATTAGGTTGCCAATAGAAATATAAATGTAATACATATATGCGTTTAAAATAGAGATGAAAATATAAAAGTAAATACACACAAACATGGGTGCTCATTGGCAAAACCGGCTGGCCAATATTGGCCGCCATACCAATATTGGGCCGGGATGCAGTTGCCATATTAGGCCAATATTGGCAATATTGGTGTGCTGCCTGGGAACACAGACGGCAGGTTAGGCACAACCGTAAACTGAAGACCGACCATAGATTCCTCGGACCTTTCTTTCGAGGTGACCACTTTGTCGGCTTTAGACAACTCGTGCGTCACAGTTATGTTATGCGTTGTCGAGGTGCGTAAATGATCGTGTTTATGATCATGAAAAATGTCGGCACAAAGATTCTTGCAGTAATAAGGAAGTGTGACGTGTATGGTTTCTGCTGTTTACCGAAAATTGCCTGCCGAATGTTTTTGTTCATGTCTGGGATGCTCTAGCAATGTTTGAATGTCGCACTCAGGACTGTGACTTACATTACTCAATCGAAACATACCTGGGATGTAAAGAGCGGGATGCTTTGGAAGCGTGAGCGTGAGCTATGAGCGTACCTGGGATGCTTTGAAAATCGCACGCCCGAGACTTTGTGACCTCGGACGTTAGTTGAATACATGCACATCCTTTGTAGGAGCGACTCGGTGCCTCATTCAACTACCAGCCCACACGGAACTGTTAGTTTATCATTACAGTTAGACAGCTACAGTTGCTACCTTTCATAAAACAACCGTTTCTCGCATTCCAGACCTATATTGTTAAAGGACACAAGCAGGTTAATCGAAGATACTCAGGGTAACGACGTTTGCGAAACTCACATTATAGCACCCTGTTGAGACACTCCATAAATGACCGTTATGACTGATTTTAGTCAAAAAACAATGGCAGGGTTACTAACTGCTTCTAATGACCGGTGCTGTAGTTTCGGCCTTCGTAATATTTAAAATGCTCAAGGACGTTCACGTTTACTGAAATGAATACGTTCACAATAAAGAAACAGGACAAGATAATCGCTAGCGGTGAATAAGGAAATGATTAACTGAAATAGTCTTTTGTAGGAGGTGCTGCTTCCTGTGTCATTGGGTTAGAGAGGACGCCTGCTGACGTCATCGTTCTTTTCTTGTATACACAGTATTCCTATCCTGCCGAAAACCTATTGTATCCTTAGCCTGCTCGCCGAAAGTGGTTGACTGGTTGCTCACTACAGCTAATGACCCTCGAAGGAGAGCTGTAAGAACTAGTCAGCCGAACGGGAATGTTTACCAGAAGGCGCGGAGGGATTCGCAAACAGGGAGACCTCCTGTTTAGAATACCCACAATGCCTCATAGAACACGGAGTCTTTAAATACTCAGATACGCAAACCACTGAAGTGGCATGGTCCACACACGGGTTTCAGCCCCTTCTTCCCTCCGTTTTCCCCCTTTTGCTTTTTACAATGCGTCGAGGGTCAACTGAGCAGAAAGACCAAAGGTTTATTTTCGGTGCGTACGGCAAAAAGAACGTTGAGTATGGATGGGCTTTGTGAATTCTTCCTTGGGTTTATTGCGCTTTCTTTTCGATTGCACTTTTGTTTCTTTTTCTCTTTCCAATTGGCGACTCATAAAAACATAAATCCCCTTTTCGACGTATGATCACTTACTGCGGACACTCACGCGTTAAATATAGCAAGGTTACTGCGCGATATGATACTGACAAGGACTCGATAAAACGGTGACCAGCTCCCGTGGCATTGTGGTTAGGATGGCCGCTTTCCACGCCGAGAATGGGAGGTGACGCGGGTTCGAGTCCCCGCTCTGGCTGTGTTGTCTGGGGTTTTCCCTGGGTTTTCCGGCAGACTTTCCAGACAAATGTCGGCATAGTTCCCCCTGAAGTCGGCCCAGGACGCATACTAACCACTCTGTCCCCCACTCCTTTCTGCTGTCGTCTCTCCACCTGTGTACGCCGCTCATAGGCACAGCTGCTTCGCGGCGCTAACTAATGAAATTAAAAAAAAAAACTATGGTCGCACGGGATACCTCACTATGCTCCTACTTTGTAGTAATTAAGGAAGAAATTATAACAAAAAAGAGTAGGAAGTGGGTAATAGATCACCCGCTAAAATCCCCAGTGGAGATCATTTGCCATGCCTCCTATGCGATTAGAGTGGGGAAAGCCACAAAGTCATCATGGCCATTTAAGAGTGTGATTAATATTTGGTTTCGTCTCACATACGCATGTGCCCTGTGTGACGGCGCATATTTATGTGCCCCCTTTCAGCGTTGAGTCGCAGTTTGAATGCCATCGCCAGCTGCTTCACTGTAAACAAAACAGCACAATCGTGATCGTCAAAATAAAGTCGTCGTTAATTCACCGTACATGCCTGCCGGGGAAACACGGACCGGCGATGTCATTTGTGAGAACGTAGTTTCGAAAGGTACATGACTGAAAACGTGCACCATTATGCTTCCCCTGCGTACAGTGACGCTATGCAGTGAAAGCACGCTTTACAGAAACTGAGGGAAGTTTGGTGTTCCGTCGAAACCACATCACCCGGCACAACTGACGCGTGCTCAATGTAGCGAATGATCTGAGCATGAGTGATCAAACGGAGAGCTGAGCGAGCAGTGAGCAACGAAGGGCTGAGTTGAGCGGTAAAAATACAAAAAAAAAAAGAAACTATTGATTAGAACGGACGAGTGGACATCATAACCAGCATAATAGCCCATGACGTCCTAATTATAATTGTCTTAATTACGCCCATTATGTCCATCAGTTATAGTAGCAGTTACGAGGCAATGCGCAAAAGGGTCAATCTCAAGGTCAAAGCGCCTACAGCTGCTACACGGAAGAACGTGGAATTCTCAACCAATGTGTCCTAGCCGTTTACTTTTCAAAGCTCACACTCATGAGCACGCTCACTCATGATCAATGTGGCAATGTGATCATGAGTCAGCAAACGAAGGGCTGAGCAGCGAGCGAGTGACTGAGCGAGGGAGGGAGGGAGGGAGGGAGGGAGGAGTCACAAGTGCCGACCTCTCCAAAACGACGAAGTTACAGTATTATTAATACATATTGCAAACAATATTGAGCACAGCGTCGTAGTCCTCTAAGTCAGACAGGTCAAACGGCATGATCGCATCTGGTTTCGGTTACGGACAGGAGATACCGCATCCTAGCGGACGTCACAAAAGACAGAGATAAAGGCGTTTGAGGATCATTTTTCGATGTGATCAAACGCAATCAAAAAGATTGTTATTGTTGCTATTATTCTTGAATCCCTCGTTTCATCGCTTGGCTGTACGCGAAACGAAGGCACTGACAGTTGCATTAAGCAACCCAAGGAAAAACGGCTTACGTGTTTGTGTCGTCCATATTTTTGGCCTGCCTCGGCTAATTCTCGTTGTTTACGTCGGCTACTGACAATCACGTCACTGCAGCGAAAAATATCAACCAAATCAATTTAACTTATCTACAAATTATCAATTGACAGGGATTTTCACTGAAATATTACACCGCGACTGTGAGCAGATAAGGAAGCACATGACAGTCTTTTTTAGATTAAGTTTTCATCCGGATTGTGTCTTCAAGATTGTGTGCTGTTGCATGCGACCCACCACGTCCAAGAAAAAAAAAAAAAAAAAAACGAAGAAAAAACAGAAGAACGTAAAAATACTCTCAAGTTCAGATTTTTCATTTATTTATTTATTGATATATTCACCGCTATATCAGAAGTCATCTACGTATAATGAAATGCCGAAGTTTCGCTCAGAATATGCGCATTACAGCAAAGGAGATTCTTTGTAATGTCCGATTTGAACATTCCGTAACTCTGACTCCGATATCGTGAAAACAGACCGCCCAATCTTTCGACACATCGTCTTGACGTCGCGTTTCGAGAGCGATGACGTGTACACCACTGAACGTAGCTCAGCTCCAACTGCCTTGTCAGGATTAGAAAGATTGGGCGTTAAGTCCTCTGTGGACGGAGCAGTTCTGGAAGCCTGGCTCACGGACTTCTTCGCGCTATGATAATCGTGGTAAGCGCGGAATCCATTCACGACTCCGCAAATAATGAGTAATATGGCAAGAAACAAAGCAAGTATGATACCAGTAGCCGCAGGGATGGTTATTTTGTGATCTCCGACTTCGGAGTATGTCACAGGTTCCCTTCTTATGTGAAGTGGTACGTAATGATCAGAATAGACTGAAATACTGCAGACCCCTAATGACACAGGAGAGGCGCTATGAACATGAGCGCTAACGTAACGCCCTACCACGTCGTGGACGCACGAGAAGTACACGGGCTTGTCTAGAGCTTCTACGTTGTACAATATGCTGCAGAGAGGGTTCGTGGATTTGTTTGGATGGTCCTGGCCAACGCGAAATTGCACAACGACGGAAGCAGCGTTTCGAACGTACAACGAAACGTTAATTACTTGGACGTGAAAGAGGCCTCCGAGGTCAACAAACCACCATGGCGAATGCTGTACTTCCGTCATGGCGCAGGATCGGACCGTCCCCTTTATGCTTGAACTTCGCACAGTGGAGGACATTGACATTTTCTTGTTTATGGCGACGTCTTTAAGGCAGTACGGCGTCCCATGAGGATGCCACGTCCCGTCGGCGGTGCATGTTCGATTTTTCTCACCCAGAAGAAGGTAAAATGGGTCGCACACGTACGTGACAGTCGTCCCTCGGGGAAATGTTCCGTTGATTGTTCCTGATGAGTAGAATTCGCCGGCATTCGCTGTAGCCTCGGGTCTGGTGCAGCACCAGGCCCTCTCGAAGTTCACTATGCACAACACAAAGGTGAAAGTGAGCTGATGGCAGTTCATGGTAGTGGGAGGATGCGTGTTCGCACGTAGCCCCCCTCAGCGCAGAATACACCTTGCCCAGGATTGAGCGGGAATGTCGAAGGTTCTAGTGCACACGCCTGAATTTATCTTTTTATCTGAGTTTGTTATCTGCACGACGTGTTCAAGGAAGCCCTCGAATGATTTGTTGCAACGGTTCTGACGTGGGACGTGAGAGAGTGTGAATCTGAAGTTCACCTGATATTTATGATAACAGGAGAAACATTGGTGTTGCCTGAAGAACACAACTCGGAGATAACATAGACAGACTTGGCATGCTGTGATATAATAGAGAGTTAGAGTTAGAAAAGAAAAATGACATGATATGAAAAGAAGAATGTGATATAATGATCTTGTCTCAACGTGTAGTTTCTACTATAGCAAGTGATAAGGTCAAGAAGGGATCTTCGAATGGGATGATCAGTAGGCGGCAAGGTACCAGAAGAGAGTCGGGGAGACGTTACCAAAAGTTTGGTAAAATTGTCTAGCAATACACGCAGGTGCAACAATACGGACGGGCTTAAAGAATATTCGTGGGTACAGATATTATGGTAGTAATCCTTGAAAAGCTTCCTGTCTACTCCCGTGTTGCCATCTGCCTTCGAAAAATTCAGAGGAAATCATCAACTTCTTGAACGAACATGTTTCTGCGAGGTTTCGTAGGCTATAAATTATGAAATGTGGTATGTTGCATCAAATAGGCGTAGTCAGTTTCTTTCTTCTTGGAACAGCAACAATATTCACCTTTATTTTAGTGGATCACGTGATCAGAGGGGGCGCCATCGGGGACGTGCGGCGAGACACTATTTTTAAAGTCGCATCGGGTCCTCTGATTCCCAGAGAAGTTTCGTGCTCGACCATACGCTATGCGGCCTTCAAGATTCTTCTTAGTCCACTTTCTTCCCGCTTTCATGAAGTCGAATATTTTAGTTTCTAAACGTTACTGTGGCGTCATTGTAGTATATATTATCTCTGCAACGCTTATCTATAACCATTAACGCTACGCGCCACTGGTGACGTTCGGAAACGAGCCATTTTCTGTGTTATCGGGATGGAGACGCAGTCGTACGTGGATACCATGATGTTTCCTGTCGGAGTGTCGGTTTTACAAGCCCGACAGCGTACGGCAAAGCGCAGTAAAAACCAGTTTATATAATGCTGCGTGGCTTTTAAAATGCGCGCATTTCAAGCCCTCCGGCTACCGCAAAGTTATCTAGCGTATACGAGGAATGATAGCTT
The DNA here is from genome assembly GCF_037126465.1 of Ornithodoros turicata. Lineage (NCBI taxonomy): Eukaryota > Metazoa > Arthropoda > Arachnida > Ixodida > Argasidae > Ornithodoros > Ornithodoros turicata. The sequence goes on from NC_088207.1 coordinate 39,258,098, forward strand.
CATAACTAGTGTGCTAACAATGAACCCGCAGGAAAGTGTCGTCATAGCGAACGTGTCTTCAGGCATCAGCTGAACCCCGTGATTAAGACGTTAATGCCGTGTACGTGAACGAAAGATGAATACAAATAACATGTAAAACACGTGTGATGTAAAAAATAAATTAACGAAAGATAAGAAAACTGTTGAAGAGCTTGAATGGACTCGTGTATATGGTCGGGAAAACTCCCTATTGGAAGTAATTAAAGTCGCTACGTCGACGCGCGCATACGTCGCGCTACGTCGATGCTGCTCCATTCAGACGTACATATCCTGCTCCATGCCATCTTTCAATCGTCCTCGCTCCATTCAATACAAGCAACAGTAAATTGCGTGACCATGACACGTGTAACCGGGAGCACGGCATGACCTTCAACTAGAAAGCTTGCATTTCAATATTCTTGCTTAAACCAGCGCACTAATGAACTATAAAGATTCGCAACTGCGGCACGGATACAAGATTCAGCCCACCAAACAAAAGCGATAATGTATCCCAAAAACAACTGCGCTTTGCACAGAAAGCTAACCATGTCCCGTACCGCTTCACGCGGATCCCCTGTTAATGAGGGTGACCGCTATCAAGCCACGCTATCAAGCATGTATTAACGCGTCATCACATGAAGCAAGCCACAAAGAGCAAAATGAACGGCGTCCTCGTTCACTAACGAGCGGTGTACAAGCCTTTCAAGCACCTGAAAAACGCAGAAAGAAAGGGCGCTAAGCGGGCTGAACTGTTTATTTGTATTAGCATTATGCCACTTTCTGGTATCGTGCGACATTAAAAGAAAGAAGACGAGGTGGGGCAAAGACAGACACCACGACGATGCCAATGAATAATGTACCGCTGGGGGACAGCGGCAGATGACAAAGCGATTCCAGCTGCTGCTTCCAGTACGCTGTCGGCAAAGTGCGTTGCTTCCATGATGTATACACTGACAATAATAAGAGCAACTAAACTTCGGGTCGAGTTAACTCCCACATGTCAACTCCGCCCACAAATCTAAGGACGTCCATGACTGGGTTAAGTGAGCGCATGACGTCTCCGAGTCACAAAGTAGTGCGAGTGTGTACCAAGTTAGCCAATGTTAATTTCGAACTTCAGTTGCCGCTGAGATGCCGTTTAACGTGAAAGTCTAGTCAAAAAATAGAAAACGTGTTGATTTTGCGCTTCGGCTCCGTGGAATACCATCGTAACGTAAAGTGACTCTTTATTGGTAACGAGAACTCATCCCTTTTATATTTTTTTAATAACGACTAACGTACGACGTTGCTTTTTTGCAAAGTAACGGCCTCCGCCTGCGCGCATGCGCGTGAATACGCGTTCTGCGCTCCAAATCAGACTTCCTCTAAACACGCACGAATGGCTTTATTGTCCATATAACTGCCTTCTCAATTTACGTTTCGCTTCGAAAAACGAAAAAAAAAAAAAGAAAGGCTATACCACTACACACGGTTTACATCAACATTTCAACACGACTTCGTAACGACGTAACAACCGTACACACACAATAATCAACTGCTGCCGTACAATCATAAACGCTCACCAATCTCCCATTTTCCGATTCTTCGTTCACGTCAGAGATTGCAGGCCGTCACTTCTGCAGTTACGAGTCATCGGAGCAACTACAAACTAAAAAGGTTACCCTGCTCCATCTGGTGTCGCATTAATCTTTGGCGTGCGCTGCCACAATGGTTTGGGCCGTGCACAAGGCTGCACGGAACATTAAGACAACCTGGCGTGTATAGCGGGTCTCCTCGTGTGCTTCGATCTGTTCTATACGGTCGTAAGATCGTGCAGGCCGTCTGTTTAATCGTGTCTAACGTTCTATTGCCATCTGCACTGTTCTGAAGAAAGCGGCCTCCTGATAATGCATACCAACATGGATCCACGCCCTTTGAAGTCATGCGCCGTCTGCACTGTCAAAGAGAGACCATGCGAAGCGTCTTGTATCATGTAAAACTGCAATAAACGGAAGTATAAGCTGATAAAATAAACTGAAATAATGATGAAAACATACCTGGGTAAATTACTTCTAAATTACGTTACTTCAGTTAGAATTTAATTACATTACTCATTATTGCAACTGAAATGTAATGGAATTACATTATAATTACTACGAAAAGTAATGACATTATAAAGTCATTACTGCGAGTTTAATCGTAACGATATTGAGGATATGGAAATTCATTGTCAGAGAACAGTACGTTGTAAAAACAAAACATATTTTATTCTGTGCCGATTGCGTGCGTCACCGTTCATAGTGGGCGTTGGAATTCTTTTAACTCGCCAGTCGGCCACTCTCTTTCTGCCAAGTGCCAACACAGAACACATACTCGATTCTTTTGTAAAAACTAAAAAGTAATGAGTAATGTTATTAAAATTACTGCCCAAATGTAATTAAATTACATTACAAATTACATAATGTCAAAAGTAATGCATTACATTACAAATTACCAGAAAAAGTAATTCATCACTATAATTTTATTACAGTAATGATATTACTACGCAGGTATGGATGAAAATAAGGTTTACTCGTTTCTTCTGATTTATTGGTTTCACTTTTTTGTTTACGCTCTTTAATAGGGCTGGACTCATATTGTGGCTTTTATGCCCTTGTGCTCTGAAATCATCTGGCCGTATATAAGGGCATCGAGTCATACCAAGGACAAGAATTTAACATTATTGTGCACCCATCATCTCATAGCTTCACCATCTCATATCTCGTACTAACTTGCGTCACAACAAGTTACTAACCAGTTAATAGCCACAAGTTAAGTGGCAAATCTCCTCATTCAACGCCACTACATGTATTTGTTATTGTTGTCGTTTTCTTTGCGTGCACACGATCGGGATTTTTTCACCTGAGGTATTCCTTCTTCTTTCCAGTCTCTTGCCAATTCTCTTTCTCAAGAATGTGGGTTTTTTACGTTACCTCATCCATACTACTTTTTATATGCCATTACTTAGCGTCTGGTCGCGTACGACCAGCTGCTTCCAGTACGCTGTGAACTATAACTATACGCTGTGAACTATCATTTGAGTTCTTGTCTTTCTCTATTTCCTTTTTCCCCCAAATCTGCAAAGTCAGACAAGGGGGCGCTGGGTAGTTCTTGGCGAATTTTGCGGCTTCAGCAATGCTATGTACAGCGTCCCGCTTAATTCGGTTCTTCTCGGTTCTTCTCGCTTTTTCTGTTTTTCTTTTTTCTTCTTTTCTTTTACTGAGACGTAGGTTCACGCATAATGAGTGCATGAGTAAATTGAAGTCGCCTCATCACACACTCTGGAATCCGTAAAACGAAAGCAAGTTGGAGATGGTAAAAATAAAATAGAGCCACAAGAAAAGCTTTCGTTGAAGATAAATGTACCTTCCATTTTCACGCTGCTCCAAGAAAAAGGAGACGGGAAAAAAAGCGCCTTTCTCTTGAAGCGACAGACACAAAAAAATAATAACAAATAAAGTTCTACTATTGCATCTGGTACTCCTATTTGCATTTTCGAGTAGACTGCAGAGACACGATAGACGGATAGAGCCTATTTACAGCCTCTCTCCATTTTCGTGAGGGCCGCCGCTGCTTTGCGCATTACATTACTTTCGTTGTTCTTCTTTGTTTGTTTGTTTGTTTGTTTGTTTGTTTGTTTGTTTGTAAAGAAAAAAAAACGACATGGCACGCATTCAACGTAACCGTATAAGACCGAGGAATTTGCACGTTCTGTGACGTTATTTAAAATGTCTTATTTGTGTCGATATTGCTGAATTCTGTGTACAAGAAACAGCAATCTGGAAACTGCTCAGGTAATGAACGATACTTTTCGTACTACGCGGCTTGCACAATTAAAGGGAGCTTATCACATGGAAGACCTCTTGCACCTCGATCTGCACCGCGCATAATACCTTGTGGTGCTCGTTGGAGAAGTCATTCGCCGTATAACAACATGAACAGCGTTCGATCAGCATGCATGGTACGAGAAACAGGCAGCAAAGTACACGTTGTATTGGGTTGCAAATGTCGGAACGACATTTGCCAGAATTCTAGAGTGGAAGATGCGCGAAACGTCATAGCTTTCTGCCGCCACGTGAGCGCGAGCAGTCAACATCGTGTTTTTCGTGCTCTTCCGTAGAGGACGACAGGGCCGATAGTGTCGTCTGCTATATGCGCCGGGACCATGCGAAAGTACCGCCTGGTGGTGCCTTCACATAACGACATTAAAAACACGACTGGAAAACACATTGCTTTCATCTCAGAGTCTCTTACACAAGCGCTGAAGAGAAATTAAAACCAGCAACCCTCCATTCCACCGCAATACCCGCCATCTTCCTTCAATTTCGTCTGCCCATCAACTCATGACAAAGAGCCGATTCCATAGCCTCGTTCGGAAATCCAACCTCCTCAGACGAGCGAAGACAGGAGATTCCAGGAAGCAAGATCTCGAACGGACCTCCCGGCATAAATTATCGGCCAAATCAGCGCGTCACTTTGCTCCTTTCATTTCCGCTTGGAAGAAGAACACACTGTGAAAATCGGTTCGGAAGCCAAAAGCTGCGCCAACAGAGGAACGCCAATCGAAACGGCGCACGCAGAAAACGTCATTAGCTGTCCTGTCAGCTCACACGGACCGATCGAAGGTGCATCTTGCTGCGGCACGCCATTCCGAAAAGAACAGAAACGGAGCGAGATGGCTCCGGGTCTTAACCTAATCAACGTAGAATGTGCGACAGGGAGAACACATTCTTTTGTTGCTGTTTTCACGCCAGTTAGCGCCCCATCGTGTATGCTGGAATTATTGCGCGCCTGGGATGTCGATTGTACTCCTTTCCTACTTAATGATGTTGAAATCCACTTTTCATTTAGTCATATCACGGCGCAAGAGACTCTGTAATACCTGGCAGCATGTCCATTGTTGGCTGGTTGGGTGTTAATGAAAACCCTGTTACTGAGCTCCCCACATTATGCGTATACTTCAAGTACGTCTCAGGTAGCATACGTCGAACTACGTTGATAGCTCTTTGGAATAAGGGCATTTGACGAGACTAAATTATTCTTACTAAAACCCTGTACGTGCACGTTAACTGCGCACCATATCTGCAGTGTGCATGACACCCTGAAGCTCTGGTGGAAACCGAAGCATACTGTGGTGTTACTGAGTACCAAACTTGGGCTTCCATGTATTACACCTACAGGGGTGGCATCCAATATGTTGCTCCATAGACGAAAGCGTCCTGGGCGAACGCAGTGCATCCTGGACAGGACCTGGTCGCACGTCACAGCAAACGTCAACGCACACGTGACCTTAAAGATGGCCGCGCCCGTGATCGGTGGCCAAACCGTTTGTAAACAATGCGTTTGTTGTTTCTGTGCGACGTTTTGGAGGTCTCTCGACCGCCGTAAATATTTTTATCCGATAATATGGCGGAAAAACGCGCAGACTTGTACATAAGGCCTCGTACTGCTGCCGACTTCCAAAGATGTAATGACGACCGCTCGTTAAGACGCATTGAGCCGATGCGAGAAATGGGCTACCATGTTGCGGAAGAAGCACCGCATAGTTTACGCTGGCAAAATACGTTCGTCTGTCGGCTTCGTGCCTACAGGAGTATGTCGGCAAGCGGTAAAACAGCATGTAAATAAAGTCACATGACCTCAAAATGACGCTTTTTATGACGTGTGACCAGGACAAGGTGGCGGTTTTGCAAAAAGCACCCGCTTGAGGGTAGTTGCAAAACTGGCGGATTTATGTCACCCCTGTGATTACACCAGGCAGTGAAACTTCACGATTCCTTTCTAGAAAGCTTGTGCCGAACGTATGTAGTTCACTTATCTGCCGCAATAGAGCTCGTTGCATGACCCAAATTGGTGGCGATGTCGATTGATGACGGAATGTTATAACGCGGTAATAACTATGGGTCTAACGTCGCGAGACAACTGCTATCAAGATATATAACACTTATATTCGCCAACATAATGTCCTCTAACACAACCGCTACTAATGGTCCTGCTCTACCGGCTCATCATGTGGTCTCCTCAGCCGACATTCAAATATCTAAGGTCACTACGGCATTTCTACAAAACAGCACGGGCGAACCTAAGCCATCCTCGCACTCTACCACACAACACGTCATGAAACTCGTGCACCTCACAACTATAGGGCAGTAAGGGTCGCTGTATGCTCCCATGTTCTTCACCACAATAGCTTTCGTAGCACACCAACTAAAACAGCGTGAAAGACGGCGGAACACGGGACAAAATCACCTAGCACATTGAAAGCGCTCCTACGTTTCCTTGAAGAAACGATATCTGATTGACATTTTGTGACACTTTCTGGTCCCTCGTTTGTGACAAGTGTTCCCACTACTTCGGGATATTTGTCTCGCTCCGCCCCAAATACTGGGTTTTCTCCTTTTTTTTATATATTTATTTCAACTAACTGCGGCTAAGTGGTCTGGGGTAGCCAGTCTGACTTTTTCGTGACTTAAATTCCCATTTGTTTTCTTTTTCTATCACATCACATCACATCACCTAGCGTCTTTCTCCAGTATCATTTACATCTTCTAGTCTTGTTCCGTTCATGCGGTCTTCCGCACGCTAGTCATGCATCTCTGCTCTCAGCGAGCACCGCGAAGCACCGAAATCATGCTCTATACGTCATAACCATGCAGAGAGAGAAGTGCGGCCAAATATTTTATCAGATAACAAAAAAAAAAAAGAAAGATTCTCAAACGTCTGCCGTCAACACCGTATAGTGTCTGAAAGAGAGAAGTGAGTGTTACTAGACCTTTGATAACGTGGGTTCCGAAGTAGCGTATCTACCGCACCCAAACAATAAATAAGATTCCAAGTCATTCATACTGCCATTGTTTCCGGTATACCTACCGGAAACAATGGCAGTATGCATGACTCGGAATCTTATTTAACATCACATCAAATCTTAAGCAACAGAGAGTGTTAGCAGACGGCTGATAGCGTCACCGTGTAGGTATCGTACATACTAGAATCGATGACAGCGTGCATGACTCGCAGTCTCATCCGTTGATTGGGCGCGGTATGGATACGGCACTTGATAATGCACATTGTCAACGGCCTAATCGAGAGTGTTAGTAGACCGTTGATAACGTCACCGTGAGGCTTATGTACCTACCGGTACCAATGGCACAGTCCGTTGATTGGGCGCGGTATGGGTACGGCACTTAATAATGCATATTATCAACGGTCTAATAGAGAGTGTTAGTAGACCGTTGATAACTTCACCGTGAAGCTTCCGTACCTACCAGCACCAATGACACAGTCCGTTGATTGGGCGCGGTATGTGTACGGCACTTAATAATGCATATTATCAACGGTCTAATAGAGAGTGTTAGTAGACCGTTGATAACTTCACCGTGAAGCTTCCGTACCTACCAGCACCAATGATACGGTCCGTTGATTGGGCGCGGTATGTGTACGGCACTTAATAATGCATATTATCAACGGTCTAATCGAGAGTGTTAGTAGACCGTTGATAACTTCACCGTGAAGCTTCCGTACCTACCGGTACCAATGGCACAGTCCGTTGATTGGGCGCGGTATGGGTACGGCACTTAATAATGCATATTATCAACGGTCTAATAGAGAGTGTTAGTAGACCGTTGATAACTTCACCGTGAAGCTTCGTACCTACCAGCACCAATGACACAGTCGGTTGATTGGGCGCGGTACGGGTACGGCACTTAATAATGCATATTATCAACGGTCTAATAAAGAGTGTTAGTAGACCGTTGATAACTTCACCGTGAAGCTTCCGTACCTACCAGCACCAATGACACAGTCCGTTGATTGGGCGCGGTATGTGTACGGCACTTAATAATGCATATTATCAACGGTCTAATAGAGAGTGTTAGTAGACCGTTGATAACTTCACCGTGAAGCTTCCGTACCTACCAGCACCAATGACACAGTCCGTTGATTGGGCGCGGTATGTGTACGGCACTTAATAGTGCATATTATCAACGGTCTAATAGAGAGTGTTAGTAGACCGTTGATAACTTCACCGTGAAGCTTCCGTACCTACCGGTACCAATGGCACAGTCCGTTGATTGGGCGCGGTATGGGTACGGCACTTAATAATGCATATTATCAACGGTCTAATAGAGAGTGTTAGTAGACCGTTGATAACTTCACCGTGAAGCTTCCGTACCTACCAGCACCAATGACACAGTCCGTTGATTGGGCGCGGTATGTGTACGGCACTTAATAAGGCATATTATCAACGGTCTTATCGAGAGTGTTAGTAGACCGTTGATAACCTCACCGTGAAGCTTATGTACCTACCGGTACCAATGGCACAGTCCGTTGATTGGGTGCGGTGGATACGGTACTTCGGAAGCCACGTTCTCAACGGACTACTAAAACTGGCCATAAATATAATTTATTTTTATTCCGTCTACTTGAACGCGTTTCTCGTTCGTCAAGGAAAACGCTCTAATGTCATTTTTCTGTACTTCAACTCCTGTTTAAGAAAAGCGGCATGTATTTCTGAGCATAGTTCATGAAAAAGAAAAAGAGTAACAGCCTAGTCGTCGGAGCATTTACGTCGTCAGTTCCATTACAGTTGGGTGAAGCCAATCTCAACGTCAGCGACATCACTGTGGTTCGTGCTTATCCTTGGTCTCTGCGTTCTTTTCGCTTTCATTGTCTGAAGGCACGTTGAGGCTGTTCCCGACAACGACCTTTTTAGAATACGAAGCAACTACCCTAAATTGGTTAGCCTACCAACCCTGTTCAAACCGAGAGAAGGCACATGCAACGCCACAGTATCTGCCATATCTGCAGACGACTGCATTAGGCTTAACCAGGCGAACGTGCCTTTCACCCCGCCGGCCAGAGCCTCTTTTGGCCTAGCCGAGTATTGCTTTCCCTGAAACACTTACTTTGCGAAGGCTTGGCTTCGCTGTTTACGACCATCCACTTGGTGAGATACTGCGGGGGCCATAATTCGCATGCGCCGCGACGCTCCCTCCGGAGGCCACTTTCTCCATATGAGACACAATATCAATCTTCCGCTCCGAGGTGCTGCTTATTTCCAGTTCCTTTTAAAGGAACTACGCTGCAACCAGCGCTAATTACTGGGCATGATTGGGATCAAATGTTTATTTCGCCGTACCATCTCGCACAGCTTACTGGGCGCGATTGGGATCAAATGTTTATTTCGCCGTATCACCTCGCACAGCTTACTGGGCGAATCAAATCTTTATTTCGCCGTATCATCTAGCACAGCTTACTGGGCATGATTAGGATAAAATGTTTATTTCGTCGTATCATCTCGCACAGCTTACTGCTCGTGATTGGGATCAAATGTTTATTTCGCCGTATCATCTCGCACAGCTTACTGGGCGCGATTGGGATCAAATGTTTATTTCGTCGTATCATCTCGCACAGCTTACATGGGCGTGATTGGGATCAAATGTTTATTTCGCCGTATCATTTCGCACAGCTTACATGGGCGTGATCGGGATCAAATGTTTGCTTCCCCGTGTCATATCGCACAATGCTTTGATAAGGCGGCACAATTTCGTTAACATGATCGGCGAAGAAGGGATTGCTCCAAAATGGGGGTGCTGGGATGAGCGAAAGGATAATTTACCGTTTAAAACTAGGTGGAGGGGGAGGAATGCCGTCGTGAGTAAGCGTAGCTCACTCGAAAAGTAGTTGGCGTCAGCGACGGCAATTCTTGGAGCACCCCAAAGCTGTGCCACCTTGTGCCTGTTTCCGGAACCTGTGGTGGTCTTGTGTGTTTTAGTGCGACATCGCCCGCGCACTAAACGCAATGTCACTTTCGTCGCGCGCGCAGTGTGCATCCCTTATTTCCTCGCGCATGCAAGGTGTTAACAAAAATAACTATATAACTATAACAAATAAGTATAATTTTTACTTCCGCATCGATTATTTAACCAAAAAGATGTTCCTAGTGAATATCCTTATGTCTCTTATGGCTGATCTTTGCCTCAACCACTTGTGGTTCCATATTAAAAATTAAAAAAAAAGGCGGAAACAATGGATAAAATTACACCGTGGGAGTATTTTCCAGCAAAATAAGCCTCAATTGAATGGAGTGTGCGCTTTCGCATACTCCTTGCGGCGGAGCTCGTATTCCTATCTCTTTTCCGCAAAAGCAACCAGCAGACAAATACAGATGGCGTACGCAGACGCGTGCTGGTAATTAGATTGCATTTCTCATTCCTGTCTGTTTATCCCGTCGTTCAAAACGAAAAAATATCCGCGTGGAAGCGCTGGTTAAATAGGGCACGGCGCTGGATATGTAGAACACAATCTTCATTTGAAAGGGGCATCTGCGCCGCACTTGAAGCTGTTATTAACGTACAAGGCGATGAAACAGGGTTGCCATGGCAGGATTAATTTCCCGAGTGAATGCTTTGTGCCAAATTGCATCGGGTGAGCTTCCTTGAAACGCGTCGTTATTGTTATACAAATTTCGTTAAGTTCCCTTTGGCGCATTTGTTCCGTTGCTGTGCTTCCCTCTATGTTTTGTTCGACATATGTTATTTGCACTCGATACAATGACAAAACTCGTTTAGTACGGGGCTCATTACGATATTTTTTCTCTGAACATTACAAACGCACACTTCGTTCAAAGGGTGGATTCAATGTGATTTTTACAGCGCAGCGGCGTCACTGCTTGCGGCATGTCCTCGCGACATCCTTCTTCATTCGTTGCCCTATACAACCTTTCAGGAATACTTACTGGGCCTCCAAATCAGATAGACTCTCATCCTATCACTATGACAAAAATTACTTGTTCCACGCACAAATCCAGCCTGCTAACGCTCTGCCCTAAAAGCATTGCTAACCTTATGGGCCAACTTCCATTCAATAAATATATATTCCGCCCCCCCTTATGGGCAACGTGTAGTGCTTCGATCCTCACTCATTTTATTTCCTAGCCAGAGTTGCTTCGCGGCGCTAACACGAAATTAAAAAGAAATATTTAAAAATTATTTCTACCAAATTACTGCGCGAGACGGGCTAGAACATCGCCTGTGCTGATGATTTCATCAGTGATGAAATACGCCAACGATCATCATCGAAATAAAGTTGTTGTTGCTGTCAAAAGGTAGAGTATATTTATAAGCAACAACAACAAATAAATGGTGGCGACGGCATGGGATGTTTCATTCAGTCAGTGAAGGTGATGGGGACAATTCTAACTCAACTGCAGTTGAGGATGTCCCGTGGACTTGCCAGATGTAAGAGGGAATTTGGTAGATGTAAGGGATATTCCATATTCAATGACTGTCAACTATTGAACATACACTTGTAACGTCTCAACGCGCAACCAATGTGGCCAACGCAATATGGTAATTTCTTGTCTCCAATTTAATGATTGAAGGTTGTGACACATTGTCTCGCAGGCAACAGGAAGCACTTATCTGAGCACTGCAGTGAAGCAACTCTCCAAACTGGGATTTGAACCGTCACTTGCTGTACATGAATATTTTTTATTCCGTGTCAGCGCCGCGAAGCAACTGTGGGTATGAGCGGCGTACACATATGGACAGGTGGAGAGAGGACAGCAGGAAGGAGTGCGGGACAGTGGGGTTAGCATGCGTCTTGGGCCGACTTCAGGGGAAACTGTGCCGACATTCGTCTGGAAAGTCTCCGGAGAACCCAGGGAAAACCTCAGACAACATGAATATAAGCTATTATTTCCCTTGGACATTAATCAGGTATCTAAATACCAGAACCTGTGAAACTGATCCACAACACAGCAGCGTAGAAAGCATAGACGACGACAGCGAAAAAGACAGATTTCTCTGAACACAGTGCACATGTGGGTGTGATGTGATAGAAAAAGAAAAAAAAAATTAGGATTTAAGTCACGAGAAAATCAGACTACACAGTGGTAGAGATACCACACACAAATGATATCTCCACAGTGATGGAGATATCAGTTGTGTGCTTCATCTTTCCCGGTGGTTCCGGCCAGTTCAAAGCTGGACGATCTGCAGATATGCTGCAGGAACTATAATATGACTTTATGTTGTACCACCATATTTTATTAATTGATTGTGTGATCTCTAATATCCTGTCTACACATACAGTATTACCGGTTTTTGCGTCTATATACTCTCAGACTCGGAGCCACACTCCGTCGTTCTCTGAAAAGTGGCTAATCCAGCGATCCGTCCGAGGTGAGCTGGAGCAAGAGCCTCAAGTTGGGCACCGACATTTCGCCCAATACCAGAGCCGTCCCTGTTCGAAATCTCGTCGGCTCCCGACGTTCAGTTCTTTGTGGTGTGACGTAAGAAGGTGCCACCGAAGCAGAGGGTTTCCATATTGTGACTGAAGAAGAGGGGGGGGGATATGTTTATTATATAGAAAAAAAAAAAGAGTGAAAGGAAGAAGAGGTTGAAACACGCGACATGGGTATAGAAATACGATAGAATATAATTTTAAGCAGTTTTACGCATGTTGGGGCTGGTTTTCTTTCTTCGTTGAAAGGACCCCTAGGGGGTAAGAATGGGAAACCATCATTTCCGGAGGAATCCCGAGTGTACACGTAAATTTTCTACACTTTCTACGCGTCAGTATGCGTTAGTTATTCGTCACATTATACACAATATGCGACAAGCGTATCGACCTTGTACGCATAACGAAAAACTTTGTCTAGGTCCTTGTGCTTTGTCCTGCTTAAGTATGACAGTGCCGTTCTACGAACTCCTCGTTTGTGAGTCTTCGTGTCAACTTACTCGTTCGTTGTCTTTCGTCATGTCCTCAGACTGAAGGAAATGCTGCTCACCTCACAAACTACTCCTTTTGACAACACGCTCACATCGACCGTACTCGGCGCATCATCTACGCGAAGCCATATTAAAACACGCTAAACTTCCCAATACCAAATTCCCCACGACACGAATTACGTTTACTGCGGAGCATTTATTCCTTCAGTTTGCGTAGAAGCGCCCTTCCGGTGGCTGTGGTGGAACAGAAGCTCCCATCCATCTACACATATCCCGCTGTTTTAACCATTCGCGGGCAGGCTAAGCACGAACCGACAATATCAAAGATGTATCCTACGATCCCAGATAACACCGTTGTCTCATACGATTGACAGGTAATGTTCCTTTAAGCGCTTTCCCCGCTCCATCTGTGCCAGCTGCGCCGCCTAAGAAAGAAAGCCGTGTCCACCCTGACACACATACGTTGTGTCTCTTCCCTCTACCCACCACCCAATGTTTTATTGATTTTCAGGAACAAACCACACCGAGGGATTCCTAACGCACAAATAAAGAACATCGTTTCCCGACGCGGGGCCTCGAAGGATACGATACACTCAGCAAGGGCTCCAACCAAGCGCGGATTGAGTGAAACAAAGAAGCACGACGGAGAGAGAGAGAGAGAGAAAAAAAAAGGCTTGCAAGAACGTTTAGACTGCCATATTCGCGGTCATAAATAAATTACAAGGAGACCGAGACAGATGTGAAATATGGGATGCTGTCGTACGTGAAATTGGGAACGCGGTCACGAAGTTTCACTGTTGTCTTTTTTGGACTCTTCGTACAATCTTGGCATCTTTGATCTCTGGAGAGATGTAAGGAGAAGGTGGACATGAGAAAGAAGGGGAAAAAAAACAGAAAGAGCTGCACGTTGAAACGTCAGACATAGCGTGTTCAACTCTTTCTCTGATTTCTCGGTAATACGATCAGCTGTAGTGGCGCGCTTGCTCTCTCTCTCTCTTTTTTTTTTTTTTTTAGGTGGAGGAATTTGCAGAATACTTCGGAGTTTGATCCACTGGTACGTACAGCACCATATATCATTTTTTACCCCCTTTCCCTTCAGCGTGTAAAATGATGTCTTTGTAAATAAAGGCCCTTTTATATGACGCGGGTTCCCAACTGGTAGTGAGTCCTCCTAACTGCGACGAACCTCTCCACATATTTTTACTTTACATTCGCCCCCCGCCCCTCCCTCAACTGGAGGATGTCATATCAGAGTTGAAAAAGGTGTCAAAGCACCCACATGAAACGGAGTTTCAAATGAAATGCACACACCTGAAATGGTGTTCCCTGCAGAATACGCCCTATGAACCTTGTGCTTATTGTATAATACACCACTCACACTACCCACACCGCAACTCACCTCACACCAGAAATGGCAAAGACGTTAGGGCAAAATGTTTATACACCAGAAAAGTGTTTTATTAAAAAGCATAGCACTCTTCGGATCCGGACAAAGCACAATGTTACGACGGTTTCCGTGATCGTAATAAGAATATTCGCGCCTCGGAAATTATATCCCCCTTTCTCAGTTGCAGGTCAAAAAGGTGGCTCTCTGTCTGGAGAATAAACAGCTAACAGAACCCACAATAGTATCAGAGTATTAAAATGGGAACCGCCAACGTGTTCTCCCTGCCGAAGACTAAACCGCTAACACGACCCGCAGCATTAAAGGATTGCCTTCCACGCGTGCGAGGGAGGGACGTGCCAAGCTGACGCCCATGTCCCTTCTACGCCAGAAGGGCAGGACGCAGAACATTGGGAAAACAGCAACAACAACATAATTTTGAGATGATGAATGGGAAGTTTCATCGCCAGAAGTGCATGATGCTCTACAGCAGTGCTGGTGGTGATGTGGGGAAGAACATTTGGAAGACATATAGGGTTTATTCACACGACGTCATCCGCAGGAGGGAGCCACTGTCGCTAGCAGATTTGCGGCCATAATGTAGGTCCCTCCTGTTTTGACTGTCCAGTTTCACGCACATCGCATTCACCATACATTTAGTATTTCTGTTATTATTTCTATTTCAAGTCATTGTACTGTGTGAATATTATTTGTACCATATTCATGTCACTTCCACGTTTTTAACTTTGACAAACCTCTAAATAGCATATGGCAGCGAAGGAAAACCGGAACCAAACTTCGATGGACCTACATCATGGTTGCGATTTTGCTTTCTCGAAGCTGGTGCCCTCTGGAGGGATGACGTCAGTGAATAAACTCTATAGGCTAGTTGCGTAAATATTACGAGGTGATAATATCAGTTGTGGCGTGCTGAGATTTTAAAACGCTAATGATGTGGCTACGTCAGGATGTGGCAAAGGATTTTTCAGGACAATATAGGACTCCGGTCCTCACTGTAAAGACCTCCATTCTATCTTGCCAAAATTACCGCTAGTAGTGGGGTAGAGTATCGCGTAGGTGATGGGATATCCCGGTCATCATCAAAATAAAGTTGTTGTTGTTGTTGTTGTTGTTGACAATATAACATATCTGGGGCACTCAATGGCTCGCCAGTTTAGCCTCTGTTGCCACCATGAAAGACATGTGAGCTGAATGAAATAATTATTCGTCTTCGATATAATAAATAGAGACAAGTGTCCGAAATTGTTCCTGTGGCCTCAGGTGCAAACCTGTGAGAGTGACGCAAAATTTCCGGAAATTTTGAACTGCTGCAAAAAGAAAAGTTTTTCTTTTATGTTTGTTTTCGGGAAAACTGGAAAACAAATTTCACTACAGCGTGGCTTAGATTTATTAGCGAACAATGCATAGTGTAATATGATTTGTTATCTTTGTTATCTTCTTTACCATGCACATAAATATGAAACATAACACGTGAGGTTAATGTAACCATTAATGCAAGGCGTGAATAGAAGTAGCAAACGAATAGAGTTATGTTATGTTATGTTATTGTTATGTTATGCAGATGCAAAATTCCCGGTAACTGTGACTTACTGAAATGTCTCACTCAGATTTTCTCTTGAGGAAGATTCGCGAAAAAAAAATTGTGGAGATCAAGTAACTTTTTATTGTTGTCAAGATTCATGAGGGTATGTTCGTTCATCGTATATATAAAAAGTAGAATATATTTTATTTGAAAAACAGGGTACGACAGACAAGCTCATGTTAAAAAGGTAGGAACAGCAGTTAACTGGAATAACTAAACAGGCAATTTTGACCTCGTTAATGCGTTATATTTTGTCAGAACCTTTTTTTTGGGGGGGGGGGGAGAGAAGATTGGAAACTTTGGGCAATTTTTTCGAAGCCGAGAGAAAAACTGAAAAAGAACGGTAGCTAGCTGATATGGTGGGGGTGATGGCGACGACCACAGTTTATTGGCCTCACAATTGTGTCCGTGTGTAGCTTGGTCAGGATGGTGGTGCGTACAGCTTGTCCTCGTTGACCTCGTAATTGTAAGCAGCTTAAGGACTATCGATGGAAGGTGAGATGAGATGGTGAGGAGAGGTGAGGGCACCCATTAAGATCGATTGATGGTTTACCGGTACTCCAAGCCCAATTCTAAGCTAATGTTCCTTTGAAATGCCTTTCATCGCCAGGAGCCAACCAATGGCGGTAAACATCATAAATAGATCATGCATTTCAACGAAAGAAAAAGAACTACACCAGGAATGCTCGCGAAAAGAATCATAGACTTGTATTCTGCACTAAAGTACACACTTTTATAATCTTTTATGAAAGAATGGCAGTGTGTTTGTTTGTTCGTAAGGATAAAAGAATGGCAGTTGATGAAAAAGGTGCCATTCATTCTATGGTCCATTGCCTTAGCTATACTACGACGTTATCATATTGTGCTTTCTGGAGAATGTTTTCACATTGTAATGTATGCGAGAAGAAATGAAGAACGGGTAAATCAGGTGATGGGATTATTGACCGAAAAGGACTATAATTCCAGCTATAGTAACAGGTGCGACCGCGTTATTGATCCCCAGACAAGTATGATTTTTACATGCACACTGTCACGAATGAGACAGAAAACGCTGACTGATATGATTCCCCATTTCATAACAGTAATGTAAAATGACTACGGCGCCGACGCGATGCAGATGTGTCGCTGGTGCGTCGGATGCTGAGGCTACATTTCTAGCACGTGCTTCCGAGTACATGTATCAGCGCTGCTCTTTCCAACCGCTGTATCGGAGAAGGAGGCAAAAGTGAGTTTCAAGAAGTACTTATGGTACCGTAACTAAGATGCCTGGTGAATGAGATTTTAAAACGCTAGTGAGTGGAACATTGCTCATTAGTGTTCCACACAGATGGTTGTCTGCCTATCTTGAACATCATAGGACGTACACGATATATGGGAACTATACACAAGAAATATCTTCTTGCGCGGTCGCATTCGTTTCCCGCCTATAGAACTACAATCTTTTCAAACTCAGGAAATGCTGAAAAAAATGGAGGCCTCCGTTACACATACGGACCATTAATCTGGAGGGCAACGCTTCCCAGAAAGACCTGGCACGTTCCCAAGTACGTGTCTGGAACGTGCTCTGTGTTCCCGTAACCATTCTAGATGTTTCTCTGACTTCTCGCGTAGGCGTGCCCATCACGTATACCATCTCTGTCCCATTCATGAAAGGCATACAGTCAAACCTCCCAATGCGGACACCTAGACAGACGCTCCCTTATACTGCAAACATTGGATTTCCCCCGGCAGGCTTCAACTCCCTCACCTCAATACCTGTCGTGTACGGACACTTCCAACTCAAGCGGACAGGAACCATGGTCCCACGGGTGCCCGTTATTGGAGAGGTTTCACGACATTCGGCGGAAAGTGACACGGCAAATTTGAGGGCTGAACGACAGTATAAAGCGCACTCACCGACTTTTATTACCGGCGGCAGTGCTTCGCAGCCTCGCCACGCCGACACCCAGCAGATGAACAGCAGGAGGCGACATTCCTGTCTCCGAAGCTGCAGCATGGTCCACCGTCCCGTCATATCCCAACCATGACCCAAAAGGGAGTCAGCCCCAACTGACACAGTTGGTGCTGATCACGAAGCAGGAGCCACCATCATCTCTTCAGTCACTTCACATACGACAAACACTAGGCGCCGAATAGTACACTACGAAGAGAACGTTCCGGCAGGCACGAGGAACCGGTCAAAAAATGGACGGGAAGGCTGCGGGGAAGGGAGCCGTCTGTGCTGTGGTGGAGGCAGTCAGGGGGTTCGCTGGAAGTCAGGTCACGGAAAAAATGATGCCGGTGATGCCTGGGTCGGTCGACGTCAGGGTAAACAGGCACACGAGCGACGGGTCGAGATGATGTGTGTTGGGGGAAATGGGGTTCTGTATTGCCGGATTGTGGACTGCGGTAGAGCGCGTTTAATATATCCGAGGAGCGCGTCGTCGCTAGCGCGGGACTCGGACGCAGACAACGAGCGCGCGCTCGACGCCTCTCCTCCGATTTTTTTCTTTTTTTATCCGGGAGGATGGTGAAAACAGGGAGAGGGGAAAGGCGTGCAGCGTCTTCCGCGCATGCGCATCGTCGTGCGCTCACGTGGACGGCAGTGGCGCTGCAATCTGCACAAGTACGGAGGAGGACACCCCTTTCCCTCTTGAGAAACGCAAAGTCGGCGAAGCGCGTGCTCAGATGAGGAGGAATTTCGCCTCCTCCCCTTCCACAACAGAAGGGGAAGAGGAGGGTTTACCATCTGTGCGAAGGAGAGAAGGAGGTGACTGCCACAGAAGGGTGGATGGGATAGAGGCACATGGACAGTGTGGTGCATCGTGCAGTACCCTGTTGCGCAAAGGGTGCTGTGAGTCAAAGGCCCACATACGTATAGCTCCCGAAGTGTGATTGCGTAAAATAAAGAGAGGCAGAAGAATAACCTCGGCATGGTGGTGTTCGTGCATAGCTAGACGGAGGCATTGATGGGGCTTCGCGGCGTCCTGCCGTGAAAACTGGAATGCGAGAGAAAGACGCAACGTTCGGCGGCGTTGTCGTGGTGACGGAGTAAATAAGATCGACTCTGCGCTTGTCTTCCGCTTTTACTGCTTTATTTCGGGTGGTTGTCGGATTCATCCTCTTCTCGTGACATTTCTTCCCTACCCTCGTTCTCCTGTTTAGACGGAGCAACCGACGCGAGCCGTGTCGTCGGAAGGATATGTGTTTCGAGAAGGAGATGGATCGGAATGTTATTCGTATTGGAAATACAAGGAGGCGGTAAATCGGTACACGTCCACGTGGTACGCTCACAAGGTGTGTCATCGCGGACGGTCTGATAACCTCAATGAAACAGTATAAGCATAGTGTAACCTAGTAATCGTGCTTCCTATACTATACACGGAGCAATATCGTGTCGTGGTGGTATTGGCGGCGAGACCCTCACTAGGGGCGCCACTGTGCCGTCTCTAGGTGGGGATCCCCGTTTCGGTTTCGTTTCTGTTACTTACAGTAAAAACTGTCATATTGGAATTAAAATGAAATTTACTTGGAACACATATGTCGTTTTCTTCATGAATCACCAGGATATATCAATGCTGGACAGCCCCTAACACGTGCAATGCCTTTATACGCAATGCAATGTGAGAATACTGCCCGGGGACATCCCCACGACAAGGTTCGTTCAGTGAACACCAGGGGGCGACTCACAAACTTCTCGGCGCCAATAGTAGCTATGGTGCAGACCAGGGTTGCGGAATGGGGTCTCCCATTCCGCTCCAATTCCATTCCGAGGAATGGAGATTTGCGATAATTCCATTCCTTTCAATTCCTCGGAATGAAAAGGTATGGTCAGTTCCCACTCCTGGAATGGCTTGGCAACCCAATTCCATTCCCAATTCCAATTCCATTAATTTTCTCAATAAAAGAGAGAGAGAGAGAGAGATTTAATGTGGGACAATAACAACAACAAGTGATAATAACAATTGAGTGTGGTAGTTAAAAAGCTATCTACAGGTATGGGGAGCGATGAGATGGTCCAGGGTGAGAGAGAGAGAGGAGGATGACGATAACAAGGAGGGACCGGTAACCATACTGGCAAGTCCAGCAGTGCTAGAGGAGATTGACATTCCCAAGCACGGAAAAAGCCCAAAGACAAGGTTATTTCACTCTTGACCGTGCAAAGGGTGCGAGGGCAGAAACCAGCACGTTGAAAGCAAAACTGCCACCGAGGCACCCAGACCATTCAATTCCCATTCCTAGGACGGTTTCCGCCATTCCATTTCAATTCCATTCCGGGCTCTGCTAAATCTGGAATGATTCCGGAATCATTTCAACTCCGGAGTGGCAACTCTGGTGCAGGCCGATGACGTCACCGATCAGCAGAGTGTATAAGGGCTGAAGAAACATTGTTGCAAGTCGCCGGTAGTGCACGACAACTTTTACCCCATGGAGAAATGCTTTGTTGTGGTTCAGCTGACTCACATCCAGAGCAGTGACAGGGCACCTTGCGCAGTTGGAAGCCGACCAAATATAAATGAGACACCGCTGCGGACTACCTATATCGAATATACATGTTTATCACGTTCTGATATACTTAGCAAACATGAAAACACTGTAGTGCTCCGAGAGTGTCGTAGGTTACCCAAATCAGCTTTCTAATATATCCGTTCGGTAGCGGTTGCACACGGCGTTCTTCGTTCGAATAAAGTCTTTGTCCGTTTCATAAAAACTGTTATCACAGCGATATCTTTCTCGAGAGGCTTTAATTTCTATAGTCTATCATATATACTTCTTCATGGCTGGGCCGAGCACAGAAGGTTCACGTACCCTTACGAACGACTAACACATACTTCCACTCATTTCTACC
Organism: Ornithodoros turicata; assembly: GCF_037126465.1. Taxonomy (NCBI): domain Eukaryota; kingdom Metazoa; phylum Arthropoda; class Arachnida; order Ixodida; family Argasidae; genus Ornithodoros; species Ornithodoros turicata. The sequence goes on from NC_088207.1 coordinate 39,278,680, forward strand.
CAAAACTTCCTTCGAGTGGAGCAAGCTTCCCGGCTCTATTCCGTCCATTACTGACCCAATTCATTATTCAAGACAGCTCCGTGCGATCACCTTCCCGTGCGCCATAGTAGTTGTTTTGTGTTTCTATATAGTGTCATTTTCCCTTTTGCGTTTTATTTTTTATACGCGCGTACTTCCTTTTGCTGCCCCTCCCTTCCCTAGTGCTAAGTAAGTCCAGAAGATACCCTAAGTAATTAAATATAATGAGAGTCACGCAATGAGAGTCACATTAATGAAGCAGTTGTAATTATACTTTCATTTATCCAAACAAAGTTCCCGGTCACACGGCGCACATAAGCGGGAAAAAAATGCCACTCAAACAGCTTCATGTCCCGTGCATTCGCGTAAACTCCCATCCATGACAAATGGAGTCCACATCTGATTGCGTTAAGGACAACAGAAATATATAGGGAGTGGATAGGGCAATACTTTGAGCTTCAGCGCCAATCTGACATTTGAAGGAGGGCGATAACAATTTCTCCTCACATCTTCCATCATCGTGGCTGGGTCCAAGAACGAATCGATGAAGTAACACAAATCCGCTAACGGCGCAAAGCTGACATTTCATGCGTGGAGAAGGAGATCCTTTCGCGGTGACGGTCCGTGACGGACCGCTTCAAACTCGCGCACCTGAAAAGTGATAGCTCTATGGGCTGCTTGTGTGGCTTCTATAGAACGGAAGGACTGTAGTTTGCTCCCTATAATATCAGTAATATCCACTGCATAGGTACTGCATCTGTAAGCAGCCACGTACGTACACTACATACACTTACCTTTCCCACATTTCATATAATATGGAAGGCAAACTGCGAGTGTTTTGTGGCTAGTGAACAGCAAGCGGACACTGGCACATTTATAGCTTCTTCATACGATCATCCCAAGACTGTCAGCCACTAGACAGTTTAGCTGCAGCTCTTACTTGTATACTAGACTTCCTGAGGTACAACAAACTGCTCGTTGTAAGTGCTGGAAAAAACTTTACTGAACACGCTTCGGTGCATTCCTTCCTCAGAGTGTCATGCTAGCAGCGAATGATACTGTACGGACTTACAAACAGGTGGCTGGGTTTGCTAGGCACATATCTGGAAGTCTGTGCCGTCACATTTGCTGCAAGCGTGTCACTCTGAGGAAGGAATGCGCTGGCACGTGTTCCGTAAACTTCTGTCCAGCACTGTACCTAGATGTATGTATAGAGGTGTCATTAAAACTGTAGTCCGCATTGTAGAAGAATATTGTTCGAAATCGACGAAAAACTTGCACTTTTGTACATGGGAAACAAGAAAAGACTGAAACCGGGTTTGGATGAACAGGAAATGAAATGCGTGCAACGACAGAGAGGCACCTATGAGTATTTAGAGGGGCACTAAGTCGATATAAGAGTAGTGATGTATCAGTTGGAATATGTTCATTTAACTCTGAAACATCTTTTCTTAAATTATGAAGGTCGACAACTACATAGCAGCGCAGTAATAACATTACGCGTTGACTTGCTCCGCCCTCCAAGTTCTCACAACAATAGCAGCGACGTCATTTTGAGTTTTCGAGCGGGCCACCACGTATGTTGCTACATTTTTTTAATAAGCTTTTTTCTTTTCTTCTTTTTTTTTGAGAGCCACTAGTCTACATTCACGAGGAATGTCCTTACACAACGTATTATTTGTACATATTTTGGGGTTGCCTTCACGAACAGAAATAAGATTACTTTATATGCCGCACTTGTTCTTGCAAGTGGTACCCCTCCGCAGCCGCGGAGCCGCAACAATGCGACAGCAAACAGTTTCGGTAGGTTCTCCTCTGCGGTTGACTTTGTGGGAGTTCGGGATTGGTTATGACGCAAAACGTCACTCGGGGATGAGCCTGCCCAACACCACCTAAATGCAGAAGGTCTGCTTATTACGTCCTTTCTCTCCTTGGCTACGCACATAAAGTCAGAATTCGTCTGCTAATGCGTGTCGCCGTTCTGCGAATTCAAGAACTCGCATATGGTTGCAGCTAAGTTGGAACCTGTAGACCTGAATCGGTGGACAGAAGGCGCGACACGCTTTCCAGAAAATCAGTCTTGCGAAAGATATGGGACTGTTTTACGCTTTATTTTAAAGATGTACCATTTAGTACACGGACAATCACTACTCGCAGATGGCGGTGGTTCGTATCCAAGGCTACGAGCGCTGAAAGCACGTTCGTGATTGGCTACCGCCGTTGAAAACACGATCCTGGTTGGCTGTCTCTTAGTCGTTACGTCCCGTCGACGAGTAAGCAGACTCTCTCTATCAAGGTGGTGTTGGCTTGCCCGCGTTTGCTGTAGCCGAATGACGTTCGCTGACGCATTAGACGAAGGGGACAGTTGCGTTGACTTCGCTCTTTGATCTGCTTTTTAGATAGTGAAAGCGCTTGAGTTAGACAAAGTCTTCCACATATTCCAGGTAGAGTGATAGACAAGGTACCCACCTTGTCACCACCTTGTCACCCACAGGAACCCACTCATCATCATTCAAGTAAATTTGCTGTTGTTGTTGTTGTTAAGGTTCCTCCTTCTCACGTGTCTTTCTCATTCGTTGCATTCCTCCCCCACCACAACGAAGACGTGCAAGATATCGTACAAAAATAATACACATAAGAATGTACTGTAACCTGATAAGTCGACCTCCACGAAGCACGCTATGCTACTACGATACACTTTAATCGAGATGTAAACGAGAATATCGGTACCACGTGAATCGTACTTAAAAATTGCTTTGGTGCGCTTATTTCATCTGTCGTTCCAATTTCATTCATTACAGTAAAACCTCGAGACTATAGGGCGAACGAAAACAGACACAATCTCAAAAATATTTAGATGAATAAGTTATCGTTTTTTAGCTTTAATATCCGAGGGATCACGCATCTGATCGCGTTAAAAAACTATTAGCGTCACAATGGACCTCACAGGGCAATGCGAAGTATATGGCATGCATTCAGCTGTGCCCTACACCAAGAAGCCGTTTTCCTTCGGATGAGCACGTTCACAGTGTTTGTCAGCGGACCCTGTTGTCTCGCCTCATTAGAGGGGCCCTGAATGCACACTACGCTGAAGTGGTCACGGTGAAGTCGTCGCGCGGGAAGGTGGCGTCGAACGTGCTCGGTGAGCGTGACAATTACTGGCAATTTGTGTAAACGGAACCTCCGTTAGTGGGAGACGAACGAACACGAGATTTATTTCGTGGTTGATTTTTCCTTAGAACTGATTGGTTGATTAATGTAGAAGGGTGTTTTGCTCTCTAAATAAAGCGACAGAACCCATGCACACACAATGTTGGGCCCATGTTGGCTGGTCATTGGCGATACGGGTTCCATATGCATGGGACCCGTTTCGCCAAGATTTTCCCCATATTGGCTGAAAGTGGGCAATATGGGCCCCATATTGCACACTTTGAGCCAATATTGGGAAAATCCTGGCGATATGGGCCCCATATTGCCCGCGTACACCCCATATTGACTACAGAAAATGGTACGTACCCAGGTTGCACAAATGCCCAAGCAGCACGGCAAGATTGAACGTTGAAGCGTGTGAAATACCCAATTCAGGACATCGTTACATCCAACAACCTCCAGCCGATGATACACATTGTTCGAAACAGTCAACGTACTTGGCAATCCCAATGTAACGTTCGCTAGAATTCGACAACTCAACATTCCACGTTCTGGAAATAACCGCCATCCAAGGTAAATTTACCCAGGTAGCGAAAGCGAGGGAAAAAACCAAATCTGACCCAGCAACACTGTCATCTCCGTGACTCGAGCGATCCTGGGTGTTGGTAGCACAGGTACGGTCGTAAACAAAAAAATATTTACGACGCGCGCATGGGTCTTGGATAAACTAATAGTTTATTCATAATTCAAGTATAGGAAAAGCTATCTGTTGCACCACTAGTACACATATACGACATCATCTACCACCTGAGTACGTTTCCGTATCCTGCTCCACTGCGCATGTGTAGCAGTACGCTCGTTTGTCCGTGGATTCTTTTATTCGTGCCGTGTACCCGTGCATTCTAATGCGGAGTTCGTACACTTTTTGGATTAAACAGGAAGCGACGTTCACATTTCGAAGCGCCAAGATTAACACGTGTGAACAGATGAGTGCTATGCATCCCGTGTTGCTGGCCCCGAGATAAAAATGGTTTCGTCATGGCAAGACCGGCCATGATAGCGTGAGTGCTAGCGAATCAGCTGTGCACCAACGATGCCATGTTTCTCGCAACGGACCCATTATGACCACTCGTTGAAGGAATATAAACAGCTAATCACTACGTGTACGTGTAGGTCTAGGTTAGGATTGGACATTAAGTGAAACTTCCTGTTTATTTGTGGTTATCACGTACCCTTCGTCAAAACCTGTGATAACCGTATGTATTTGGAACTGATATGTGTCACTAAACCTGATGTGATTTATTCTTATCTGTTCTCGTCTGGTATTGCTGTCCTGGGTGACAAATATGGTTTGGTAAGGAAAAGGGGAAGGGTATACAACGCAAACGAAGTACGCGAATGCAAACGTGCCATGGCTAATTATGCACTACCTATTATTCATGCTGCTGACGTCATATGTAACGTCATTTATTTACAAGAGTAGTAGTCCGCGCAACGGATGGATGGCGCTGACAGTCTCTATCATGGCGCCATCTGAAGACGCAGGGCCCTATGGGAGTTTCGCTACCTGTTTATATATACCTTGCGCCATCTTCCTTCGCGATGCCAATGCCAATCGGTCGAGCCGACTGAGAGCGAGCGGGTTGTTTGAGCGAAATCACGCGTCCTACAGCTAATGCGCATGCGCAACAGCTCGAACGGACGTTTCATAGGGCTAAAATGTCGCTGGTTGTTGTAATGATAACGAAAGGGCGGCAGCTCAAGTAAAAAACACAATGTCTGATTGGAAGGGATGACCCTTCTGTAAAGTTAGGTGCTTTCAAATTGCTGCAAGCAGTGTGAATTGCTCTGGCGTATGTCCGTCACCGTCACGAAAGTGTTTCGCTCCTTCGTAGTCTCGGAGCGGGTTGGAAATTTTTTGTTTACAGAATATTCCGATCCAAATGAAGGCTTGTGGCAGGCCTTCCATTTGATGCCAATACACTCTCTGATGGATCTGTGGCATTGGCAGTTCCGTGGGACTGCCTGTGTCCTTCAGCAACGCGGGCGTAGTTCTTCGTTTTTTTTTTTTGTTTTTTTTACTTATGTGCAACGTGGACGAATTTGATCTGCAGAAATAAAAAATCAGATTGAAGTATTATCAGTGGTGAATATTATACAGGATAATGCTTTATTATTACACGGACTCCCCATTGGTGTTATCACAGAAATATTGGCAATATTGGCGCAAGATGGGCTTGCCCATATTGGTCCAATATGGAGCCTGGTTGCACTCCCCATATTGGCCCAATATTGGGAGCCCACATTGGGCCAATATTGGCAACCCATATGGGTCCAATATTGGCGTGCTGCTTGGGAAGGCCAAAAAGGTACAGACAGATGGACCCAGCATAGCGCTGTTTTAAGTGCACATCTAAATGTAATAAAATACCTGACCTTCAAATGAAAAAGTCAGCGCCGCGCTCTTTTTCTTGGTTTAGACAACTCTAACTAGAAATGCCGCCAATGAAGTCAAGACAGTTCCTCATGAACACACATAATTGGAACTGTGACAGACACGCTGATTCCACGCTCTGTGCTTAGTCGCGGACTTCCGTTGGCGCAAAGCCACCAACATTTCGCCATAAAGCTGGAGCCGGCAGCAAAGCCACCGTTGGTTGTAACGTTAACTTTAGGCTACCCATTACAGAACGTGGAAGAACCGTTCCTCTTTCACAAGGCGTGACCATACACCAAATCACTGGCACCGATCGATTTTGATAGATTTGTCTTTGGCACATTCGCTGCCACTCAGCGGCATCACGCTTGATGACAATACCTGGATAGCCTGGACAATACCTGGATAGCAAGCCCCCGCGAGGGAGGCTGACCTTCCTTACCCCCATACTAAACAAACAAACAATACTAGGTCTTGCGTTACGTCCTGAGAGGGATCCCGCAACAAGAGTCGGTTTCAGCACACGGCACGCATATTGTGACGTCGCTCGCGAACGCTGACGTAACTAAGCAACTTTTACATAGGCGCCACACTGTTGGTACCACCGCCCGAGTTTATATCAGCATATATCCGGTAAGGGAGTGGACGGGTTGCAAGGCACTGAAGGGCACCAAAATAGTCACAAGCGACGAGAGATCTCCTCCTTTTTTTTTTCTTTTTCTATCTAACCTAAGCTAATATGACACGCGCACCACTTATCATCTCCTCAGGTATGACGTCATCAAAATAAATTATTGAAACAACACGAAATGACCTAGCACTTTACCGTTCGGCACTTCGGAGTTTCCTGCGCGTCGACGTCGCTGCAGCGACACCACTACGTATCGCATCGTGCGCACCCAGAACAATATATTAGTTCTATTCTTGTGTATTCTATTGCATTTCGGCCTTATTGCAACTACATTGCTCATAGCAGTGAAACCATTGCCATAAGTAAAAAGAGAAGCATCGTCCGCTTACACCGCCAGCGCACATACCCAGCGCGAGAACCGATAAAATTTAGGTCCCTCGGCGACGCTAAATAACGCTTTGGCACCTCCACCAGGACTCATACAACACACACACACACACACACATAACAAAAAAGCATCCGAAGGAGGACAGATCTGAGCTTTATTGACGACAAAAGCGTGGGTTAGCGACGGAAAATACAAAGAGGAAATGAGTTGCAGGTGGCAGAGGCAATTGGGCTGCTTTTGACCAAAGCACAATCCATTCCAGTTAGGTGGTTCCAGCGTATGGTCTGCGATACGTCGCGGAGGAAGAGTAAAGGCAGCCACGGGAGACCTTCCGATCGATATGAGAGACAGCGTGCAGGGTTCAAAGCACAAACGATACGAATGCCACGTCATGAGGGAAGTAACAATACGCATCTCCTGTTCGCTTGTCTGTATACGGCTACATTCTGTTGGATGTTCGACAGACGGCTGAAGAATGCTGGAAGCATGCATCTCAGAATGCTATTTCCAGTGTACAGTTCTGGGCAGAATTCATTACGTAAGCTTTCTCGAACAAAATGGCTTTGACGTCAGTTTCCTGCATCAAAGTGAACTGGCGTGTCCGCCTACTGTTTCCAAGGTTGTCCAGCTGTTCCATGACGCTTGATGTGTGAAAGCACTGAGTGATTTAAAAGTGTTTCCTTTTTTTTTACTTCTAATCTAATCTATCCAAGGTTGCGGGTTCGATCCCGGCCAAGGGCGCTAGCAACTTGGTGGCAGGATTCAAGTTGCTTATGGCGAGTTCGGGTGACCATTTCGTGGCAACTTTGTTTGCCAGATACCGAGCAGTCAGGTTCGCTTGGCCAAAGCGAAGCAATCTCGCATGTTCGCGTGGCGCGTTCCGAGCGCCAGAAATGTGCACATTTTTTGCCCGGTCTCGAAACGAATGAACAGTGCGGGTTGCCCAACTATATCCGGCGTCGTCACATCCGCACTGCAACGGTGGCGAGTGCTCTCATTGGCCCGCACGTCGAAGTCCACATGGTTTAGCAGACGACGGAACCCGAAGACGGAACTAACCGCGGTGCCCCTAGCCTGATCCAAGTGACTAACACCGCTAGATTCCTGGCACTCATGTTCGGGTGGCAATGGTCACGTGACCCGGCTCGGGCGCCGACCTAGCAATTTCCGAGCGCTAGGCCGTGTCGCCATGAGATGACCACCCGAATTCGCCATTATAGACACGCATTTTTCCGCGAAAGACGTTAGATACGGTTATCCGTGGGCTAGATTTCAGCGCAAGTTATGGGACATTCAGGTGGGCAAAATCAGTTCACAGGCGGGCTACTGTAGCATAGCTCATGATCATAGTTATGTTGTGACCATAAAGCTACGAATTATCATTACCAAAGTAGAGCAAACATATGTCAGCTAGGATTTCAGTGATCGTCATTTCCCCAGCAAAGCTGGCGCTACCGGAGGACCACGTTGTCCAGTCACACGCGATGCAAGCCATAGATTTCAGCAAGATGTGCAGCCTGCCCACACGTCAGGACACCAACTCGAAGAGATGGCCTATACTCGTGGCAACCTCCAACGGTGGAAGTTCGTCCAATAAGCTCTTCTTAGCTTCTTGGATGCCACTGACCCTCAAAGGCAAGAGGCTGTCGTGAAGCTATAGATAAATATGCTGGCAATAGAAGTAAGAAAGCCAAAACTTAGGAGTATTGTAGTATTATCGGTATCGTGCAGCAGCCGCAGTCGCAATTGGAGCGCTTTTCTCTCCAGGATGTGGAATCTTGTTTGCCAATCTTGCAATCTCGTTGTTGTCACGCACAAGCTGTGAAAATGGTGCCCAGCCGTAATCCAAGACAAGTCGTAGGTGTGTCTCATGCAAATGTAGCAGCTATGTTCTAGGCATGCCAGTATAAAGGTTGAAATACCTTTCGCGGATGTCAGCGGCCTTGTCCTCTTATCTTTAAAGGTACCGTAAATAAGCAGACTGACAGTTTATTTTTTAAATCCCGTGTTAGCGCCGCGAAGCAACTGTGGCTATGAGAGTTCGTACAGACGTGGACAGATGGAGAGAGGACAGCATGAAGGAGTGGGGGACGGGGAGTTAGTATGCATCCTGAGCCGACTTCAAAGTGCCGACTTTCGTCTGGAAAATCTGCCGGAAAACCCAGGGAAAGCACCAGACAGCACAACCGGTGCGGGGGTTCGAACCCGTGTCACCTCCCAGTTTCGGCGCGGAAAGCGACCACCCTAACCACTATGCCACGGGAGCTGGTACTTACAGTACATGTTGACGGCGTAGTTTAATAGCTTGTTGCTTGTAAACCCAGCGCAATGTGATAGGGAACGCTTAACATTTTACATTTGCTACCAAAAATTCAGGCAAAACGGCTCAGGGCGACGTCCGGTGGCAAATAATCCCAAATTCGTCAAGCAACAGTGATCTATGTTCCCGACTGGCTTGATGCTCACAATGACTACGTATAGCCGACACGTAGCCAACTTCTTTCGTTTTAGACCCAGCGTTGCCCGCATGCAATGTAGTTTACCGCCGTACTTCAGGAGCAATGCGCAGTTGGTGAACTCTTCGACAGAAGTGTTGACCACAATTTTCCAGTTTAATTTTTTGAAAAAATATAAACGCTATTGGGACGAAAACTGTGACGTAAGAATACTGAAGGCTCAGGTTATCGAATCTGCAATTATCTGCAATGTTATCTGCAATTCATATCTGAATGACTGAGCCTGAACAATTACGTGGAGAGCGATCTCATTGCAAGTAAAATATATTTGCATAATCCTCTATCAGAGTTGTTGAGAACGAAGATTGACAACAGCATCATAGATTACGTGGAAGACGGTAACGAGGAAAGACACGTTGCGATTTCATGGCTGAGAGGACGTCTGAACTGGGGCGGGGGAGCCGATGTTGAGGACGGTGCTCTCCCATCGCAGGGCCATAAGGCGTCGCTGCTGAACGCATTAAAGTTCAATCAATCGAAATGCGATTCGAAGACTAGACACACACTACGCTCGGTAGGAAGTTACGGACGGCAGGATCCAGACTTAATATTCCCATTTTTTGTTTAGTATACCAGTAACAAAAGAATGGAAACGCGTTCCTTCTCACTTTAACTTCATTGTCCACGCTCGGCGTCAGCGTTCTTACTGAAAAACGGATCGTCAGAATGAAAAAAAATAAATGCTCGACGATGGTGCCTGCAACGTGAAGCGGGACGTGTCTTTTCAACCGGGCTGCGTTGCATTAAAAGAGGAAGGAGTCCTTCTGTGCCAGATATTTGTTTATCATTTATTTATATATTTGTTTCTTTTCTTTCGTTTATATTTCTTTCTGTATACCGTAGGACTTCAATCCTTATTGTGAAAGGGCTCATTATTTCATTCCCCGCATCACCACCGGCAATGGGGCAGAGTATTGCCCCTGGCGATGAAACTCCCCAGGCCTCATCTCACAATAAAGATGTTGTTGTTGTTGTTCATATCCAGACCAATATGTAAGAAAATGTTTTGAACTATTGGTCATGAAATTTGGTTATACAGTACAACGGTATTTTAACGAGACATGTCTTGTATATGAGAGGTGTCTGCAGTACTCTCTTGTGACGCTTTTCCTTGTAAAATACTTAGAGTGCACAGTTTTGGAAATTCAGAGTTGCATATTGCTGAGATACAGATGGAATGCTTGTGGCCACAGGAGCAATAACTGCAAGATCGGCATACTATGAATGCTTGACGAAGGACAGTCCCTAGATTGAACGCCACTTGTGATGTAAGAAGCATGTTAACCAATACAGGACACCACAGGACACTATTTTAGACAGACATAACATCGCTTTTGGCCGCGTGACGCAGAGGGATGTAACCAATGCAGGTTTCCCAGTCGCTTTTGGGAGTCTTCGCGTCGATCGTGAGCAGAACGAATACTTCTCAAAAAGTCGGTCCTCAACGTCTGTTCCTTGTCCTCTTCGTCCTGCCATCGTACACGGGCAACAGTTGTGCCTATCAAAGGAAGATGAAGACACGAAGACCCATAGGATTACGCGTGCCATCATCAAATAGCATGATCGAAATTATCGCGTCGAAATTCTTCACGTTATGACCGACTAAATTCAGCGATGTATCAGTCTCGAGTTTCGCTCTTGGGAGCACATTGAAGTCAGGAAGGCAACATGGAAGTGGAGGCAGAACAGGGCACTGGTGACTCGTTCGCTGTTACAGAAGTGTTCCTCTTCCTCGCCGCCACGGTCGTTGTCTCGCTCTCCTTGAGTAACTTGATGACGGTGTGCACGACCATTCTGCACAGGTACAAAGTGCTCCGGAACGTCCACGTGCTCCTGTTCCGGTACGTAACGTCCCTGGTATACGTGCTCCGAACTGGTGCAAGAGTCGAAGCAACGAAAAACTGCATGGCAAGAGCTAGGTCAAGAATGCTTGGCAATCCTTGAAGATGTCGTCTGTAAGCTACGAATCGGTTACAGTTGCTGCACTGTTCCTGTCCAGGACAATATATTATATCTTCTGCTGCACTGTTCCTGTCCAGGACAATATATTATATCTTCTGCTGCACTGTTCCTGTCCGGGACAATATATTATATCTTCTGAAAGATATAGTGACAAAAAAACACGCCATGCTGTGACATTGCGACTGTAGCCGATCTGTTAGATGTTACTACAAGTCCGCTCATTCTTAGCCAGGCGAAGTTGATGGCCATGATCAATGCATTAACGTAACCATCCTCCAATCAGGACTGTAAAATTCTCTTGTCTGCCAGATACTGCAGGCATTTGCATCCACTTTTCATTGAAACAAATAGAAATAAATGAGGCAAAGCATCAAGCATTCAGCGTCGGGCTTGAAATTTAACTAACTCACTTGTATGAACGCAGTGCAATGCAATGCATGTAGACTACTCGGACAGCAGGCGACGTTCCTACAGGTAAGGTAGGTACACCTTGCGCGTAGCATGATGACGTTCGATTCTATAGGAACAAGAATCGACACAGAAACTTCCATTTCACGTTGCATGCGAAGGTTAAGGCTTGTGGTGGTTAGCTGCTGCTGTGCCCTTCACGTTAGCGTTGCAATCGTAGCGTATTCGGTCGTGGCGACAGCGCGGCGCGCTCTATTTTCCCCGTCATATCTGACAAACTTTGATTACAGACGGTGGTGACATGCCGAATATAACAATTTGTAAAGTACTGTGACAGAAAGATGCTTATGTATGATAACTGGGACTGGGAACTGGGAACACCAGGACTGGGAGGTGACCGGGATTCGAATCCCGGCACTGGTTGTGCTGTCTCTGCGTCTTCCCTAGATTCCTCAGACGACGTAAGGCAGAGGTCACCGCAGTTCCCCGTGAAGTCGGCCCAGGACGTACCATGCACCAGAGCAATTCGCCGCCATATTCGACAGGCACATCGCTAGGTAATGACACGCCACCGACCAACCATCCGTCCACGCCCCTTCACAGAAAGTGTAACAGGGCTGGACAAAAGTTCGCGGTAGATGGGAGAGGACACTGTTCTTAATTGTCACAAAGAGGAGGACGCCCTCCGCCTTTCGCAAACAAGGCCTTCAGCGTGTTGTGTGGTGAAGTCCTCTTTTAAGTGAGTACGTACAACCGTCCGTAGGGGTGGACCAACTAAAGCCCCTGGAGGCTTTAATGGCGACCCTAATTGGACGCAGCAATCTGGGAGCTTCAAATGACCCCGCCCCGTTTTCTGTAAGCTCTTGTCTACTGCACTGTACCGTTCACGCTGAGTAGAAGTGCGACGTCAACGCAAAGAAGCGAGAGCTTCCCTAAGAAGCGATCTCGTAGCCTCTTTACATAAAACAGATGCATGTCGTAAGCTGCTCAAGTGGACGTTCTCTCGGGTGGCTCATCGACACCCGAAGGGAAGTCGTTGCCTAAACGACGTCCGTATCGGGAAGGCGCGAGTGTTGTGCGGCTAACGAGTGGTATTGGGCCAAACGAGGAGAGATCATGATGGCCAGTCAATCGATTGGCTGGGATAATAAAACGAGCGCTCTTCATTGCTGGTCATCAAGCTCTATGGCCGCAGGAGCTGCTTCTGTATACCAGACGCGCGCGGCCGCTGTCGCAAAACAAAAATTAAGGGTGTTGAGGAATCTATGATGTAAGAAACTAAACTGTGGTCATTTTGAAAAGTTCTCGGGGCACTTGGGGTATGTTGAATGTATGAATAAGTAAATAAGGAATTCTATACTGCACTATAATATGAATTGAATTTCAATAAACAATATCGACTTTCTTTTCTTTGCAAAGGATGGTACAACTGGCTGACTCACTACCTGTTGTTCGCGCACGACACATGTGACAAAGATAGAATCATATAATTGAATCACTCACTCACACGCCAATGCGGTGACGACTCTAGCGAAACTGGTATAAAAGCCTGAAGACACAAAATAAGACGTCATTTATGCGCGAACGAAACAGCAATTTACGATTTCCGTCTCCTCTCCTTCTCAAGAAGGGAGGGCGATGCGGAGAGGCTTTGTGATTCGCTCCCTCAAACGAGTTGCCCAATGTGGTGGTGGTGGTGGTGAAAGGGCTGGCCGTTGTCGGCCTCACGTATGTGGGCAACGTCACGAGTTGCCCAAGCACCGCCGTAGACCGCTTGAGAGGAGACCAATGACAGTACGCTCCCCATTGCCCCGCTTCTTGAGAAGGAGAGAAGAGGGAAAGCGTTCCTTTTGTATTGCTCTCAAAGTAACGACGGTTTTCATTCCGCTAAAAGACTTTTTTTTCTGTTTAATCCAGTATATAAACATATTTGGAAAATCGTACGCAAGGTCTCTGTGTCAATCGATTTTATTTTGCATGCTACTGCCCTCGAGATCGAACGGTGTCGGCGCGCTGCGGAGAAACGATAAACTACCGTAGTGTGGATTGCTTCCTCGCGTCTTCTGCTTTTACACATTTATTCCGCGTTCAGTGCAGTATAGGTGGAGCACTGGGGAACCGAGCAGTATCGTACCATCGCGGCACAAGTGATCTTCCGGTGAATATACACAAAATTACGGAAAAGAACCATCAACTCCGAACATCGGCCGGCGTGTTATCCACACGAGAAAGGTGACGGTGTCGACCCCTATATAGATCGATCTCGCGATTGGGACAACGGGCTATTATTCGTTATATGGGTGATCATTTGTGAGAGCTGCGTCTAACTAGCTGTATACCGTTGATACGACACGTAACACCCCCAAAACACTACCGAAACCTCACCAGCCGTGACAAAAATAGCGAGCTCCGCTGCCGCCGTACCTTTTAAAATAGAGCTGGAGGTCAGGCACTAAGAACGTGAAAGAAACAGAAAGACCAAAGTAGAAGAAAAACATGGACGGGAGCGCTGTTTGAGGCTGAGCCAAAAGGATCTCTCTTCGGGGTCTGGAGACGTTACCCTTTCCGTCTCGATCTCCAAACTCTGCTCACGAATACAATCCCTGTGATGTGGCCTCACGGAATGTAGTGATTACCATTCCTTGCGATGTGGCGGAAATACTGTGGTGATCTCTGTTTGGTGCTAATTGTTCTCACGTGGAGCCTGCCTAATGGATATGCCCTGGAGGCCATCGTGGACCCGGATAGTAAAGACCTAAAGGATCAAGTACTTGCCGTCGGTAAGGAGTCCAGAGCGAAATCGTTTCAGCTAGAGGGCTCATTACACAGCCACGTTGTCACTCTTTGTTGGATGATGATGATGTTGAAGTTTTCAGGATGATGCCTACTTAACGTGTACCGTGCTGTTGCTGCATCTTTTGAAAAATTCCGAGTCGAAAAGACGGTATGCGTGGGATGATCGGAAGGATGCCCGCTAATCTAGGGGAATATTTATCACGTTGGGGGTATTACTCTTTTGCGAAACGAAGTTAAAAGTCGGGCAGGTTCGTGCATTAATCATTTAGGATTGATAAAAACCTCAGAGGTGGCTAAAAAGGACTAAAACTCACAGTCGTCTATGCTTTTTTTTCCTTTTTTTTTTCTTTTTTTTAGTCAGCGCTGGGGAATTTATGGCTTCTAAACGTATATTCTTTTGTGTTCCGACATTTCGAATATGTGATGCTGCGAAGCTTCATTCTGCCTTTCCGGAATTTGCCTACGGTTTTCAACTAGATTTTAGCATACAAAACTGTACTCCGGCCTATTTTAGAGTCCCCGTGTGAAGTATGGGATCCTTATCGCAGTACCGATATTACAAAATTGGAGGCGATTCATTCAAAGTAAACCGGTTCGATTTGTCCTATCTAGATATGACGCCGCTTCTTTTCTTTTTTTACGCTCAGTTCTGTTACAGCTATAGGACTCACTCGATCGTGTGTTAGGCGCCGGGCTGTCGGTTGAGGATGCTTCATTCGATAGTGAATCGTTGACTAAGAATTGCGTTTGACCACATGCTCAATATTGTAGAGTACGCATATCGAGTAGACTGTTTTAAGCATACTTTTTCTTTTCACGTTGCATTAACGAGTAGAATGCTATGGATGGCATTGTTCGCGAGACGTCTTCAAGTTAGTTTTTTTATCCACTCCTGCAATAGCCTCGAGTGAGGCTGCAGTATGTCCAAATAAATAAATAAATTCCGTAGGGGGCGTGCGACACCCGTATGAGCTGGTTTACAGCGAGGTGTATTAACATGAAATGTATTCGTACAGAAAAAAAAAATCTTAAGGAGATGAGGGGTGCTAAAAAAATCTACCGGAGTATTTTATAAACGTAACATGAAACCGGTTATTTGAACTAAGGTTTATTTGAACAAGAACTTTTGTGCAAGAGGCTGCACTTATACACTACACAAGTATATATAACCTTTGTTCTTTGTTTTGTTTCTTTGGTTATATATACTTGTGTTGTGTCGCAGTTATTTGTGTAACCTGAAGAAGTGCAGCCTCTTGCACGAAAGTCCTTGTTCAAATAAACCTTAGTTGCTCCTAACCGTTTTCATGTTACGTTTGTGATTCCCTCATCGCGGGCTCCTCGACAGTGTTTTTTCTTCTTTTTTTCTGTTTCGTTTTGTTTTCCATTTCGGAGTAATTTATGTTCAAATAGAATCAATGTGTTAAGCACAGTCTCCCCTCATTAGTGACATCAAGGAACATCTCCAACTCGCTAGGCTAAGTCACAGTAGCTTTCGTAGGAAACACGCATTGCGCTGCCCGTGACGAGCTTTCAAGTCATCCAAACTTTCTCGCAGCCCAATAGTTAGACTGTGATAATATGTATGAAGCGTAGCGATCGTAAAAGAGATCTATATACATCCTGAAGACGGAACGTGCTCATTTTGCGTCAGTGCCGAATACCGCGCAAACAAAGGACAAAACGTAAGGAACCGCGCCAGCCCAGTGCCCTTCTATATGGACCCACGAGAACACTTTTTTATTGGACCCATGATATTTCGGGTCCTCATTTTATGTCTTCTATTCTAATCAGAGACGGCTGTAAACGCCTACCACATCTGTCTCTTGCGCTCCTTCGATCCCAGAGGGAAGTTGCCCCCCCCCCCCCCCCCCACCCCCCACCCCCTAACTTAGAATCAATAAGCCTTATCTTCTTGCCTGGTAATGACGAAGCACTTTCGTGCTCGCCCCAGGAGCCCTCTTCAATGTAGATGAAAGACTCGCTTTAACTGCAATAACGAACCAATATCGACTGAAGACTTTCTGCGGTTTCTGCTTCACTTCCTTTGGGTGATGTTCGGCGCTTCCCCGCGGAAAATTGCCCTTCACGCGTGGAGAGTTTGTTATTCCAGGAAAAAGTGGGTATTGGCTCTGCAAAGAAAAAACGCCCTCAAATGAAAGTTTTAGAAAAAGGAAGAAGGAACAGCTATAAGCATGTTCCTTCCTTGTTACGCTTTCGTTCACCTTATGTTGAGGCAGAAATGTTATGAGCTTTCAAAACGTCCGATGGTAATATACATGCCGATCGAGTCCCTGGTAAATTTGAGAGCTGTGGGATATATTGAGAATCGTAGTCCTACGTAGCTTTTTGGATTTTATGACCAGGCTGCTCTACGAGGTCACCAGCTTACATCAGCCCACTCCATCATCTTGCCCAAAGGCGACCGTCGGGCCCTTCTCCGTGCTATCTCTACAGGCAAGACGAGACCTCAGTGGACGCACGACACGACATCCTACTCCTTGCTTCACGGCGTGGATCCGTCTCTTTCACTGTCGCTTCCTCCTGGCCTTCCACGACACTACGCATCCCTTCTTCACCGCATGCGGCTGAACGTTGCGTTTACCCCAGTTATGAGGCAGCGCCTTGGCCGTCAGACCTTTCTACCACATGCACTGTGCGCGCTGACCTACACCATTTACTTACACTGCCCTGTAAACCAGCGGGAACGCGAGGTCTTGCAGCACATGATGCATGTAGTCGACCACCGCCCTTTTACCGTCTCCGGTGTTTTAAGGTCTCCGTCACTCTTGGGAGTTTCTGTCACCAATCGGGTTATCCACGATGCTTTGATCACATGAACTGCCATGTCCACCGTCATCTTTGACTCTCTATAATTGGCACTGGTACAGCGTCCACCTGCTGGCCGGCATCAGCCCCATCTGATCCTCATTTCTGTCTGTCTGTTTGTCTGTGTGTGAGTATTTATTTATTTATTTCATGAGGTAGCCATCGTTTCGAACCTCGACCGGAGGGAACACACTGGATACGAGTACAGCCTCCTGCTTTTTATAACATTACACATTTAACACTTTGGAACATCTTTTTTACCTCGTGTTAGCGCCACGAAGCAACTGTGGCCATGAGGGCGCCCAGACGTTTACAGATGGAGAGAGAACAGCAGGAAGGAGGAAAGGGGGTTAGTGTGCGTCCTGTGCCGACTTCAGGGGGAACTGTATATCGACATTCGTCTGCAAAGCCTGTCGGAAAAACCAGGGAAAACATCAGCCAGCACAGCCGTTCGTAGGATTCGAACCCATCACCTCCTAGTCTTCAGCACCAAGAGCTATACTACCAACCAGTGGATGTTTCCACCCAATCGGCCATGCCGCTGGTGTGTGATCTGTATCATAATGCAAGAGCGGGGCTACGAGACCGGGTGGGCAACATTACTGACATCACATTACTTTTTTTTTTTTTCAGATAATACTTACTTACTTACTTACTGAGGCAACGCTCACGTTGTCATAAGGTCCGTGGCGTAACATTATGCAACACCGTCAGACACTGTCTTCATTCCTGGACTCTCTGAGGGACACTGGTCTCTTCTACACGATTTACCCGACCTTAATTCATGTTGTGGCTTGTATACCTTGTGCAATGACATTATCAGGTCGTGAGGGATTTATGCGTTGGATGTTGGATTAGCGCTGTGGATATTATGTAGCATTTACGAAGCCCTGTCGTACCAAGGACCTGGACCATTATTTACCCATCACCTCGTCATTTCACGCCACATACTGAGCAGTGATTAGCCCAATACCAACACCGGGGCAGTGAACCGCAAATTAAGTGGCGAGTTTCCTCATTCATCCTCGCTTCATTTATTTGTTGCTGTTGTTGGTACAAATCGCGGTAGTACACCGTTTGCTGCTAATATTTAGTGAATGAAGAACTCTTAGTTGTGTAGAACTAGCAGACAGACTGACCACTTGCATGACAACTTGGCTTTAGGCTGGCTCACCCAGTGCGGAACGAGGGTCACTAGCGTCTGTCCTCTTATGCAGGAGGATTGTTCGAGAGCGTAAAGAATCAACTGGTCTTCCACGCCGCTGTTGACGTTGTGAATTCTGACTCAAGCATAAACCTCCTTCAGGACCTCGAACCTATCACGGAGATCGTGACTGATGATGACAGCTACGAAGCCATCAGAGACGGTATGAGAGATATAAAGGGGACATTCTCAAATTTCAAGAGCGTTTCGATTTTACCAACTTTTGTGGGCGGAAATTTCGTACTCACATACCGGCATTTTGGGAGGGATACGCTACTAAATGTTTCAATTACTGGGTTAGTTTTGAACTGTACAGGTTGGGGTGATGATGATGATTGACATTTTTGTGGCGCAAAAGCAACTACGTTTACGTACAAGTTGTGGGTTCGGCGAACGGCTTTGCATGAATCTCGCGTACAAAGACGAAGGACGCAACGCGCCTCCTGCCCCAATGCCCCCGACACGAATCTGTCGCGACGCTTACGAGCTTCTCCACAGACAGGGTTTAGACTTGACCTGCAACAAGCACGAGATATTCGGTAATAGTGGGACTACATCTTACTGCAACCTTGGCGCGTGACTTCCTTCTCTCCAGAGTTATTCGCGTCCCGCTGCAGAGAGTACACGAGGAGGAACTGTGGGAGGGGACGCTGACACGTTACGCGAGCCGACCAGAAGAGTCTGCGGTTGCTCTTCCCCGTAGTCGTGGGTGCGCTACCCCACGGTCACGACAAAATATGCAAATATAACTCTGGAGCGAAAGGGCCCACAAGAGAGTTTTGGAACCGAAGGCTCCCGTCAGACATAATTATTTCTACGATGTCAGGAAACGAACCTTCCCTTTAATCCGTACGCAAAGTTTGCTTTAGCACTAAGGGTTGTAGTTGTTTGCGGCGTGCAATACATCTTCGTGCCTTGTTGTCTTCCTCACAGCATGCCGCTTACTCGGCGTCGGGGTTGCAGCCGTTTTTGGACCTATGTCATCGGTGAGCAGTGAGCACGTGAGCTCCCTGTGCGACACACTGAACGTGACCCACTTGGAGACTCACTGGGACGCATATATGGAAGACAACGATGACTCCTTCAACTTGTATCCCTCATCTTCAGCCCTTGCAGAAGCACACACAGCGCTCATGCGTTACTGGGGATGGAAGAATGTCGCCATCGTTTACGAAGAGGACGACGGTAGGAGGGAATAGGAATAACTAGAGGAATGGGTGAAAGGACCTCCTGGTAATAGCCAGCTCGCCTGGATGAGCATAGGATAACGGGCTAACTAGATAACTAGTTAATATGGTAACTAACTGGTTAGGTTAACCGCCTTCTATGCTGAGACGGGAAGATGACCGGGGTTCGAACCGTGACATCTCAGTCTGGGTGTATTCCCTCAGTTTCCCTCAGACGCTCTAAAGGCAAATGTCTGAAGCATTTCCAGCTTTCGTCCTGATGCACTTCCCTTGACATCTCCCTACGGGTTCGCTGGATTTTCTGCCCCTCTACGTTTCCTGTGAAGTTCGCCCAGCTCGTACGGTCTATCGGAGTCCTATCACCAGCCGTATCAAGTGGGGAAAGAGCTCAGTGATGACGATGTCAACTCCACCAAGTAGTGCTGCTCATGGAACTAGTCGACATGGAACTGCTTGCCGTAGTCGACCACGCTCACGCGGGCAACGTCATGACTATAAAAAAAAAAGGGGGGCGTGCGTCCTGGGCCGACTTCACACGTAGCCGGCACCGAGATTCGAACCTGGGTCACCTCCCAGTCTCGGCGTGGCATGTCATCTAGCCACTAGGCCACGAGAGACGGTGTCAACTCCACCCCTCGGTAGTAGCTTATATTCTCTGCGATCGAAGTACAGTCGCTCATTATGAATGTGCCATGCGGTGAGCTAAAGCAAAACGAAACAAACGAGGTCGATGTTATTGATATTGATGAAGAAAAAATAATAGGGAGAGAAAACAACGAAACAAACGAAAATGTGTGGAACAGATAGCTCTATCTGAAAAGTTCCGCGTGGCTTGAAGCACACGAAGACACGGAAGGCACTTAGGCAGGGGCGAAATTCTGCGAAATTCTGAGCCAAGTGTTGTATAATGGGACGGGGAAGGTGGGTGTACAGGTATAACTTAGAGTGACTCTATGCCGTCAAGGGAACTTTAAATATGACTCAGACTGTGTGTCTCAGGCCATTTTCTAATAGAACACATGATCCAATACACTGTCATGCATGACTCAAGCTCCTTACATGTCCTTCTATACACGTTTCTAGAAATCGTCCGAATGAAAGACCTACTTCAAGAAATGCGTGAAGATGACATCGAAGTGAGCTTCTTCCATCGTAACGAGACCGAGTCCTACAGGGACATCCTCAATGCAATCAGAGAGGAGGACATCGAGAACATATTCGTTGCGATCGAACAGGACGACATCGAGGCTTTCTTGAGACAAGTATAACTTAGTATATGCTACACTCCACACAGATTTATTCAGTGTCTACATCTCCATTACAGGCAATGCAAATCAGCATGTTGTCCAATGAGTATTCCTACCTGTTCATGTCGCTGGTAAGTCCACGTTAACGTCCAGCGTACCGCTGATGGATACATGTTTCAGATATGTTGTATTATATCGTTGTTCCGTTAACCCGTGAGATGGCATTAGCTAGCAAAAGTCAGCTAGAAAGTGAAAGAAATTGGCTGCGTCTTCGGGCATACTAGTAAACTTAAAAACTTAAATGCTGAAGACCAAGAGGGACATCCTCTTCAAGACGGGAGATCAAGCGGGCACGCTTTTACGAACATTGAGGAGATTCCTCAGTGCTGTCCTCAATATCTTTGCCAGTGTTCCACGCACGAGTACGAGTACGAGTGTACGAGTAGCCTTGAGTACAGTAACCATGCCCGAAGCACTACCAAAGCTACTGAGGATGTCACTGAGGAACCTCCTCAATGTTCCTGTAAGCGCGCTGGTCTTGGGCCCACCAGACTCCTTTCGGTGCCATTGAACGTCTTCCTTATATTCTCCCTCTGTTTTCTTCTTTCTCCACAACTGTTACGGACGGACATACACGGCTCTCGACGTTGGTGAGCCCTGCAAAGCTATCGCTCTAAAACATCAGGCCCGCATAAAACTGCAGTCGGGTCCACGGAATCATTCAACTTTATGTTACCGTCATTGACATACGCTTTTAGGCATGGCACGATAGAAAGTATGAAGGATATTGTCATTCCTTCTCATCGGTTTGCTATCCACAGGACTTTCATGCGGTTGACCTGGACGATTTCATCTACAGCAAAGCGAATATCACAGCTCTACGCATCGTAGATGTGGGCGACGAAGTCTTGGAGAGGTTCGAGATGAAAATTCAGGAACTGGAGGCTGCTAACCGACCCAAACCAAGTGGAGCGAGTCAAGGGCCTGACGAAAATGATGAAGAGGAAGATTTCGAAGGCGACGATGATGACAATGTGAAGTTTCCACCGAAAGTTCCGGCGAGTATTCTTGCTTTTCTTTTTCTAAACCGGGACGTTCTAAGAGAACTGCCCGAGTGAAGATTTTCAGCGTTTCAGCTCGCACTATGTATCGTGTCCCGCAACCGCTATTAGGTGACTTTCCACACTAGTGTCACAGGAGTAGCGAGGCTCGAAGCGTCCTACATTAGTTTTCGCTTAGTATAAGAGGACTACTAGAAAATTACAGACAGTGGGCGTTACTATAGCTCTGTTTATCTGGTGCAATATGCCGTACTTACTTATTTTTTCGCTCATATCTCTGACAGACAGACCATGCGTTACTCTACGACGCAGTCAAGTTGCTCGCTCTCAGTTGGAAAGAGCTGACTGGAGGAGAAGCTATTCCTGCGCAAGCAGTGCAATGCAAAAATCCAGATACATCACAAACGCACGACAACAATGCGGGTCGCATAAAGAGCATTATGAAAAAGGTGAGTTCGTAATATTTCGTTGCTGTGCCTGCTGTAGAGCATTACGGTATTGGGGATGCCTTGGTGCACGCAGTTTCTCAGCTCAGAACAATATTAATACCAGCGCAAATGGAGACACAATGGCCACCATTTTGCAAGCTCTTAGTTCACGGCATACGAATATCGATCGCTGCACTGTCAACTCCTCCCATAATCTGGCTGGACCTGACGGCCGAATGTTTTCCTCAAAGTCGGAGGCTGAGGCATTAACTTGAGCTCAATATACTGAGATGGTTTCAGTGACCCACCCTATTGTTTTGCTCGTCTGACTTGTCTGCGGCGAGGAATTCACGTCTACTGTTGCATCGCATCAGTTGCAAGTCTGCATCGCCCTTTACTACGCACGAAGGCGTAGCGCAAGGACGACGCCTTTCGCACCTCATCAACAGCTGCAGAACTCTACGTCATTATATTCTTTCTCCAGCACTTAATCCCGCGAGAATGTGGGCAGTGTTCACTAATTCCAGATCAGTGTTCTCAAAGATGTCGAGAACACAGGCATACGATGCTCGCTCGCACGCTTAATGACGGATGTGCTAATGACTTACCAGCACGTGCACAAGGCGGAACACAGGCTAGTTCTCCAGTGGGTTCCAGCCTATTGTGGTGTCGTTGGGAATGAACAGGCTGACAGGCTGGAATGAACTGGAACAGGCTGGAATGAACAGGCTGACAGCGCCGCAGAAGCAGAGCTCTCTCATCTAGGAAACAAACGAGTATTGCACTGCTGATAGGATGGCGTCGTTCCATTCCTCGACGTCAGGTGTCACCCCTGGTTTCTCGCCAATTGACAAATGACATCCCCCTCCCCCAACTATGCTTGTAGGAGTTGATCCAACGCTCGCTTTCCGGATGCCACGATACACCACTTGTCAGGAAGCTGCTGCATTTATTCATCGAATGTGACCACAGTGCTGTCTGCAGTAATGCTGTTCTGCGGAAGCTGAATTTTGGACCCATAATCATCAGCCTTGTTGGATCCCGAGAAACAAGAGATACTGGAAACAGATTTGCCAACGCAGCTTTGTGGGGCACACTGACATGCTACGGTCAGTCCTATCCGAAATTTCGAAACTATGCTAACAACGTGGTGCCCATCTTGTGCAGCAGCCCTGCGTTCTTTTGTGGTTCCTATTCTGCTAACACGAAATATTTCTCCACATTCATATCTGAACAACAGCGACGGTAGAAGACATCACGGAGGAAGGAAGAAGCGGCGATATCCTAAGCGCCCGCGAGAAAAGAAGGACTTTGACGAAGAAGAAGAAGAAAGTGGGGCAAGTGACGTATGAAGGTTATCTTTCTCAAAGTAGAGGTAACCTTATGGCGGGTAACGCCTATCGAGTAATTCCGAAACTAACCGGCCGTTATCGAAACTCTCCACCGAATAGTCCAGAAGACGTCAACGAAGGCGTATATCACGAAGCCTGTTGCGATGCGGACTTAACGCGCTGGGTGCGCTTTCTGCTGCGGACGCTTGGTGTCGTGCCCATGAACACAAAATCTCAATGCAGACGACACTTTCTTCTGCATGTCGTCTGCAAACTGAGAATGGGTGATGCGCCAAAGCATTCTACGTCGGCCTGCTAAAAATGCCAGTTTGTAAATTGTTGTAGTACACATTTGTCAGAAAGCTTTCGCTGGCGCTGCCCAGGTGGCGCTTACGTAATTGATATAAAAGTGCGCGTTCGAATATTCATCGGTGAAGGCGCACCCATGGCGTACAGAAAGACGTCAACTGTGGCGCATAAAAATACGAACTTAGCTTATGCTATATGCAGGCAACCACATGCGACTGTAAAACCGAAACCGGAGAGCTAGCGGCGACGTCACACGGCTGGTCGCAAATTCACTTTTCGCTGGAATATTGGGTGTCTCCTCGGCCTCCTTCTTATTCCTTCCTCCATGGAAAAGATACATAACGGCGAGCATTGCATAGAACAGTAAAGGGCGCGCAAATCCATTTATGCGCGCCACACCGCACGAACAATAGTTGTCTCCACATCAAGGAGGGAGAACAGAAACATCGTTACCAAGCCCCGCTTATGCGTCTGGCTCACGTCTTCTCTCGACCGCAGCGAGAATCGGCGGGACGTCGGCCGCTGCTGAGCCTCAGGAAACCGCAAGATACCGCAACAAGAAATGCAGTCGAAGAAGGGCTCTACGTGCCTCACGGCACAGGAGGCTAATTTCGTTGCGAGATCCCCCTTTCGCTTTCCCATTGTAAGCTCTGATTCTCAGCAAGACTCACAGAAGCAGCACAAAAAGAGCGCTGTCGTTTCTCTTTGTGAGATTGGCAGCCGGACAGAGTTACTCACCATCGGCAAACACATCGAGCGGAAGCCGATCTCTATTTGTGCTCTTCGCAGCCGCTTTTCTTTACCAGTTGTCAAATACGTGTCAGTCGAAGGGGCATCCGATGTTTCCGTTGTATTCGCTTAGCGCTGTGATGAGAACTGCTGCGAATGTAAATAAATCGCGGAAAGTCACGCGATTTGGGTTCGGTAAGCCCTGTGAACTCTTATACTGCTTGTGTAACAGACCGAACGATGTCCCACTTTATACCTTGTAGTCGACGGGATAGGGGACACCTATGCACTTTATGTCCTGCCTTTCCACTGAGATAATCTCGCAAGATACCAGAGACGTTCAACTGAAATACTACGAAGGAAAATATAAGGTTACAGCTTTTGACCTCTAGTTACGTCGGCACCCAGCACACCTCCTGTTCATGACACAAAGTAACTGTACTGAGGATGGAACTCACAAACTGGCAAACACAACAAAAGCCTCGAGGTGCTAAGAACGTGAAAGACTGATGTATGACAGTCGTCGAACTCGAGATTATACCGGTCAAGTGCTTCTGTCTGGCTTTTTCGACGTCTGCCATATATTCCAGTCCTTCTATTCGTTCACCTCGCAAAAACAACGTGACGCATTTTCCTGCTTTGCTACCCAAAGTGACGATACCCATATGGTGCGTGATAACAGACGTCTTTGCCCATACTCCATACTGCTCCATTGCACTACACATGACTTCTGTAACACTCGGCCATGTGAGTCTTTACTGAGAACTGCAAACGGGGTGCACGCTAACGAAAATTAAAATTATTTCTAGTTGCGCGTAAGAGTGTCTCGAGATTTCTAGCATGTTATCCTTATCAACGAAGGTAACGTTCGACGACACCGCACCGTCTCCTGACGTGACAAAATACCAGTCTCTCATATCGTGACTAAGTCACGTGACTCTACAGGAAGTCGACAACACGGTGGACGTTTGATAAACCATGGAAACCATCATGGCCGAAACCTCGAACGTGTTCCAAATGCAACATCAGCAATGGGGTGAACTCCTAACAATTGTTCCCGATTCTCCTTTTCCATGCAGATTAAATTCGACGGACTAACGGGAACAGTCGACTTCGACGACAAAGGGTTCCGAACCGGTGTTGAATTTGCCATCACAGAACTGGGAGCTGACGGACTGGAGACAGTGAGTAGATAGAATTAACAGGACAGCTACATCTTTATAGTCATTGCGAGGTAGCGGGATGCTGCCCCCCCCCCCCCCCCATGACGACTTGCGGAAATCCACGGTGTCTTTGTTTTCGGCGAAGTAGAGGTAAAAGAATCGTAATTACGAATAGCGATAATTACCAACACCTCAACCGATAAACATAGACTAAAATATCGATATTTTATTTACATAGTATATCGATATCCGCAAGAAAAGTGTCGATATTATATTAATCGATAACAGTGTTGGTATCGATAACAAATTGTTGTCTGTTAATTGCTCCCCTGTCTCGGGTCTCCTCCTTGTCATTGTGATACTTATGAAGTGATGTGTATTAATATATACGCCATAAAATAAGCGATGTTTATCAATATGTGTCAATTATCCACGACAAAAATACCGTTACTTTATCCCTAAGGCCGGTTTCGCAAGACCGTATTACTACCGCTTGTTTATTTACTTATTTTTCGCAAAGATCAACATCAGCACTATCCTATATTTACGATCGAAATTGATGTTCTGACGCTGGAACACAGAAGAAAGGACAAACGAAGATGTGGGAAGATGTGGGTCCGAGTCCTGCACTCTAAGAAAAAAAGGAGTAAATTGGGGAGTAATTGCAGCTTCTACTCAGACTGCAATTACTCTCCAGGACTACAAATGGTCACTTAACTTCGCAAATGGTCTCCTGAATGTAACAGTCTATGTAAATATGTGTTCTTCGTCAATTTGATGGCATAAGGCTGTATAACTCAGCCAACTTAGACATTTTCCACCCACACAGAGTAAGAAACAGTTGGTGCTTCTTTCTTCGCAAATTGTGCCCTATGTATGTCGCAAGAGTTTATATCACTCGATATATCACGGTTGGCGGTTTAATTCAAGTATTTTCATACCTGCACACGAATTATGTACCTGGGACTCTTAGAACAGAGCGTGAAATGCAGTCTCCACCCTGTGACATGCATTTACTCCCGTGCATGTACTCCCGAAAGGGACAATTTTTTGTGGCAATGCATTTAGACCCCAAAAGAAGGAAAACTACTCCTTTTTTTTCTTAGAGTGTGCAGCTGGCTAACCTTTTCAGTGACTTCCACTTCCTTCGATTATAGTATTTGTTTTCCGTTTGCTTCAAGAATAGAACCTGAAAGTAATCGAGCTCCGCAGGTTCCAATGGACCCGTTTTGGCTCCGTTAAAAACAAAGCAAAAAAAAAAACGTTAGCGTGAATTGGGCCTAAATAGTGCATTTTAGTACAACGGAAGGACTCTACGAGAACGATACGATAAAGGAAGTCATCCAATCCAAGCTTAGCAATGTAATGTCACCATAGCTCGGCAAACCCACGACCACAATCATCTGATAAGGCATGAGGTCAGCCGCGCGTGCTACGAACTCACGTGAAGGTCGACATGGCGCTATATCTATCGCTTAGCTCGCTCATGCCGCATATTAGCGCACCCACCAGATAACATCACAACCTGTGACCAGAGATCGGCAAAGTAACGCATGCTCTGGTCGCACACTCTTAAAAATGAACTTCGCCGCACAGCAGGCTCCTAGCCAACCACCATCACGAATGACAATTATGTGACATTTAAGTGACAATTATGAACAGCATAAGTGTCACAAAAAAGGCGTACGCCTCCCGTTCTCAACAAATCAGATAACGACATCATTCGTGATGATGGTTGGCTAGGAGCGTGCTGTGCGGTGAAGTTCATTTTTAAGAGTACAGGTAATGTTACCCGGTGAGTGTGCTAAATATGCGGCATGATCGAGTTCAGCTATACGCCATGTCGACCTTCACGTGAGTTCGTAGCCTGCGACTGAGCTCATGCCTTATCAGATGATTGTGATCGTGAGTTCGGCGGCCCAAAATGTACTAATGTACTAATGTACAAAATGTACTAATTAGTACAAGCAGCAAAATGTACTGAAAGTGGAGTGCAATACGGGTGGACGGTATGTGTCTTATCAATGTTCTTTAGTTTCAAGAGTCTGTTCAAGGCCTTGCACCTACCCGTCCACCCCTATTGCACTCGACTTTCAGTACATTGTGCTGTTTGGGTAAATGTCACCCGCTTCAAAGAAGCGGGGCGATTGGCTTATCATGTTTTCGGAGCTGTTATCGTGAACGTCTTCCGATGTACTAAAACTAGCTTCAAAATAACTATAACATCAATTGGGTAAATATCGATCATACAGACACAAATATCAAAATTACTCCATCCCTATACGACGAGGTCGTGACAGAAAGGCGGTGTCAGTAGTTTCTGAACAGCCGTAATTGTTGTATTATTTATTTATCCTTTTCTTTGTTTTCTCTTTTCTTTTCTCACAGATTGGTACATGGTCGTCAAGAACAGGATTAAACGTGACAGCGGATGAAGATGATGCAGGCAAGAAACGGGAGAAGCTACGCGTCGTCGCCGTCACCGTAAGAGTCGTACAAACACATAGAGTAGCATCTGCAAATATGCAGGGATCCAAAGACACAGCTGTTTCTTCAATGTCCACGTAGGCTTCGAAGGTGGCGGTACAAGTCTCGTTTTCCAGCTTTGAATGACAAAAATCTGGGGGAACTTCGTTGCCTGCTAAAGAGATTATAAGACGCTTTCATCATCATTATCATTATTGTTGTTATTATTATTATTATTATTTCTAAGCTATTTGAATCGTTATGACTCCTCAGCACCGTAAATAAGTACTACGAGTATATGCAGAAATATGATGGAACAATGCAGCAGTTTTCTGTCCGTGCAATGAGAAATAGTGTTTTTTTCTTGAACTAGTGTTGTGCACTACATGCGTGTCACAGGGGTTTATAACTTGACATATTCAGTCAGTCTTTTCATTTAAGAACACTTACTAGCCCTGGTACTTAGCTAATATAGTTTAACTCCTCCGAACATCGCAGCCCCGCGTAACAATAGTATAAATCAATTAATCGCATTGACAGTATCATATTTAGCGTGCGTGGCACCTCCGTTTGAAAAAAAAAAATGCATGAGAAAACGTCAGATTTTTTAATGTAAAGGGGAAACACGCAAGCGCGGAGCCGCTTGACATTGTAGCTGTACATTGAAAAAAAAAAGAGAGAGAGAGAGAGAGAAAATGATTAATGTGCTACAGATATTACATGAAAGTACAATTGATTAAGGAGCAATGACATTACGATGAGCAAGAATTACATAAACGCGGAAGTAGCATTTAGGATTGCTCGAAACTCTGCTGAACGTATCACGTGGTCGTTGAGGAGCAACTGTGCAAAACATTTTCGCTGAACGGAGTCTTACGAGTCCTCAGTTCAATTTACAAGAACGTTCCGAAAAATCACCAAAGAAAAGGGCGAGGCGGCGTAACTTTGGAAGTATGGCCGGACCTCCTAGGCCCTACCCAGCCGTCATGACGCGATTGGAAGATATGTTTTAATTTGCCACTGAAACCCCGCTACGGCGCCTGCTACGGGCGCGGTGCGGCGCTGGCCACTCATGCCTCCGCACGCCGCGATCCATTGCATTGATTAGCAATGGATCATGGAATGGGTCCCAATTAGTATCTGCAATTAGTCCCAAAAGGAACGAATGGTTGTGGCAATGCATATATCCCCCTAAAAGGACTGAAAAGACTCATTGGCCTTGTGTAGGAATGCGTAATATGTGCCGCACAGCCCGCCGCACACGAAACAATAAAAAATTCAAAATTATGGAGTGGTTCGCACTGCTCCTTTAATATTCGTAAAAATCCAGTACGTCAGTGGTTCCCGGACTTCACCGCCCGGTAGACGCCGTCGTCGCGACCTCCGTCGCGATGCGGACGTCTTCCGGTCTCATTCAGAGCGAGTCCTCTGGACTAAACACTCTTGCACGGTGGCATGCTGCACAACTGCGTGCTTCGTTCACAGACAACGCACGCGAAACAGTTTTCTTAGGTTCTTCGCGTCCGCTCTCACTCGAGAAGGCGCCACTGCGCGGTGCACCGTGATGCCGGGGCGTCGATAGACGCAGACGCCGTGGCCTTTAGTGGGTGTGAGAAGACCTCACAGCATAGACATTGGCCCTCGTGCACAAGTGAAAACAGGCGTGAAAGCGAGACTGCGAGATGCAGCGAAAGCGTCGGGTACCCCGCATGCATGCGCATTTATGAGAAACATCCGGGTCTGCTACCGCGGGCTTCCTGGTAACGCAGAATAGTGGGCACGACGTGACATTTTTTATTATTATTATTATTAATTTGCGGGCCTCCTCGCGACCCCCCTGGTGGTCGCGACCCACAGTTTTGGGAACCACAGCAGTACGTGACTACCACCAAACGAACGACACACAGGCACGGTCACAGGGCACGTGCAATGGCAGGACACACAGTTTTCTCTTTCTTTTTTCCCTTTCTCTTTTCCTTTTTTTTTTTTTTTTTTTTTGCAAGTAGTAAATGTGACAGCATGTGCTCCATAATTGCAATGCAGAGCGCACCGTTCTTGATGATCGAAGAAGAGGATGGCGTCAAGAAATTCACAGGCTTTTTTGTGGACTTCCTGGAAGAGCTGGAGTCTCGACTAAACATAGAATATGAAATTCACATTGCTGAAAATGGCACGTACGGCGTAATGGACCAGGAAGGAAAATGGAATGGGATGATTGGAGAACTGATGGACGGGGTAAGTATATTTTCTACTTACGCGGTAACTTCTTCCTGACTTTCAGGATGGCAGCTCCACACACTCAAAATGGCTAGGGTGCCTGAATACTAGCTCCCTCTGTTGGGGTGAAGAAAACCGCGTCGTCTGCTACGAATTTCCGCCATCTTGAAGCCCACGCGCACCTCCCGCTGCGCCGTCAAAGGTGTAGCTGTACAATTAGCCTACACTTTGTAATTGAGTAAATTATTTGCAGAGGACGTTCGACAAAGTTGGTGAAATTGGAACACAGCATTCGTGAGCGTGGGCTTCAAAATGGTGGCTTGGCGGCGTTGACTTCTGCAAAGGCTGACTCCACCACCGTACACCCTACATCCTAAACATGGCTGGAGAGCACACGTACCGCCAGTTGTATTTTTCTTCACGCGTAACTCGCACGTTTCCCATTACTTTACAACTCGGCGCTAGGATGTTCAATTAGTACCACACACACCACACACAATGCACCACCTGCAGTGAGTAATTGTCGTGCGTGGCATGTCGGCACGGGAAGGCTTTTGTAGGCCGCCACCCTGCGGGTTTCCAAACGCGAGGACTAGTTAAAGTTTGTGTCAGGTAGCTGACGCGTCGCGAGAAATATATGATGGTAGGGAGATCGCTACTGTTGCCGCGCGAAAGTGTCACACGTTGAATGCATTTCATCCCACATGTAGTTAATTACCGCTAAGCTCAAATTTCGCCAATCGAGTTATTGACCGTTGAAGTTCATTTGAGAACGAATTACGCGGTAAATGAGACGACGTACTCGTATCAACACATCATGCTGCTTATGCATGAACACCTTCATGCAGATGAGGTTGATGTAGAGTCATGTGAATTGGTGCGTCCATCTTTTTCTTTAAAAAGCTTGAGATCCCCGAACACGTGAACCTACACTACCACCATTTCTCTGAACATTTTCGGGAAACATCTAATCAGAAGGATTTTACAGTCAGTATATAAGGAACAGTTCCTAAATTTAAGGTAGCAGCGTCTTCATCGAGTCCGTTTCAGTACAGCGAGGTACCCCTACTCCCCCCCCCCCTTTTCAACATTATTGTGCACCATCGTGTTCGTTCGTGTAGCAAATCAATCTAGAACGCCGGCATTACTAAATACAACGAGCGCCACCCTACAACGTTTCACAAAACCGGACATACCTTGCTCTCCTGTAATGGTGCGCCATCTACCTCGATATAGCTGCACTATAGTGCCGACGCCCGGACGAGCGCTGCCCTCCCCCGCCTCCCCCAGTAGCATGGTGTGACGTACAAGCTGCTGTGACCGAAGGTAACACCGAAGGGCAGCAAAATTCGTGAAGGATGTAACCGCACATTCCACTGACATATTGAAAATACTGACGAAGAGAGGTGTCAATTTATCTACCGAAATGCCCTTGCCAAACAGCGCGGCATGCTGCTTGCGGATTCTGCGTCCAGGGCCGACTTCATACAAATATACCGCTGTTGCCGACGGCAGAGCTGCGAATATGATGTCAGCTGATTAAGAATTGCCTTTCATTGTGTAAATTGCACGTTCTCCACACTCAAAATCGTTCCTGTCCACAGAAAGCTGATCTGGCCGTGGGTGACATAACCGTAACCGAAGCACGTGAACGTGCTGTCGACTTCACTTTGCCTTACATGACGACCGGATTGGCGGTCCTTACGAAAGACAGTGAATCGTCCAAGCCAGGCGGCCTCTGGTCATTCTTTCTGCCACTAACACGAGAGGTAAGCCGTAAGGGCTACGTGTCCAGGTGTCCGGGTACACCCGCAGATCCAACGTCTTGTTTTTCGCTGCGTAGCATGACAACCACCAGGAACTTCCTCAAACACTTAAAAGAATCCACGGTCATTTCCTTGCAGGTGTGGGTGTACCTAATCTTAGCTATGGCTTCCACCACCTTCGTCATGTACATCAGCGCCCGGCTCAGTTTTAAGGAGTGGGGCCTCGTGGAGAACCACAAGGGCGAAGACACCATGGAGAACAGGTTCAACCTGTACAACTCGTTTCTTTTTGTGCTCACCACATTGGTTCATCAGCGGATGAACCTCGATCCCAGGTAATATTCAGCTCTAAACAACGTTTCTCTTTTTTCAAATGTAATATAGACAGGACGATAAATGTAAGACAAATGTAAGACAGGACGATAAATGTAAGACAAATGTAAGACAGGACGATATTTTTTTGCGCTCCGTAACAAATACCGCTGGAACGGAAGACGCCGAAACTATCGCCAACGGTGCACGAATTACTTAAAAATTCTGTAAAAAAATTATTGGTTTCCAGATTTCCTATCTACTGTCAAAAGTGTATTCCGCCACTTTCTTGAGCTATTGTGCGTTAAATTTGCAAAGCCGAAGCGAAATAAATGTCGTAACAAAGCTTTTACTGCAATGAAACTACGCAAAGCCCCATACACACAGGGCTCGCAAGTCTATACGCAATTAGAAATGTTACGTGGCGGCGGATGTCTTTTTTTATTTCCATTTATCCTTTTTCTTCTTTTTTTTCTTTTTTTGCAATCTTACAATTTGGCGACGAAGAAATGAACCAAATGACAATTTTGTATAATTTTTTTTTTTTTACAGAAATTATGTCTTCCAAAGTACGAGGGGCGTTCAAGTCAAACCGGGACTATTCATTTTTCGCAAAAGTAAAATGAACTTACAGGAAAGAAATTACTTTTATTTTTCAACGTAATCTCCAGCTGCACTGATGCACTTGTCCCAGCGTTTCACGAGGGCTTGGATGTCAGCAGCGTAGAAATCCTTACCTGCGCGTAATAGCCATGATCGGACCGCATTCTTGACTTCGTCGTCGCAGCTGAAGTGGCGGCGCCCAAGGAACGCCTTCAGTGGCCCGAAGAGATGGAAATCGCTGGGAGCGAGGTCTGGACTGTAAGGGGGATGTGGCAGCAACTCCCAGCCAAGTTCCTGTAAGGTGCGTGTCGTGAGATGCGCGGTATGCGGGCGTGCATTGTCCTCTAGGAGGAGGACTCCTTTGGTGAGGAGGCCCGGCTTTCCGAAACTGGAGGTGTTCACGAATGATAGTGTTCGACGTTCCCACAGAAAGGTCCGTCTTTCGAGTCAGTTCGAGACATGTTATTCGTCGGTCCTTGAGGAACAGGCGCTCCACAAGTTGGATGTTCTCAGGAACTCTGACACTGGGCTCTGAGCGTCCCGGTGGGGATCGCCCTCCACTGATGTACGGCCGTCTCGCAACCGTTTGCACTACTCAAACGCTTTGCTGCGGCTAAGTGTATCGTGGCCATACTGAGCCTGAAGTCTTCTGTGAATTTCGGATGACTTTACGCCTTCATTCACGAGAAACCTCATGACAATTCGCTGTTCGATGTGCGCGCCCACCTCGTTGTCGGCCATCTTGTCCAGCACGTGTCTTCTGTTTTGCACAAACTTTGGACCACCACGTGGTGAACGCGGAGGCCTGTCGCGTGTGAAAATCACGAAAATGAAGTAGCGCGAGCCATTTGTACACTCAGGAGACAGAGAGTCCCGGTTTCACTTGAACACCCCTCGTATATTTTTTCATTCATTTCTTCTTCAGTACAGACCCCGGACATTACCCTGGATAACCCAGTATTTGCTTAAATTGTGCAACTACAGTCGCAGAATACATCAATTATTGCTGTTCTTTCCGTATAACCCATAATCAATACTAATGTAAATATAATACAGTCAGGAGATCGCTCACTAAACTTTGCAGCGCTATGGCTACACGGGCTCTCGCTGCTTTCTGGTACTTCTTCACGTTCATCATATTGGCCATCGTCGTGAGCAATCTGTGCGAAACCATCCTGTGGGAAGATGATGGTGTCGACTACAACACAGTGCAAGACGTACTCAAGGCTAGAGGATTTTCCTATATCGCCGTAAGATCTGGAAGCACCAGAAAGTTCCTACAGGTACGAAATCTCTTTTCAAAACACCTGAATTAATTTCGGCCCGGTATGCAACAGGCACTTGAGGCAGATGGCGAGCAGAACAGACATTCCCCTATATGGTGTCTGAATACTAGCTCCCTGTGTGTAGGGTGAAGACAACAGCGTCGTCTGCTACGATATCCGCCATTTTGTCTCCAAAGCGAAGAAGAGTATTAAAGTAATAGTAAAGAAGAACCAAGTAAATAAACAGCAGCTTGTGGCGTTTGAAGCTGTCGAAAGCGGAATACAAAATGCAGGGATGGTGACCAATAGCATCAAAATGGCGCCTAGGCGGCGCACGCTTCTGCAAAGAATTAGGGTATAGAGAATGATTCTGCCGCACACAGAGGGAGCTAAATATTGTTTTACACGGTACAGTAAGCTACCGCACCATTGAGGGCGCCACAAGTATGTGCGGCCGAGATAAATGAGATAGATGATTGTTTTGAGATAAAGGTAAAACTTAATCAGGAAGTTTGGTCTCGTAGCGGTGGAAAACAAGTATCGGAAGCTATTGGCAGTGACAGCGAATGCACTTTCAAAATTCAAGTATGAACAATTGGCTGTGAACTGAAATGATATATTTCTTACTTCGATTCTCATGTCCAGGTATGAAGTAAAGAAAGACAGGAAGCGCGCCCTAGTGATGCTGGAAGTGCGGGCAAGCCGTGTGACGTCGTTGCCAGATTTCCGATTTTTGTTTTACAGTTGCCTGCATTCTATAGTTTCGGAATTCATGGAGAGGCGTGATTGTAGATTGCCGAAGCCAGGCGAGGCGGGGTGGCCTGCAAAATGGCAAGCGCAGAGCCCCGCCATTGGCTTTCTCAGGTAACGTGACCCTTCACAGGGCTCCAACAATGTTAAAACTCACTCCTCTGTTCATACGTCACTTCCTCCACGCCTTTTTCTCGAATACACGTAGGGCGGCTCTTCTCTTCCTCCATGTAACCAGACATGTAAAGTTGTGGTTTGGGTCCGACCCTGGTTCGGACTATCGTCTTAAGTATCGTATCTTATCGTATCTTTTCCTACAGGAGTCAAAGGTCCCTCTACATCAGAAGCTCTCTGCTCTGGTAGAGCGAAACGCGCAGAACTTGCCGACGAGTGTGGCTGAAGGCTTGGACCGCGTTCGAGAAGGGCACGTCGCCTTCGTCATGGAGCAAGCAAGTGCACTGTATGCCACCCACCAGGACTGCAATTTCACGCGCACGGACCCATTCG